>NW_022145614.1:30559399-30749399 GCF_000002235.5 Strongylocentrotus purpuratus | reverse complement strand
AGTAGGCGGTTTCCCGGCAAATTTTTTATCATCATGTATTAGTCAAAACATATTCTTTCACATGATTGGTAATGAGAGCTTCCATTTCATTTTTTGAAATTGGGGCGTTTCCAATACTGGTCTTTACCTTTAATACCCTCTTGCTCTGAACAATCAATGGAATCAAAGAGATAAAGAGGAATAAAATCCAATATGAACGGAATTGATAAGGCAATGACAAGGAAATGATTTTCACATGAATGAATGTTTCCAATTTTCACGGAATCTGGTGGTTATTTTTCCAAAGCAGTGGTTTATTACGATTTCCTTTTTGACATGACTTTCCTAATTATCCTTATGCCTGTGCATAATATTTTCTACTTCTCTTGGTCTTGGTGTTAATTTTTCTCTTCCCATTCCTAGCTCGTATCTTCCTCAACTTCAATTCTTTTTTTAGCTCGACTTCTCGCACTTCAATAATACATTCTTGATATTCTACATCATTTTCTGTAAAGCAGTATTTTCTATAAAACCATTAAAATCCTCCCTTTTCCTCATCTTTGATATTCCTTTCACTCTATTAATCATGCAAGATGATTATAAACTGATTAATCATCGCATTAGACTTTCGAGCCAGAAGGGCTCTTCAATCTTTAATCATTCTTGATGAGCTTGAGTTGTCCAATCCATGTTTTAGATATAAATAATTTCTCATGCACATGGAAAATGTATTTCATCTGAAAATTTGACTGATATGTGCAAGCTCAATTTGATGTTGGGGTTAACTTTTGTGACATTTGTGTATTGTTCCATTGATTTGTAAGATACAAATGTGAAATAAATCCTCTGATGAAAAAGAAAGAAAGAAAAGAATTGGGAAGCAAATGGAGCACATGGCCATATCTGTATGCTTTTTAATAAAGCAGACAACCCTTGCTATCCTGGGGGGGGGGGGTGTTTCATAAAGCTGTTCATAAAGTTATGCATGACTTTACGAACGACTTGTATATGAAGTGCCAGATAGGATGCCCAAAGTTTTTTCTGATATTTCCAATAACCTCAATTAAATTATGGCCAAAAAAATACTTTGCATTAAAATGGTTGTTATAATAAGAATGTTAATCTACATCTGCACAGTTCAATTTGATAAATAATAATCAATAATGATTGAGCACCCCATTTGGCTTTTCATATACAAGTCGTTCGTAAAGTCATGCGTAACTTTACGAACAGCTTTATGAAACACCCCCCAGGTCTATCATCCCTAACAACCTACAAATCTGAACTTTGGTTGTAGACAGATTGTATAATCACTAATAGCACTTAAGAGTGGAACACCTTGTGTAACCCATCATTTATTCCAGCTTTCATAAGGAGGAAATCTAAAGGTCGATTTCAATTTTTTTTCTTTTCTTCCACATACTGTCTGTTTGGAGCCAGAAGGGCATCAACATACATGTATAAATTTACACAAGAGTCTTTTTGGTTTAAAACAAGATGATGCAACATGACAATACCTTCCCACAGCAAAACATACCAGTGATGTTAGTACAGTTAACTACATACCCTTACTCAGTTTTGTCATTTTTTAAAGATAAACTTGAGTTCTGGTAAATATACAAAATATATTCTCACAGAATCCAAGAAAACTTACACTGAATGTTCAAGATTACAAATAAATGACATATATATAATACAGGTACACCTGTAAATGGCAGTAATGAGCATAGAAAGATAAGGAAAACGGGTAAGCAGGCCCGACACCATGTGCGAATGGGAGTTGTGGTGTTTTATTGAAGATGATTTCCAGGAGGTTTTTATGAGTTTGTTTTAATTTTACTGGTTCAAACAATCAAGCTACTGCAAGGTAAACAATTCAGAATGAATTATAGCCATGTTCTCTTGACAAACGACTCCCTTACCGGAGCCCAACTTCCAAGATAAGCTTTAAAGGGGAATAAGAAAGCTATGAATTTTGAAGTTGCAAATAATTAAAAAAAAATTGTGAGCTTTTTGAAACACACAACACTTATGTGATCAATATCATTATCTCTTGCTGGGGTAGTTTTGTAATGGTGTCACATGTGAAAGGCATGTTTGCTGGGCAAGAATAAAAACCTACTTTCAGTTTAGATATTGGACTTGTGAACTAAAGGTTCCTTTGAACTATTTGTGGAGACAAACATTGCATATGAATGTACATAAGATTAAAAATAGTATTCAATTGTCTCAAGTGATATCATATCATGATATGTAAAAATCTCCTTTAACAGTAGAATAACCACTTGTCAGCAGTGCATTTCCTAGATAAAGAATGTGCATTCTTTCTTACATGCATAAGGAACATATTCATATACAAAAGGGATAACACTTTTCTTTCTTTATTTCAAAGTTTGAAAGAAAGAATGTACTGCTCTTTCTTTCAAGGCAACAAAACCCACAGTACATGTTCATAAACTACAAGAAATGATATCATTCTTACCATTATATACAATCCTGGGTTTAGTGAGGCAGGCAAGCAGATGAAGTTCAATATTATCGGCACCAACAAACTTGGAACATACTGGACATTTGATACCTGGAAAATAAGAACAATAGCAATCAAATTAATGAAAAAAAAAGCTGCATTCATCTATAGACAATGTTTTTACAGTTATAATACACATACAGAATATAAGATTCTTGCCTGCTATACAGGAGAGTATACAGTAAACAGAACCTCTGGTTTACTTTTTTGTGTTATACCCTGGCGCTCCTAGCTCCATAGAGTAGTACCCTTAATTAAAGCGGAAGTTCAACCTGATATGAAGTTTGTTTTAATAGAAGCAGAGAAATGAGAGAAACAAATTAGTGAAGTTTGAGCAATATCCATTTAGAAATAGGAAAGTTATGATCTTTTAAAGTTCAGTCAATCGAACACAAAGTGGAAACTCTGTGACATATATCTTGCAAGGTCCCTCCCATTAACCCTGTAATAGAAAAAAAATCGAAATGTTTATTATTTCCACTTCAGAAACTTTTCACTCATAAATTTACCCTATAAAATATAATTATTGAAAATGTGTTTTTATACAACCCCTGAATGAAACAAATCTATTTCGTCATAAATAACCAAGAAAATGAAGTTTATAAAGTTTTCTGTACAGAGCAAATTGGAGAGGAGCTCGTAAGATACGTCACACTATTAACAAATTAGTGATTTCCCATGCGATTTCGAGGAACCCCAAAATAAATAAATAATTTTAAAAAAACAATAGACAGAGGAAATAAAGCTACATGTACATACATGTACACGTCTGTGTATATATTTGTTATGATCTTATCCATCATCAGTCTTTGTGCACTGGAGAGATGAAGACCTGGGATTTGACCTTTGTTTGACGTCCTACTTATCTCTCAACTTCCTTTCTTCATCAACGTCTTCCTCCCTCATTTCCTCCTTTACCCCTCTCCTCCTTCTGTCACCCCTTTACCCTTGCCCCTTCCCCACTCCTAGGCCCACTCATAGGCCTTCTTTAAGGTATGCATTACATTGTATGTCTTGTAAATCAACTGCATATCATCTGTATAGGGTCAGAGGGGCATTGACTCTGTTAAAGTAGAGGAATTAACACCTTTATCTGGCTCTGGCTTTAAACTAAGTGTGGCTTGAGCATTTGATTTCAAGTACACTGTAGATTTAGCACCTTACAAATCTCATATATTATTACCGTTATTATTACTATTAAATTATGAATATGGCCAAATATTTAACTTTTCTCAAATCTTAGAGCTTAACAGAGATTTCCATACTACAAAATAAATGATCTAAAAATAATATATACCTGATATATAAATAATTGACTAGCTGCTATATTTCGGGATATCAAAGATACATGTACTTTCATGGATGAATGTTACAATATTGCATCTTTTAAATTGTGTATTAAGCATTGGGCA
Organism: Strongylocentrotus purpuratus; assembly: GCF_000002235.5. Classification (NCBI taxonomy): domain Eukaryota; kingdom Metazoa; phylum Echinodermata; class Echinoidea; order Camarodonta; family Strongylocentrotidae; genus Strongylocentrotus; species Strongylocentrotus purpuratus. The sequence continues at coordinate 30,745,481 of NW_022145614.1, read as the reverse complement.
GATATATTCTTATAGTCTCCTTATTCACAGCTGATAGAATGTTGAACTCTCAAGAATGTTTGAATGAATATGAAGCGTTTGAAGACTAAATTGAAATTATATTCAATAGGGCCTGAGTTGAAACAGTTACCTGCCTGTCATGGTTAAACCTGATTAGCATTTTCGATTTCGGCTCTTTCAAAAATTAAATTTCATACTGATGTTTTGCAATATACACTGTATATGCAAAATCATGGCATATTTTCTGATATATTGGACTGGGAATTCAGATCATAAGTCATTTTCTATCACAAATATTTGGACCCTAGCTAGCTTTCCATCATGACTTATAATGAACAATGACAGGTCACAAACAGTCACTTCTTAAAAGGGTAAATTTGTACAAATAGCTTCACTTGATTGATCAACCACAATGATTCAATGCTTCAAGAATTTTCTAGTACAGTCAGAAGCACGAATGGAAAGAGCACTCAAGGATTCTTTACATCCAGGTGATCTTCATTGAAACTTTTTTGAAAGGTTACTTTAGTACAGGTATCAATTACAAATAATTTGTAAGGAAAAATGAAATGATGTGGTCTGTATGGACAGGTGGTGCTTCTGTACAGGTGGTCACTAAAGCAGGTTTCTCTGTACACCATTAAATTATATTTCCACATTTCCAAATAAAATTTGGCTTTCCAACTAATACAGCTGATTGTTCCTGTTCCTGTTCCTTGTTCCTGTAATTTAATTGCTTTTGAAGTGCTGGAGCTGCATAATAATGTTTAGGTTCCTGTTTTATTAATTGCTTATGAAAGTCTAAAACTGCATAATACTGCTGGTAGGCCTACATTGTACATGCACATACTCTACCAGTACAATCTTATGAAAGCTCTATACCAACCTGGCGCTATAAAGACACTTCAATACAACATCCTTGTGCATTACTGTATGTCTACACAATGTATGTGTTCCACATTATCTGCAGTGTGCAGCTGTTGATCACATTAATGTGGAATAATGTACTACACTGTACATGTTGTGATTTAAGAAAAATCATTCTACCAGTACATATTAATTTTGTCTTAATATCAGACAACAGATGGCTTCAAAAGTTCAAATATTAATAATAAACCAATGCAAGGATAAGAGAATTTGTCTTATCTTTTCAATCACACTTCAAAGCTTTTGCCCTGGGTATTGTAAAAATGGTAATTTCATGCCATTCCAGACTGTGATTCAGACATATTACCAGCGTAATGGAAGTTAAGAGAAGTCAAGGAGAAAATCACCTTGCCCCTTTCCCTGGCAATACTCACACTTCGATACACAAACAACACCCCTTTACTTTACACACAGTGTTGACAAAGATAGCTTTCTTACACATGCCCTCTACTGGACCACAAACAAGCAGCAATGCATTATGGAGTTGGCTGGTGTGGAAAATTGATTGCTTAGATTTTCTCTGCCATAGACAGAGGGTCTGATCTTGTTGGCTTTTAAAAAACTTGGAAGAAAGTCAACATGATGATCTAACATGTTTTTTACAAGATACCTTGCATCATTTTCCATAATTTCTTTTATAATGGTCTAGATTTTAAAAGAACAACTTTTTTGTATCACTGATCACTGTTACATTGAGTTCATAATCCATCAGCTAACCATAATGATAAATAAAAGTGAAAATATAATTGAAAACTCATTATATTGCAGCAGCACCAGCACCAGCAGCAACAACGAATTTCATAATCATCATCATCATCATCATCATCATCACCATCATCATCATCATCACCATCATCATCATCATCATCATCATCATCATCATCATCATCATCATCACCATCATCATCACCATAATCATCCAACAACAAAATGCCTCATTTTTCTGAGATGGAAAATTAACATAACTGTGTCAGGGAGTTAGACTACTCAGAATGGGTAGGGTAGCTATTTGACCTTAACCTGACCTTAAATCACAATGGGGATTCCCCCTGACTCCCTTGTCCTCAGTGAGGTCACATGCCCTCCAGCAAGATCTGGGTTAAGCTATTCCAAGGAGAGGTAATTTACACCTCCAAAAATAACACCACTTGTTGGTAGGGGGTTGGATATCAGACCACTGGACTCTCCAAGTACTTACATGTATGTGGCTACACTGCAGCATGATTTTTATACAAGACACTCAAAGTGTACTATCAATCCTTTTTCACCAAAACAATTGATTCCTACTCTAATAAATATTTAAATTTTGTTTTGTTTGTTTTTATTTTTTCAATAGAGGAGAATATTCAGTGTAATTTTACATTTCTATTTTTTTTTCTTCTGTAGTACATACATTGTTTGGAGGTCAATTTCATAACATTACTGGTATCCATGCACTATACAGGTCAATTACTGGTATCCATGCACTATACAGGTCAAAAGAGAATCTAGAGAAGTTTAAATTATACTATAATTAATGTATGGTACTTCATTTTTTACGTTTCCTCTAAACCTCCTATTTGGTATTTCATGTAAAAATAAAACAAATGAATATGCCTAATGTTTTTTTTTAAAGCAGATAAGAAGAGGGTAAGGCCAGAAGTCCCCCCCCCCCCCCATCCCCTCCCTCTCTCTCCCTTTCCCTGTAGCCTCAATCTCTGCACTGAAAATGTACCTGTCTTATGTATACAGCATGCATGCACATCCAGATTGTTTCACATAAAGTATTAAATAGAATACAGGGATGAGCTGATACAGATTGCAGGCCTGATGTACACAAGGAGTGCCCTTGGGGTATTTGGTTGTACAGGAAAAGCAATCATGTCTGTATTAGACCCAATAACAAAAATAATGAGCTTCTCGTCCGAACTTTTTCAAAAAAGGAGGAGGCAGTGCATTACTATTTACTATTTTGCCATTTTTAAATATTTTTTTCTTCTAAGATGGCTGCCATACTAAATATAGCTGGCCAAGATATATTTATTCACAGATATTGTGCTATGAGTATGTACTGTATTCATAAACCGAGGCTGTGGGCTGTCACACACAGGTACAGAAACCCACATGGTTTCTATTGTAACTGCAAATATGTCTCGTGTCAAGCAGGTTGTAATGTAGCCTTAGATTGGATCTAATTCTGTCATAAAAGTTGTCAAAATGTACTGTTCAAAGTCCAAAGTAAAATCCCTCCTGAAAACAAACACTGTCCTCTTTCTCAGCTTATTTTGACATACATTGTAATCTCAAAGGAGAGAGAGAGAGAGAGAGAGAGAGAGAGAGAGGGACAGGGAGAGAGAGGGACAGAGAGAGAAAAAACTTTTTTGTTTTCCTTCTTTGTTCACAGTAACCTCTTCCTTGGACATAGAAGGCCATCATAAACATCATACCAAAATTTGTTAAATGGCAAACAAAATTTACCAGTAAGTTGTGATTATAGGCCAAGAAAAATCATCTGTTGAGAGCCAGAAGGGCATTAACCTTGTGTTACAGTTAGTGCTGTAGCCGAACCGCCGAACCGAACGGAAGTTCGCCGAACATGGCACTTCCGAACCGAACCGAACCGAACCGAACACAAAGGCCTGGTTCGGATGTTCGGCAAAAAAAAAAAAAAAAAGTTTTTGCAAGCTAATAAACTTGTCATTTTGTACCTAATTTTTATGTCATGATTGCACATTTTATATTTACTTTTTTCCCCATTTTCCGCCTTTGTGATTTATGCCTATCCAGTGGTGGGCGCGACTTCACTGGTGCCATTTAAATCCCAAATCCTGACCACGCTACGTCGCGATCGCAAGCCATGAACAAGAATACATGTGCGTGATCAAAACAAGTACAGCTCAAACCCATTCAACAACAACAACAAAAATATTTTTAATTGTAACAATATCGAAAAAAAATTATAATATAATTAATGAAATAAATATATATTATAGTGTGGTATTTATTTATTGAGGAAAAATAGGAATTTTATATTTATCCTGTTGAAAATAAAAACTTATAAAAAACAGTTACTGACGAGCCTGATCGAGTCTCTATTCAAGATGTCAGCTATCATGACTCTAACATTAGACAACAACCGTCTCGGAAAATCTTTAAAAAATGTCATTTATTGACAAATTGAAAACATGAATCTTTTAAAATTGAAAATAAAACAGGATTCAAGACGGAAATACGAATGTAAGTAGTATTTTTCTTCACAAATAATTACGTTTAGAGCAGTTTTTTAATGTGAAATTCGTGCTGGTCGGAGCAGTGTGCAGAAGTCCTCCGTGCTGGTCGGGCCCGGCAGGCCGGCTGGCCCGCCCAGTGCCGACCGCCGTGGCTAGTATAACACTGCTTGCTATTATATTACCGAACCCCGAACCGAACCAAGTTCGGGTGAAAAATTGCCGAACTCTGCCGAACCGAACCGAACACGAACATAGCGTCTGACTTACAGCACTAGTTACAGTACATGTATTGACGCCCTTCTGGCTCAGAATAGATGGAACATCAAGATGGGCATACAAGTATGTGTATTACCAGTATCTATTTTTTTTAATCATTAAAGGTAAAGACCAGTTTTGGAAACGCCCCCCTCTCAAAAAATGAAATGGAAGCTTATTATCAATCATGTAAAAGAATATGTTTTGACTAATACGTGATCATACAAATTTTGCTGAGAAATCACCTACTAATTGATATATTTGGTTACTTGGTAAATCATTATATCTATTTGGACCTGACAGATATAACGCATGTGTCGCACTCGTGTGCGTAGTCCCATATACATCTCTCTGTGTACAGTGCTTGTAACTTTACCAAGACTGGGCCAAATTTCTGATCATTTTGATGATTCCAGAACCTTGCAGTACAACCTTTTCTGATCGATTCCACAACGTTTCTTTCACAATGCAATCGCATGACCAGAAATGGTCTTTATCTTAAAAAGCACTGAAGCAGTAGTGCACTGGATGAACTAACTGTATACTTTCTCTCCTTGGTTATATCTTGTGCTTGAGGGTGCATGAATATAACTGTGAATTCTGAGAAACTAGATGGAATTTTGACTGCGCGCAGTCGAAAATGATGCCTCCGCCATAGAGCAATTTAAACAAGTTTGGAGTTTAAATCTCCAGTGGTTCTTGAGATATCATGATAACAATCTCAATGTATGGAATTTCATAAGTTGACTTCTGTGACCCTTGACCTTTGACCTACGTGCTCCAAAATCTAATCAGATTGTCTTCCTATGGTGATACACACTATCATTAAGTTTGAAGTTTAAATCTCCAGTGGTTCATGAGATACATGTATTATGATATGGTGATACATACTATCATTAAGTTTGAAGTGAAAATTCTCCAGTGGTTCTTGAGATATCGCGATAACGATCTCAATGTATGGAATTTCATAAGTTGACCTCTGTGACCTGTGACCTTTGACCTACGTGCTCCAAAATCTAATCAGATTGTCTTCCTATGGTGATACACACTATCATTAAGTTTGAAGTTTAAATCTCCAGTGGTTCTTGAGATATTATGATAACAATCTCAATGTATGGAATTTCATAAGTTGACCTCTGTGACCCTTGACCTTTGACCTACGTGCTCCAAAATCTACTCAGATCGTCTTCCTATGGTGATACATACTATCCTTAAGTTTGAAGTTTTTACATCTCCAGTGGTTCTTGAGATATCATGATAACAATCTCAATGTATGGAATTTCATAAGTTGACCTCTATGACCCTTGACCTTTGACCTACGTGCTCCAAAATCTAATCAGATTGTTTTCCTATAGTGATACACACTATCACTAAGTTTGAAGTTTAAATCTCCAGTGGTTCTTGAGATATCATGATAACAATCTCAATGTATGGAATTTCATAAGTTGACCTCTGTGACCCTTGACCTTTGACCTACGTGCTCCAAAATCTAATCAGATCGTCTTCCTATGGTGATACATACTATCCTTAAGTTTGAAGTTTAAATCTCAAATGGTTCTTGAGATATCGCGCTAACAAACTCAATACAAGGAATTTCATAAGTTGACCTCTGTGACCTGTGACCTTTGACCTACGTACTCCAAAATCTAATCAGATCGTCTTCCTATGGTGATAAATACTATTCCCGAGTCTTAAGTTTAAATCTTAAATGGTTCTTGAGATATTGTGATAACGGTCAAACGGGACGGACGTACGGACGGACGTACGGACGGTACGGACGTACGGACGGTACGGACGTAGGGACGGACAACCCGAAAACATGATGCCTCCGGCACCACCTTCGGTGGCGGAGGCATAAAAATTGGGACAAAGAAATTTAGCTCCTTTTCAGGGAGACTACCTACAACCATGAACCTACTTACAACAGTGGTGAATTGGCCATGCTTATAATCTGAAAGTAAACAGTTTAAGATCTATCTGTCTGGGGGAATAAAATCAAACAATAGGGTCTGTAGCCAGTGTAGGAAAACATAGACTGTGTGGTGTCTGAAATGAAGTGCATTCAGAGTGTATGAAGCATGATGTACTGAAACAAAAAGAATTGTACTGGTACTGGTACACAATACAGTACACGCATGAAGTGCATACTGCACATGTATGTAACTGTAAGACAAAGGCCTGTATGAAACAACTATAACTAATGTCTGCCTACATTGGACGTAAATCAAGATGGGGGGGGGGGGGGTGACACCATTTTTTATGCTTGTCATAGGTTCTCAATTTTTGCCCTCCTCCCCTCCTTGTCTGATTGTTATGGATTTTTTTTTTGTCAGATAACTTCTTTCTTTTGTTGGTTTTTGTTGTCTGAACTTTTTAAGAACAGGACCCCTCCCCTCCTTTACAATTATGTTTAGGGGGATCGGGGAGGGCTTGCTTGTCTGAACTTTTTAAGAACAGGACACCACCCCCTTCTTTACAAAATTCTGGAGGCGTCCATGTAGCTTAATACAAAAAATAAACAATAAAATGCAGAATGTAAAGTTGTAAACAAACTCATGAGTAATGATCCTGAGGAATCAACTTTATGCATTTAGCAGGTATTCAGTTCAAGAGATAGGCCTATTGTACCCAAGCAAGATGGAAGCAAGATGGAAGCATGCGTACATGTAGGCACAAAGGATCATAATGAACTTGTAAGGTTCAGAGCATCATCCATTAGACATTCGTCCGTTGACAATCACGTATCAACAACCTCTGCCATAACAGATGAGTTCTATTGTATTCTTTATTACGTTTACTCAACCTGTGTGTTCAATGCCTTGTATGTTTACACAGGAAGTTCATTGGTAGAATGGGGCTGAAGGTAACATGCCTTGTCACCTGTTAGAGGGCATTTTCACACAAAAGGTTTCGTTGCTGGTATACATGGTATCGAAATATTACACAACTACAAACGCTTTCAGAAAATCAACCTACAATTGACAGTTAGATAATACAATGTAGCCTTGTCTTGGCTATCACTCATTGAAATGTGCAAACATGACAATGACGCAAATACTGTTGCAGTCTAGAGGTTTAAGGGCTTGACTTGAAATTCAAAGGTCGTGGGTTTGATCCCTGACACGGCACTAATGTCCTTTGGCAAGATATTCATCTCCCTTTGTCACTCGATACCCAGGAGAGAAATAGGGAGGAGAAAAAATAGGAATCTTGTTTGCCCAGGGTAGCCTCAACAATTGATACTGCACAACAATATTCATATCCACCCTGGGACACCTCTTCACTCATAATTATATGGGTCTACCGGTATATTTAATTATTTATTCTTTCAAATTCTCCAATTCTTTGATACAACATCATATATTAAGTGTACAAGTACGTGTATCTTCCCTTAAACAGTGGAAGAGGGCATGATGTTGATAATATACAAACAGCATCCATTTCAACAAAGAACTTGGTCTTCATCATTTTATTTCATAAATGCTTATACATCTATAAGGTACAGTACATTATGTAAATCATTATCTACTGGTATTCAGATATTATTTTTTTTAAGCAATAGGCTTGAATGGAGAAGATTTCGGGGATAAACATATACATGTACATAGTTCTATGTATTTCATTTCATATGTTCACAAGAAAATATTTCAATAGAAACAAAATTATTACATTCTCACACGGCTACACTGTAGGCTAAAGCTCTGTCATTCTCTCTTTCAATAGAATTGTTAAGGTTGATTATTTCAGTATGAGATATACATGTGTACATGACCATGTAACTTTTTTTTTTTTTTTTTTTTTTTTTTCCAAATTTTTATTGATTTTCGAAATTTTTTGTAACATTACAAAAACAACAATCATACAAGAATTAAATAATTGTATAACATTAAAAGAACAATAATCAAATACGAATCACTGTAACAATTAACCAAAAAAAAACAAAAAACAATCAAACAAACAAACAAACAGACCTGATGTAAAAACTAAAAAATCAGTCTCGGGTGGTTTGAACTATATCATTATCAAAATATAATTATGGATAATTAAAATAAATTCTCAATAGGGGACCATTTTCTATAGTGCATGTTTTCTTTGTGCTTTTGTTTAGCAATTACCAATTCTATATGTCTGATTTTGCAAATGAACGTTTCAAAACCTATGAAACTTACTACTAAATTCCTGCATTTCTGAATATAAATGTATCTCTTCAATAAAATAATTAAGTGATTTAATAATATTTTATGTGGTCCCTTCCAATCCTTTATGAATCCAAACATCATTCTTTTCCTAGATAGATCCTCATATCTGACAGATAGCTTTAGACCAATTTTATCAACAAGAGCTTGTCTTAAATCTTCAGCAACCTTACACTCATAAAAAAGGTGTAAAGGAGTTTCAACAGAGGTCTCGCACAATGTGCAAAGTTCTGTCTGAACTTGCTTCATTTTAAATAGTCTCTCATTGGTGTATAGAATATTATGCAAAATTTTAAACTGGAAGACTCTCATCTTAACTTCTATTGTGCATTTAAATGGGAGTAGATACATTTGTGGCCATTCCTCCTCTTCTATCCCATATTTAGTGGAAAATAGGGGTTCACAGACAGGTCTACATGTACATGTCAATTTACTAACTAAATCAACATAAATATTTCTAGTTTTTAGTTTTTGAATTTCTACTGTCAAAAGGTCAGACTGATCATGTTCAAAATCTATTTTCTCCAAGAACATTTGTATCAATAATTGATTAAATGAACTTCCCCATTTCTTCCTGACTAGCGATACTATTGCCAAATATATCATGTAGTATTTACCTGGTACTCCTCTTGCTTTCCAAAGATTAAATTGCACAATGTTTCCATGTAGATCAAAAAGTTGATATACATAACATAGACCTGCCTCATGAAAGGCCTTGCAGTAAACTGATTTATTATCAATAAGAATATATTGATTGTTCCAAACAATTTGACTAAGTACACTTGCTTGGGCTCCTTGATCATCAACAAATTGATTATACTCCTTTGTCTTGGACCATGCTAACAACAAGTTATGATAAAATATGGGAATTCCAAGAGAATTCAACTGGTTCATAGAATAATTACTCATAAAAATCAATTTTCCACCAAATCGTTTACTATGACCATGTAACTTCTTGTTTAATTTTAAAAGATTAACAAGGCATGAGCAGGATAAAAAATGAATACAGAGGGACCAGAAATGATGAAAAAATATTCCAACTATATTGAAGATATTCAGAACAGAAGGGAGAAAGATAAGCATTGCTAATGTGATAGAGACAGAGACAAAGAAATGGAAAGCATGCACTATTTAAAAAAATAATCTTCTCTGCTCCTTTGTTGAGGTTTTCATCAGAAATGAGGAAGTGGTCTTAGGAAGTGGTTTTTAAATTTTAAAAATAACATTTTTTCAGAAGCTTGTCAATTTATCAAGAGCCTTCTTTTATCTACCTTGTGTTTATTTGGGTGTAACTGTTGTTCAAATACAAGATGACGTACAGAAGAGATTTGCCTTTTTGTTCTCTTTTTCGTCATCATTTCTTTCAGCTTCCCTTTCCTTTATATTTGTTTCCTCACTGAGAGACGGGAGAATGAGAGAGGGAGAGAGGGAGAGCGTAGAGGGTAATGACACTGCAAGTGTTTGCAGATTTGGGTGTAACCAAGCATTGTCCAAATACAAAATGACGTACGGAAGAGATTTGCCTTTTTATTTCTCTTTTTCATCATCATTTTGATTGTCAAAGAAATTTTACTTCACACTGTCTGCTAAGAGCCAGAAGGGTATCAACTCCTATACTTTAACACAGAGTTAATGCCCTTCTGGCTCCAAACAGACGATACAATACGTTGTCATGACGAAGGTATAATGCCTCTATGTAAACCAATATACACAATGCATTGAAGAGGTAAACGTACCCTACCTCGTAAATCGAGCTTTAGCTAGCGTGCACAGTATGTTTTCCAGTTGGATACGCATCCTTAATTGTCTCCTTGCTCGTGTCATTTTGAATTCATCATGCATGTAAATAATGTAATGTACTGCAAACTATTTTTTCAATCACCATTTTTCTTTCCCATAGATCTACGAGTGGCCCTACCCTACATGTACCGGTATGTGGGTAGTATTTTGAACATTCATGTTTCTGAAGTCTGCGAATCCCCCACATGTACTGTAAGTATGTGCACAATAAGTCAGCAATGATATGTCAGTATAATCAGATTTACATGTACTGGTACATTTAGGCCCTGGAATGTCATCTATACAACTACCTGTGAACATGCTGGCACATTAGTGGAAGAAAAAAATACAATTTCTAATAATGGAAGTTCCTTTTTATTTATAACAGAAATCCTCCTCAATTTCATATCTGTTTTTCATTAGCCCTTCTAAAGCATTCAATATTACCTTCAGTATCAGTTTGTTTAACATTTCCCCAACCTATAAAAAAAAGTAAATATGTAAACTTGTAAAGATATACAATATGTATGACCTTACATACTGTAGAATTACTTAACAATCCTCTTGGTTATTTACCATTACCGGTATTGTAAAATAACAAATATTTAACTTGAGTATAGATTGTATTTGTAACAATGTCTACAAATACAATGTACATGTACATGTACATGAATACATACATGTATGTCCTTGTGGGACAGCAGATAGTGGAAGTTCTTTGGGTGGAAAGTTAGTACACCAACATTGAAATTGAAACATTGACATGCTTGAGTAATGAGAAAGCCAATTTTTGACAGGTTTTGCATGCAGACTTGTGATGATATTCCCTGGATCCATTTATATTTTCTATCCTCACACCATACACAGTCACTCAAAGTTCACAGATTTAATCATCTCCTCCAGCCAGCCAGCCCCGCCACCAAGCAAGCCCCGCCACCAAGCTAGCAAGCAAGCAGGCAGCAGACCGATTTAGCACACTCTCTGCTCTGTAACATATGGACCTCTAATAAACTACTCTTGGGACCGAGGGCTTCTTCACATGGCCAAAATACAAGGGCTCAGTGCTAAAAGGTGACCTGGGGGTGTTTCACAGAGATCATAAGTCAAAGTTAACTCTAAGTTGGACTTAAACATTACTGAGAGCCATGTGTAGCCTTAAAATAATATGTATTCAAAAGCGAAAATTCAAGTATTTTAGACTTTTTATAAATTCCACATCAAGAACATGAAATCTCCTTGATAATAGAAAATATGAATGATTTGAATCAACATTTGATGCCTTTGAAAATAATCTTTTTTCTTTATAGATCTATGCTATTAACGGCTTTCCATAATTGTTAAGTCCAATTAGAGATACATGTAAGTTAAACTTAGAATCTTTGTGAAACAACCCCGGGACACATTGGACCCCCCCCCCCCCCCTCCAATTTTTGTTTTAAAGTCTTAAAATAGGACTCATGCATACAGACTGTAAAACTTTATATATGGATCCCCTTGCAAAAATGTTAGGGTGGAGCTCTGACAATAGGTATGAGTCCATTTCCATTTCTACAGCTCTATGCATATTTATGACAGTCTCAACCCATTCTTGTATGGCACTCTTAAATCCAGGGGCCTCAATATTTTTGAAGGGGGAGGGCTGAGCTTTAGGAATGGGCATATCATCAAGATTATAATTTATAAGCATTATGAAATACGTTTGCTAAAAAAAAAAATTGGGGAGGGGCTGCAGCCACCCATGCCCCCCCCCCCTCTTGCCCCCACGGGCACTTACACATGTAGTATAAAACTATCAACTCCATCACACAAAAATGACAGCACTATACTTTCTTGAGTTTCTTCAATGGTCTGCAATTTCATTTTCAATGTTTCTATATATTTTAGTCAGGGTCACTGTCTCTGTTATCTTACCACCTACATGTACATGTATGATTGCTGGGTATTTCTGCAATACTTAGGGACGGGCGGAGCTAATCAGTTTCATTTAGTGTCAGAGAGTTATAATAGTATGCAGTGAGACACCTGTACTAATATCTTCCAACATAATAACATGCATAAAGGTTAAATTAGCTAGTCTACCCGTCGTCAACATTCACCAGAGCACTGGCAGGAGTTGCAGCCGATTTATTTGGCCATGGAAACTTTCTTTTGACAGCATGGGTTGAAAGGCTACAGCTCAATAGAAAGTCAATGTTGCAAGAAAGTTGAAAAGCTTGCATGGAGGATGCATGCTGTATTTGTTTTACATGGTGAAGTTATCATCTGTTTTGCACTCAGCTATTCCTATTCAAATACTTGACTTCCTAATTTCCATCTCCACTTTCAGGGGTTTTCCCATTCAATTTTGCAGCGTATATCCTGTACACTGTAAATAACCAGGTAATGACCTACATGTACGTGTACCTTACACTTTACCCCATGCAGAACTACACGTACATTATTGTATCCTAATTTAGCCTGACTGGTAGGCCTAATTAAAACTGACACTCAATTAACGGTTTTCCAACAAGTGACATACTGTACAATGTACAACAAATTTAGGATATTTTCTAGAATTATCCTGTTCATCATGACCAGCACTGGAAGCCCCCCCCCCCCCCCCATTCAAAGGCATACATGTAAATGTACCTTTTCACAATAAAAAACTATAGTAGATATTTTTTAACTAAACTATCTCTTGAAATACCAGCAGCTTACTGGGTACATGCTCATTAATTCTTCATCAAGAGCCTACAGTATTTCATATTACAAGGCTGTAACAATAAAATAGATCAGTCAAGGATACGACGAACCCTCCACTCCATACACTGTCTTTACCAGCTTCCGCTACCCACAATCTAATCCTCTTTCATCTAATTTGCACCCTTTTTCTTGCACGTTGCCCAGATTAATATGATAACGATACAGATAGTGAAATATATCATCTCCCGTGAGCCAGACAGACACCAACTCGTGTAATTTCATACAGAGTTAAAACCCTTGATGCTCTCACTCTCAGCAGATAAAATTTCCACTTTTGTCATGGCCTTCATCATTTCTCCATGGAAACCCATTATCATACTCACTTGATATCTGATAAATTCAGCAACTGAATTTCATATTTGGCATATCATCCTTTTGTTATCATATTGGATGCCAGGATTATTCAATCAATTTGCAGGGAGTCAAAAGGTCACCCTTAATGGCTCTGACTCTTGAGCACCATCCATAGGGTAGCATGAGAAATTACAGTGTATGGAACTCATAAAGCTGTGATTGGACCCTTACCACGTATCCCCCCCCCCCCCCCCGTGTATTCAGACTGCAAAATGTCATTGTATACATTGTACATGCTGTAATAGCTACACATGTATATAAGAAGTAACACTGTATTTCTACTCTGAACGTGGTATGAACAAACATTGTATGGCGAAACGGCCATTTGATCATCCTTTCAAATGAAAATTTGATATAGAATCAGCATCCCCTTCTAGAGCGAACGGTGTATCATCCGAAAATCGTTTAACTGAGCAGGGATTATTACGAGCATGCACTGATGATTGACTGGCTGTCATATCAACTGCCATCAATAGTTTCTCTATAGATACGACATTTCTTTACGATACCGTTTCCTAGTGTGTACGCTCCCTTTGTTTAAAATATGATAATTCTTTAAACGTTTCTTTAATATGATTGTTCATATTAATTTTCTTAAGTCTGAACAGGAAATACGTTACATTTTGGTTGGCAGTAGATAGGAATAGCACTTTTAGCAGCCACTTCCTGAATGAGCTTTTATCACAAGCCAAGGACATTGCTTGATTGTGCCCTGGTATAAATAGGCAAGGTCATAGTACTGCATCATGAGGGACCCCGCAATGCACTACAATGCACCACACTCGCTGCTGTCTACTGTACTTTGTGTAGGTCTTTGTTTGCATGTAACCTGTAGAGAAATAATGCAATGTGGGAAATACAATTATTAGTTACACCAAGAAACTCCTTGGTTGTACTTATAACATCAGTTATTCCAGGGTCCCTGCCATTGGCTAACATGTACAGTGTGTAACTAAGAATGGATTTTTAAATGTACAATCGTTATTTTTGTACTCATTAAAGTAAAAATATATATCACCAGCCCCCCTTTATAAGTCATAATTTCTTCAACTTGTTTATAAATGTTGAGCATTATCTTTAATATCTGAACAAGAAAGAAATTTCCATTACATTCTACATTACATTTAATCAATTACTCAATAGTTCTATTATTATGAATTATGTTGCAAATTCCAGAGAAGGATACATCTAATATGTTTTTGTTTACCGGTAATACACAATAATGAAGTCAAGCAGAATAAAAATGTAATACCAGTAGAATACTGTTATCATCTTAGCCCAACAGGAAATATCATTTGGAAAGGTCCTAGCTAATGTTCTTGACAATAGAAGAATACTATAGAAATAATGTCTTGCACAGAACACAGGTAAAGATGACGAAAGGGATGGAAGGCCTTGTAAATCATACTTTGGAGTTGAAATTATCTTCCCCAAAAAGAAATGATCTACATGTACATGTAGAAATGGTCTATAAATGGCAGATTCTACCAAGAAATGATTTCTAAAGAGCAACTCTGCTATCACTTCCCTCATCCCTTCTTTATTCTCACTGGCCTTCAGTGTCAATGTAAAGCACACGTAGTGACCATAAACAATTCATTTTGCTTCAGCTGTACTTACAATGATCTGATGTCAACAAAAGGACTTGGAAAAACATTCAAATACCAATTCAAATTAACAGAAGTGATATGTACACTGTACATGTACACTGTAGCTAATGATGATCCACATTACACATGTTTATCCTCTGCCAATGCAATACATTAGACAGAAAGAAGGGAACAAATGTAGGCTACCATTTCCCTTGGGTTTGAGGTCATATCATTAAATCATTATTGAGCCCATATAAGTAAGTGCTCTGTGCTCTTTTTTATTGGTTTTACATTTAAAGGCCATAACCTTCAGGGAAACTATCATATCAGGGCTCCTATGGAAACGACTAGGTACATGTAGTAGAAGTCAACTTCCATGTACATGCATGGATATTTGTGTGTCAACTATCTCTTCACAAGTCAATTTCACCTCCATTTAGAAGTAATATTTGCCCTATCGTCTTTACATCACGCAACCAACCCATTACTCCCTTCGCTCCTCTCAAGGCATCACGTTGAACCATTCATCTCCCAACATGCTACCCACACTTGGTAATACAGCATTCACATCTGCTGCTCCCAAAATGTGGAATAACCTACCCATATCTCTTCGTGACCAACAATCCAACAGTCAATACCTTCAAAATATATCTAAAAACTCACCTCTTCTGTGAACAATACTGTTATGCGCATTTGAATGCACATATGGAAAATGCGTTATATAACACATTATTTTTATCATTATTGTTACTGAAGTTACAAGTACATTTGAAGGTGATATCAATGTAAACAATACAGAGCAAAATCAGCTAAATATTTTTCGGATGATTGGTCTCCTCTTGTAAATAGAATTGACACAAAATAGTTTTACACAAGACAACAACTGTATAAAGTATAAATGAATCAGTCTACTGAAAGTACATTTATTACCATATTCTCTTTCACTTTCCCTGATCACCTCTGTACTACAGTACAGGTACATGCATAATCATATATGATATTGGATAATAGGGAATGTCATCATGAGACATATTGATCTAAAAAGTGGTTTCCAGGGTCTCACCTCCACGTATCCATAATGAGCTTGGCTCTGTACCAGTATAACCGTATGAATTAACTCTTTATATGCCATACAAATAATCTCCCTGTGCCACATTGTATTCATAATGGGAAAGATGTACCAAAGGCTTTTGTTTTCAGTTCAAGATTAAAGATAAACTTGAGTTCTGGTAATGCGATTGCATTGTGAAAGAAAAGGTGTGGAATGGATCAGAAAAGTTGATCATATAGCATGTAAGTAATGGTGTGTAAAGCAAGGTTCTGGAGTCATCAAAATCATCATAAATTTGGCAGAGTCTTGGTAAAGTAACAATCACTTACACAGAAAGATGTATATGGGACAACACACATGGTGTCGGGGCTAGTACTACCCTGATTTCCTTATCTTATATGCTCATTACTCAGCCAGTATACATTTTCTTCCAAAATTGTTTGGCACATGACATTTATTCGTAATCTTGAACATTCAGTGTAAGTTTTGTTAGATTCTGTGAGAATTAATTTTCTTTTTTTTACCAGAACTCAAGTTTATCTCTAATCTATACTAGTAATATATTCATAATTTCAAACCATTTCAAAACAACAACAACAATCCACTTTAACTGTAATGTCAAATAAAGGTCACTTATATTCTTTGTTTTGTTTTGAAAGGGGAAATAATTTCAAAGGAATAATACCATTTTGCATAAAAAGCAATCAATTACATGTATGTACCCCCCCCCCCTATATATAAATGAAGACAAATCAAAATATAAACAAAAGAAGGCCCCTCTCCCAAAAGTAAAAATAAACATACAAACATGCTTATTGCTTTAATAATTCTTGATAGATAAAGTTCATCTTCTCATAACTGTGTTAAACAATCTCTATGACTCTTTAGATTGATCAATATAAAGCTCTGAGTAGCACATTGAAATGTCAACAGACATGAAATGCGCTATAAAAGAACAAAGTATTATTAGTCTATGGTCTCAACCACTTAATGAAAAGAGATAAGTAGGAAATTATTCCAACTTTATTGGCAACGGTGTATAATAAATCCTCTAGTAGAATGCAACATCATATGTACATGTATATGTACATGTATGATGTAAGGTACGTGTATATTCACAATACATGTAGTTTCAGACTATCATGGTTCATCTGCCTTCAGCCCTTCACCATGCTTCCAGTCTGTAGATTATTGCAGGTAGGGCTACGTGTACATGTACATGCACATGTACGGCCTTAGTCATGATAATACTAACTTATACATACATAGGCTGGCCTATTAATACAACTAGAACAACTTTAGAGCAAGTTTAGAGTGAAAATGAAGGGAGGTTAGATATAATCTGAATTGTCCATAAATGTGATATACTGTACAGTGTATATCTTACAAAACAATAACTATAGATGACAGATCAAATCCAGTCCAATAATATTCATATTGCATTACTAATTATGTTAAAATATATTAATGATTGCATCAATTTTTTAATATTAACAACAATAATAATAGTGATAGATAACAATAATTTATTATCATCATTTATCATTATTATATTCATTATCATTATCATTACTATTATTATTATGAATATCATGACGATGATGAGGATGATGATGAGGATGATGATGATGATGATGATGATGATGATGATGACGAAGATGATGATGATGATGATGATGATGATGATGGTGATGATGGTGGTGATGATGATGATGATGATGATGATGAGGATGATGATGTTGATGATGATAACTTTTTAAAACATAATCAATATCATGTAAGATAGATTAAAAAAATAAAATGTTACGAATTTATTTCTAACCTTGTAATAAAGCCGGAGCAAATAGATGTGTAGGTAGAGACTGAGCATGGAAAGGGAAACTTCTTCCCCTACTCCTTCCTCCCCCACCCCCTGATCCACTTGCACCACTGGTACTACTACCACTGCCGCTGCCCCCTCCCGACCCCGAGCTAGGGGCACTGTTCTCTGATGAACTAGGGTCCGAGTCGGGGCCTCTACTTGCCCCTGACCCCCCTGGTATATTCATCGCTTGTCCATTTGAATGAGTACTCGTGCTGCCTAAAGACCGAGCACGATTTCTTTGTCCATTTGTAGACGAGGATGCGCTCGTATAAAGACGGGCTCCATTGTGATGTCCGTTGGAGTTACCGATAGAGAGATACCCGCCACTGGCTGTTGAACCACCAGGCGAGTCAGGCCCACCAACTCCGGCACCATATACCGTCCTAGGACTAGAACTCACTTTCTGCCCCATGATCAAGCAAATATTCCTCTCTTGCACCACTTTCGCGTAAAAATTCCAAAGATATTCCGTTAGGATTGGCGACGTTAGCCTTCCGAATGCGTCATGGTTTCATCCATATTCACAAAACAGTGATCGGCCATGTTGATGTCTGTGTTTTGCTATTGCTTAGTAGTCTCAATACAATGACGTAGTATCCAAACAACAGACGTATATAATGTGTGCGCTGCATGCAGTGCAGTGTGAGCATGGTGTGAGCTAGCTGAGCAAGGAGTTTGACTAAAGAGATGGCGTCCCGCAAAATCATAGTATTGACAAGATGGACTATATTATTAAGTAGCTTTGGGGATTAGTTCTCACAGTCATACTGTGTTGTTGAAGTGCACCAAGGACTGTGTTAGGTCCATGATCGAACCGTGGGCCCAAATCCATAAACCCAAATCCTCATTTCGTCTTTTTTTGTTCTGGGGGGAGGGGGCGGCGGGTATCGATCTTGCCAGTGGCTTGGTCAGCCATGGATTTTTACTTATGGGTTTAAAAAGTATTTGGCTTAAAGACTTTCGTTTTTAAAGAGGATGTCCTATGAACCTATGTTTTAATCTAACATGTCTGACCGTGACCCCCCCCCCTCCCCCGCAGGGTATTAATAAATACGGAATCGTTTTAACAACAAAAAAGGTAACCAGAAACACAAATTAGTAATGACTGTGAGAAAATCAAAATTTCACTCAGTTCTTTTTCTGTAATGAATCAGGCGTTTTAATTTAAAAACGTTAAAACCTCCAGGGGCGTTCGTCTTCAGAATTCGGGGCATATGCTCAATCGGCTAGCACTTATACATGTTAATCCAGGGATTGGGGCAACCCCTAGATGTGACGACTGCGGGGACTACAATAGTCTCATGTGGGTTTCATAATTACTGGAGTGGTTTCCGGGATTGGGTCATTCTCCATAAAGGGTTGGCTACTTTCCTTTTTTGTTTGTTAATAGAAAGCTTCTTATCAGCCTCTCGAACAATAAAGACCACATCTCTTGAAAATGAAAAGTGCCCTTTCTTCAACTGCCTGATGGGCACCCTGCATCGATTTCTTCCCTTCTTGATCTACCCTTATCGGGTAACTTACTCAATGTGGAATTTTCTGACTTCCGCAAAGGTAACATCGCCTATAACTTATAAGCATTTTTTCTTTTCGGGGGGGGGGGGGGGGGCTTTCATATTAGGATATTATTTTCTGTCGGGGAAAGAAATGCCATAGATTTAAATGTGTTTTTTTTGTCATAGGATAGGCCTAGCCTATACGTCAGATAAAAGGGAGCAAATTCACCTCTTAAGGGACATCGATTGCGTCAGTCTCGGGGGCGGGGTCCTTTGTTCAATTGAGGGGGTAAATATCATCCCTAGAGGGGCACTTTTCTCAAACTTTTAAAAATTGGAGATTGATTGGTCAAACACCCGGATCTCCAAACCTAATCATGTCTTCACACTCTATAAATGTCAGCCCCCCCCCCCTCTCTCTCTCTCTCTCTCTCTCCCACCCCCTCTCTCCCACCCCCTCTCTCTCTCTCTCTCTCTCTCCCACCCCCTCTCTCCCACCCCCCCCCTCTCTCTCTCTCTCTCTCTCCCCTCTCTCTCTCCCTATATCTCTCTGGTCCTTTCAATCATTCATCAATTAAATCAATCAATCAATGAACCAATCAAACATTAAATCAGTCAATCATTTAATCAACCAACCAATCAGTCAATCAATCAATCAATGAAGCAACCAATCAATCAATAATTCATTCAATAAGTCAATCAACCAACAAATCAATCAATCAGTCAATCAGTCAATCATTCAACCAACCAATCAACCAATCAATGAAGCACCCAATCAATCAATCAATAATTCATTCAATAAGTCAATCAACCAACAAATCAATCAATCAGTCAATTATTCAACCAACCAATCAACCAATCAACCAATCAGCAAAGCACCCAATCAATCAATCAATAATTCATTCAATAAGTCAATCAACCAACAAATCATTCAATCAATCAACAAAATTATTAACAAAATGAAAAATAATTGTGCTATAAAGGAAGAAAGGTTTTTATTTCTTTAAAAATCAAATATATACGCTGTCAAAAAATATTGATTTGCGGACGATTGCATTAAATAATTTCTACATCTTAAATAGCAAGGTATACTCTGCAATAATCATTATTACACATAATATTATTGATAAACTTATCAATACACTATAAATATATTTACAAGTCTTCCTGCATTTGATCTCAACTGAATGTTTATGTAAATAATCTCTTTTGACATGATAATATTACTTCATTTATTCCACAACATAATTACCACACATTTACTGATTGTACTTAAACTTGCAACCGTACATTCTACTATTAGACGAACATCTCAAGACAAGAAAAGTGAATGCACATGCAGTATTTGCTTTAGCTGACATGTAGTACGAATGTGACTGAATACATACTTGTAGTAAAGCATCACAAAGTTGGACGAATGAGCGACATTGATCTTTTTTTTTTATATAGCTTTTCCTCAATTACTATATTTTATATTTTAAGATTTCTCTAGAAAAAAAAACTGCGTGCGCTTTATTCTTCCTTATATGAAATAATGTGAAAACAGACATTCTTGAGTGTAAACCTCCATGGTAGGGCTAGTGGTTAAGAAGGGGAGGGGAATCAGGAATTATGTTTGTCCCCCCCCCCCCCATCCCCACTTCAAACACAATCCTAGATGTGCCCGTTGATACCTGCAACTGTCATCAATATGTCATTTAAAGTTACTTTGGGTTTTAGCCACTTCTAGACAATTTCACAATTCAGTATAAAACGACTTTGTTTATTTTGCTATTTATCATTAGAACAAATTTTGTAAGGTTTACCAATTAAACAAAGAAAATGCTTACAAACAGTACCACGCATCAATACAAATTTGATTCACTTTTTTTTCAAAGTGATCCCTTACAGTGGTGTTGTGTGTAAGTCTGTACCAGACTTTAAAAAGAACTTTGTTTATGTAAGGAATATAATAATCATCTGGTGAGTTTTAAAGCACT
The DNA here is from genome assembly GCF_000002235.5 of Strongylocentrotus purpuratus. Classification (NCBI taxonomy): domain Eukaryota; kingdom Metazoa; phylum Echinodermata; class Echinoidea; order Camarodonta; family Strongylocentrotidae; genus Strongylocentrotus; species Strongylocentrotus purpuratus. The sequence continues at coordinate 30,724,037 of NW_022145614.1, read as the reverse complement.
TGGCCCATGTAAAACAGTAAATCATTAGAATTGTAGCATGCTATCATTGTGCACTTTCATAAAACAGACTCATGATTAAGTGAATAACTTATACACTGCCTTATAATTTCAAATATAGACAAAATAGTTCGAATTGACTCGGTCAATATAAATTAATACCTGATTGTCCAAATTGCATAACATTAAAAGGCACTGGCCGCCCCACAACCAGTTTAATGCTTGGCATCCCTTTATTTGCCAATTTACGGTGATCAGTGGTGGCCAAGGGGAGGGTGCACGTGTGGGAGCATTCCCCCCCCCCCCCCCAAGTCAAATCCCTGCACCACATCCCACTTTTAACATTAGAGCCGGGTGCCGCCTCTGACTGTGATGTAATCATCCTATATGGTGTAAACCAGATAGCCCCATCCAGTGGGAGAATGTTTACACCCAGGCAATACACTATTTCAGACGAAACTAATAACATCACACTGATTTAATTTGATCTTAAATCAACCTTAACGCATAATGATGTATCCAATCATAGGGCTCTAAAAGCTGGCTTCTGATGTCAGCATGATGTGATCAGAATGACCAAATGCCCAATATCCCTGTCACAAAAACAAAGCATCTCGTTTAAAAACTGAGGACGAGTCTTTCAAAATTCTTAGCTGCTTAATGACTCTAGCAACGACTTTACCATTGCATTTTCTTTCGACATCAGTTGACAGAAAAATGATTCATGAATGAGTCTTCAGGATTGAGAAAAATACGTTTTTTTTTTGTTTTTTTTTATCCCAGGGGTGACAGAATGACTAGTGAATATGTGTTTTCGGGCTTTAAAGATAACCACGTGGTTCTTTGATCTGACTCGTAATCATCGTCATATCGACGCGACCGAAACCAGACCGACAACAGACCGCACACAGACTTTTACATTAGACCTATACCCTCGCAAGAACAAGGTGTTGCCCATCGTCAGTCGATTCGGGTCGGTTTGGGTCGTTCTGGAGATACTACTAAGGTATATAGCTCAAGTTTCAAGCATCAGATAACCACGTGGTTCGTGGTTCATTGATGTCCAGATGGAGGCCGATCTGACTCATAGAAAAGTCTTCGTACCCCAGTCATACCGACACGACCAAACCAGACCCGATGACAGACCGGACAAAGAATAGTCCCACCCTCGCAAGGACAAGATTTTATCGATTACCGGTCGGTTAGGGTCTGCATTGCCGTGTGACCGAGGTATAAAGCTCAAGTTTTCAAGCGTCAGATAACCACGTGGTTCGTGGTTCATTGATGTCCCGATGGAGGCCGATCTGACTCATGGATGTGTCTTTAAGGTTCAGTCTTCAAGCTTCAGGTTAACACGTGGTTCTTTGGTTGACATGGAATGAACCGCTGGAGTAACACGATGATTACAGAGAGAAGCGTCGAAGCGAATGTCATCCCACAGGCAACCATAAACGAGGCCAAGTATTCCCCCGATCGGTCTCGCAACAAACCTGATGGCGAAGAAAAGAAAAAAGAAAAGGAAGAGATTAATGAATGTGAGGTTAAGATGATACGTAACACTTTCGAGAGTACTTGTCGGAACCGACTGCTCGATGCGTAATACCCTGGAGTTATGAAGTAGCGTGACGGAATTCGCCTCCCGAGAGTTGACGAATTTATCCGAAGGTACCCTGTTTAAATGTATAATTTCAAGTGATGAAATTGCAATTTTGCCGGGAAGCTATGTAGGGGATTAACAAACGGCACATTCCCATTTAGAGTTTTTTTTTTTCTCTCTCTCTCTCTCTCTCTTTGCAGAGCTTTTAAAATATTTTAAGCTCGTTTTTGTGGTTGTGTGATTGTATCGCGTGTGGCGAAAGACATTTAAATAAAAAGCTGTTGACATATGATAAAGGGGAACTTTAAAACTGCGTTCGTTAGTATTCGAGGGTTACGTTTTATAATGATTAATATAATACGGGGGCTCGAATGAAAAGAAATCTTTCTTATGTTTTTAAGAGAAAAGATAACACGTGACAAATGTTAAATATCTCAGATCTCGTCTATTCAATTTCATTGGGACAATAATAAGAGAAGACGAAAAGAAAATGAGAGCTGTAACCTCGTCATCGTGTCCTACGAAAGTTCCCAAAATAAGACACAGGATCTTGTCATCTCGTCTGCTCCTCACAATAAGGCAGTCCCAGTATGAAGGGCGTTAACTCGGCATTCAAGAATGGATTACCTGAACACCCTTCTAATTTTCAAAGACAGTGACAGCCTCATTGCGGGTAGCAGACATTCTCATCTTCTTGTCTAACCTCGAAAGTCGACTCAACAAGAAAACAATGTCGTACTTCTCGACGGCACGCAAGTTTTCCAATCATGGTGAATCGACTTGTTAATTGATAGAAAGGAATACAGTTCTTAATTTACCTGCAAATAGTCCTCCGACAGCTGCGGCAACCTCACTGACTAGTCCTATTATACCAAGAGCAGTTGATCCAGCCCTTTTATCGACCTCTCTCTGCACTACGACATTGAGAGACCGGACACTACCCGTCCCAATCCCGAACAAAATGGCTGCGAAACAGCCTACGCTGTACCGCTGAAAGACCCCGAGGACAAGGATTCCGATTGTCATGATGAATTGCACAATGATGTAGAGAGGAAGAGGTTTGATGCATCCAACGGTGACCAGGAAGCCGTGGCCGAACCGGACTACGGCTTGCGAGATCCCCGTCGCCGAGAGGAGACCAGCTGATTCTATAGGTGTGAGACCCCTCTCCGTCCCGGCGGCTGCTAGGTATACGAAGACAGCGGAGTAAGATGAGGTAGAGAGAAATATTGAGAAGAGAAGGAGACCATGAAGAAGGGTCGAACGTTTATCCGCAAGAATGGGTTCTTTAGTTCTTTGAACAACCTCTGGTTGCATGTGTTCATGGTGTTCGTGGTGTTCGTGGTGTTCGTGGTGTTCAAAGCTCTCTGTCATTTCATGAGCTTCGCTTCCATCAAAACTCGTCATCAAGGTACTCTCTGCATATAGTCCATTGCCGTTCTCTAGATGATGCCCACTCCCATGCCCATTTGATATACTCTCTATGACCGGTGACGAACCACCGTTTAACGTCACTCTTGATGAGTTCGTGTGGTTGTCTATGAGTGCTATTGCGGATGCACTGTCGTTGAGGCGCTCTCTATGACCTTTCGGTATGGCCTTCCGGTTTCTCATTAGCGCACCAAAGACCATGGTATGTAGGATGATGGCGGATGATATGAGGAGGGCACCGCGCCAGTTGTAGGTGTCTGAAAGAAGGCGTGTGATTGGTGCAAAGACAGAGACGGCCAGTGAAGACCCTGATACTGTGATCCCATTGGCTAACGCGTAGTGGCGGGAATCAGGAAAGTTATGGCGGATAAAGATCAAGGTAGAGATGTAAACCAGAGCTGAGCCGACACCTAGAAAAAGAAGATTTAAAAACATAATTGTAATAACAAAATTCAGTTTTGTTCAAAAATGTATTATTTTGTTCAAACAAGGTCGGTAAAGGAATACTATGAAATAATTTCTTTTTTTCCTTGTGGCAACGCAACAAAACCCATTTTTAAGGCTCGTTTCATTTTGGAAACTTTTCGGTGACGTTGGCAAGGTCCAACGGTCGTCCACAAGTTGCTAATGGTTTAGTCACGCCTCTACTACTAGAAGGACTATAATTTTGTGAGCAATTTCATTCCGTCACGGCATGTTACTGACGGATATTTTTATTTTGCTTTTGCAATATGCCTTTCAAAAATGGCTCTCTGAAATCTAGTTACATGATATGATTGCTGCGAGAGGTTTCCACTGGACCGAGAAGCTGTCATGAACTCTTCATTATTATTATTATTTATTTGGCATTTCAAACATACAATAGAAGGTACAATAGAATGACACGTATGATACAAAGTATGAAAGAATAAAATTGGCGTCCCCTTTGGGTGACACGACATTTGCTCCTGCGACAATTGCTCCGGGCTTTATTTCGTCTAAGATGTAGGGTTAGGGTTAGGGTTTCAATAGGGTTTTATGTTAGGTTTAGGGTTAGGTTTAGGGTAGGGTATAGTGTTGAATCCAGGGTTGAAGTTAGTCATTCGATTAGTGTATGAAATTTACAGCGGAGCAATTGTCGCCGGAGCAAATGTCATGGAATCCCCCTTTGAGCTTTATCACTCAGTTTGATTTCATAAATTTATGTATACAAAAAAAATCGTAACGATAAAACGAAGAAGAACAAAGAATGGATGGACAGACTGAGATGAGTAAAGTCGAGAAGATGGTAGATACCTGTTAACAAGACGACTCCAACCCCTACCATCGCCACACTATTCGCCCATCCGGTCATCATCACCCCTGCAGCGGTCAGAAACCCTCCGGTCATGATGACCACTCGTGATCCATATCGTTTGGCCAGGAACGATGCAAGAGGACCTGAAGAAGAACACAAAATATGGAAAGGGATGTTATAATAATGACATCATAAACGGTTGGATATTCAAGAACATACTCATAAAATTATCAATATTGTTCGATTTCATTTTTTTGTCACATAATTATAAGTACATTTTACATAATGAAATATAAAGAGGGAAACAGAATATATATTATTATGACTCTTGAAAAATGCATATTAGCTTTTTCAATCAATATTGCAAACTTTTAATAATATCCATATTCCAGTGCCCCCCCCCCCCCACCCCACTCCCATCCGCCCAAAATGGGGGGGGGGGTGATAGAAGCACTGAAATCAGTAGTCTTTAGTAAAACAAATTTTTAGAAGCCTTAGATTTTTGATTGAATGAAAGATAACATAATTGTGCATATAAAAGAGCGTCCTGATGTGCCTACAAATCAAACGCAGTGTCATGCGGTATAAGTTGCTGCCACTTGTCTTGACTATTGACATAAAAGAAAATCAGCGGTTGCTGCTCGTTGTAGATATACATTTTTGGCATAGCGCCATCTCTCGGGACAACCCACACAGGAAGATGTGTTTCCCATACGGGTTGACGGATGCAAGTAGGAGAAAATATCGATTGTAAATGCTATAAAGAATCACGTATGCATTGATTCATTTCTAGAATGAGTCATTGACTTCCTTGCATTTTAAACACAGAAATATATGTTTTCTATTTATAACCCAACCGGCCGTTTATTGGCATTTGTTCCAGTATTCGTTCTAGTTTTAAATGTTAAATGACGATTGATCTTACATGATAGAGAAGAAAAAGATAATAAACTGAGACCCGAGACAGCACAGATGGAAAGAGAGACAGAGAGAGAGAGACAGAGACAGAGACAGAGAGACAGAGACAGAGACATAGTGAAAGGGGTGGCAAGGGGTAGAGAGGGAAATAAAGAGGGGATAGAGAGAGAGGTAGAGAGAGAAAGAAAGAAAGGAAGGGAGAGATTGGAGAGACAGGGGGAGGGAGAGAGTTCGAAGGAAGAAGAGATACATTTAAGAGAAAGATATAGATGGCTGTTATTCGTGTGTCATCAGAGTTATATTAAGTTGTATCTCTACAAATTCATCAGTTCACTCTTTGCACAGACTTAATCAAGATTTTAAATGGAGCAATTAAAAAACGGTGGATTGAGTACCCATCAAGCTCAACGAGAAATTGCATCATAAAAGGTTTATGGAAAAGCAAGGGAATGCTTGGGGAATTCCAGTGATGGAGAATTACATCGGAAAATTTTCATGGACAGAAATAATGGATTCATTAACGAGATTGATTTCTTGGTTGTTCCATTCAGCGAGTGATGTTGAAGGTTACAAAAAAAAAGATCTCACTCCTCACGCTTGCATGCTTTTTGTTAATGACTATGACGTTGAAAGGATTGCCATAGTGTCATGATTCGAATGCCCTTCCATTAAGTCTATTCTTAGAATGACAGTATTCTGTTGATATTTGTCTTCGATATAGTGGCGGTGCATGGCGTTGGGTTATTGCGGAGATGTCGATTGATATGATAATGGCAATGGTTTTTTCGAGAAAAATATCCCTGGTCGCGTAGTATGGTAATAATAAGTCATACAGAGGACAATGTGCTGTTTCAGTGTCTTTCTTATCTTTTGGATATAGCAAGATGATGGATAATAAGCAAGGTCAACGAATATCATTTTGTCGATGTTTGTGTCTGCAGTACAAACGGAGAATCGTTTGAAAAGAATATGAACTATACAGTCATGGCAACTGTAATGTCAATTTCAAGCTTCACTGTTCGATCATTTCTATATTCAAAATATGTAAATTGATTTTGTTGTCCTAATTCGCGTATTATTCATCAACAATATTAATGATCTGAAGCTTTTCAATAAAATAATGACCATGATTTAATATGTAACAGAGTCATTAGAACAAAATTAACCACAATGATAAAGCGACAGAGAGGTAGATGTAATCATTGATGTGACTAATAACGTTGCTAATCGATGACCATCTTGCTAAATTTTAAGTCTCCTTCTGGCATCGCCATTCCATACGAATAATTATTATAGACATATTCTATCTCTACAAAAATCAAGTCTTATATTTTATTAGACATCACACGCCCATAATGATTTGAATGTACGATGTACGTTGACTCCATGTCTGTCACTTTCCAGAACCGAGAATGCGATTAATTGCAAAACCTGTCCAAAACCAGGTATTTATACGAATGTAACGAGATAGTGTGAAAAATTCTCAAGGATCATTTTCATTTTCCTACATGCTACCACAAACAGATGATAATATACTCGAGTGCCTTTTATCTCTCTCGGATACCCGACCTCGGATACCCGACTGAATATGTTATTGAGGATGTAACTGTAGATTCTGTTCAAGTGTAATAATTGCAAAACCAATCTATAAAACCAGGTATTTATAAGAATTTAATGAGATAGTGTGAACAATTTCTCATGGATCACTTTCATTTTTCTTCATGCTATACCTGAAACAGATAACATGCTCGCGTGCCTTTTATCTCTCTCCGATACCAAACCGTCCTCCCATATACTCTCAACTCTGTCCGAACGTTTTCCTGATCTAATTGAATATGTTATTGAAGATGCAACTGTAGATTCTGTTCAAGTGTAATGATTGCAAAACCAGTCAATAAAACCAGGTATTTATAAGAAGTTAATGAGATAGTGTTAACAATTTCTCATGGATCACTTTCATTTTTCTTCATGCTATCAAACAGATATCATGCTCGCGTTGTTTTTATCTCTCTACGATACCAAAACCTCCTCCCATACTCTCAACTCTGTCTGAGTGTTTTCCTGATCTAACTGAATATGTTATTGAGGATGCAACTGTAGATTCCTCCCACATACTCTAAACTCTGTCCGAATGTTTTCCTGATTTAATTGAATATGTTATTGAAGATGTAACTGTAAATTCTGTTCGAGTGTTATAATTGCAAAACCAGTCCAAAACCAGGCATTTATACGAATGAAACGAGATAGTGTGAAACATTTCTCATGGATCATTTTCATTTTTCTTCATACTACCGCAAACAGATAACATGCTCGCATGCCGTTTATCTCTCTCCGATACTCAACCTTCCTCCCATAATCTAAATTAACATTTTCTCTGTTCCGAATGTTTTCCTAATTTAACTGAATATGTTATTGAGGATGTAACTGTAGATTCTGTTCGAGTGTTATAATTGCAAAACCAGTCCAAAACCAGGCATTTATACGAATGAAACGAGATAGTGAGAAACATTTCTCAAGGATCATCTTCATTTTTCTTCATACAGATATCATGCTCGCGTGCCGTTTATCTCTCTCCGACATCCAACCCTCCTCCTATACTCTCAACTCTGAGTGTTTTCCTAATTTAATTGAATATGTTATTGAAGATGTAACTGTAAATTCTGTTCGAGTGTTATGATTGCAAAACCAGTCCAAAACCAGGTAATGAAAGTGTGAACCATTTCTCAATGATCATCTTCATTTTCGTTATGCTATACCGCAAACAGATACATGCCCGCGTGCCTTATAATATCTCTCTCGGATACCCGACCCTCCTCCCATAGGCCTACTCTAAACTCTGTCCGAATGTTTTCCTAATTTAACTGAATATGTTATTGAAGTCCTTTGAGGATGTAACTGTAGATTGTGTTCGAGTGTTATGATACTCTTTAGACTAGCGATATTATGATGAGGATATCACACTAGGCCTGAAGTTGTTGTTGTAAATTTTGCATGTCTCAATTTTCTTTCCGTTTTCATCGGGAACCGATTGCCATATTTAGTCTAGTAAAAATAATTAAATGGTTCACAGAATGATCTGAATTAGTCAACTACTTCATTCGCTTTCATTTATCTTGCCCCATTTCTAGGCCTTTATCCTTTTTTTATGTATATTAATATTGTACTATTTCTTAATTAGTTTGTTTTACATTGTAGTTTATTGTATTATATGTTATAGCCCTACGGGGTTCTCTTGCAAAGCAGTTTTCGTGTAATGAAGATACTACCCTGTGTAGAATAAATAAATAAATAAATTTCAAAATCAATCACCAATCTGATGAAGAAAAAAGTTTAGTTGGACCTAAGACCTTTAACCTAAATTGCAACAACTGTATTAAAACAGTTCAGCTTTAATATGACTCTCACTTGCGTTTCCGCCTCCAAGACCCCACAATGCCAAGATCCTATTTATTAATCATATTAAAAACACGATACTCCTCAGGTATGACGGTAATCTAGGCTATTATACATCTATCAATACACCACACGAGGTATTCGGGAGGGGTTTCCTTAGGGGTACGGCAAAATGGAACGGAAAGGTTACGCATTTGGCTATGCATGGGACTGAAGGCGAGATTTGCTTGGTTGCAAATGGCACGGCCTAATAGGACCCCAAACATGACCCATATCCAATTGCGCGCGTTTTTCATCACTTGCCGTGTCATCGCGAGATACTTTTCTATCTTCTGGGCCGCTGGAATGAATTCTCCTCTTTCTTCAGGCCATCGAGCGAAGTGTACGGAAGTGATGGAGAACGTTTCCCCCACCAATAGGAAATAGAATTAACCTATGCCTACAGCAAACAAATCCTACTCCGAAATGGGAGGTCAACCTAAATTTATGAGTACAGATTTTTTTCATAATAATATTTCCTTTAACCGTATTCGATTTCGGAATGAAAACCAGATAATCATAGGGAAATACTACAGCCTATCTTCTCATGAAGGTCCTTTTACAAAATGTTGTAATAATAATACTAGAAATCTATGTATTTGAAAGAATTATACATTTTATGTTAATTTCCATTTTCATCTTCATTGACAGTATATTAGGTATTACAGTTTGTACAAAACAGAATTCTTCATGAAAAAAGGGAAATCAATTCATGTTTAAATCATACATCCAATTAAAGTATGCGTATGTTCGCTTTAATAATGAACATCTCGAGAAAAAACACACACACATACACTCTTTTAATTATTCATAAATGTGAAGGTAGATATATGTTCGGTGTGATGTTGGTTTTCCCCATGTTCATAAAGAATTCATAAGCATGCTCATCTTCTCCACCACCACCCCCCCCCCCCCCCCCCCTGGACATCCCCCTCGCTCCGCATCTTGGATGCGACAAGGCTACACCTCCATTGTTTAACATACGTGTTGTCTAAAGGGTGCATCTTGCCCCGGGGAGCAGGCTAGGGTATACAGAGAAGTAATTCTGGCTTCAGGCTCTATCCCATCGTTTGGTCAGCTTGATGCCCTGCTTGCTTGTGGGATGAGCGAGGCGGCCATCTTGTTCTCTAGGGACCCATGAACAGTTATCCAGATTGATAATTGAATTAAGACGTGTTGCTTTCAAATGTGTTTTTCCTAACAGGCAAAATACTCCCCGACTTATTAATATAAAAAATATCTTAGAGAAACAAATGACTTTATGTTTGTATGTTTTTCGGGAAAATAGCTCAAAATTGTAAATCGTCGCTCTGTCGGATCAACATCAATTAGGGTGGCCCGAGACTGATCTTAATCAAACAAAATTCGTATTCATGTTATGTTCTGTTCATTATCAGATCAAGGATGAATTCATACTTGTTTATTACATTTTAAAAACTTTGATGTATCTATTCGGGTGGCTCTGATGTTGTTTTGTACAAAAACAATAATTTGCATTTTATGTTTGTTTGCTTTTACCTTCGAGAGGTACATATTTTGCAAAGATAATTATATATAATATTGGCAAACGTCATTTCAAAAATAAACCTAATTATGGTCACTTGAGACAATGAGGCAATATTTTCTCTCTCTCTCTCTCTCTCTCTCTCTCTCTCTCTCTCTCTCTCTCTCATTCTTTCTCTCTTTAATGCGGACACGTGACCTCTAACACATTCTTCTAAAATTTAAATGATTCATATACACAATTTCGTTCCAAGATTCATGAGACGCATTTACTCCCTCTAAAAAGGTGTTCAAGATGGAAAATAATGCTCCTCCTCAATCTATCAATCATTGTCTCATCTGTCTCGGTCATGTTTTCCCAATAACTTGAGCTGTTAAGGGAATCTGGGCATATTATTTTGGCAGCATTAACTTCATGCATGCAATATGTTTTGAGTATCTTGAATTTCACATCAGCTAATGTCATTTGCCATCAGCGTTCATGATTGAATTAAAATGAGGCTCTGCATGAAAAACAAGTTCTGCTGCGTCATAAGAAGTTTTCTTTTTACTGATCTTACTTATATTATATTTTTGGTGAGTTCTGATTTAAAGATGCTAAAACGTGAACATCGTCACGTCTGTGGCTTGATCCAATGTGTCCTTAGATTCCTGCTACATGTTAGTCTAAATGTCAGATCATTTAGATAACAAATCAGAGATGTGATAAAAATATTCATTGAACTTTAGCGCAATGCTCACATATTTTGTTTTAAATGCCACTCAGCAGTCATCGACATTGCCAGATCCCTGATACATAAACTAAAAACAATATAAAGTAACAAAATAATGTTTTTTCGGCCGAAAGTTTCTACACACTGACATTTATTGGCGTACTCTCTTAATTTCTAGGACTTAAATTTTAAATCCATTTTGAGACTTAAAATATTTCAAGTCTTTAAGACTTAATAAATTGGGAGTTCGACTAAAAGTTTTATCGAAACCAGCTTCTAGATATAAATCTTGGAAAGACTTTAACTTCTCGCCAATAAGATGTGCATATTTCCAGTTGCACCTGTTGATGACTGACTGTTGGCATATTTCCAGTTGAACCAGCTGACACCAATTAATTTGCATATTGAATATGGGGTGCGTGCAGATCTATGTTTTTTTAACAATTTTTCTGAATTTACAGCATATTTCTTAATTACTGATGATTTAGGTATATGCAATTCATTTCGAAAATACTACAAATATAAATTACAAGTTATTAGGAAATTTCGCTACTTCGTATGAATTCCATTTAATTAAACATGAATAAGGGAAACATTAACTATGAACTAAAATAATTTCAATAAAATACAAGTATATGAAAAAAAATTCGATTAATTAAATTATGTATAAGTCTACTTATTACCGATGCCTTTACATTGATAATACAGACGTACCAGTATTGAAGTGTTGTTGCCGTTCAATTGGTTGGAAGTTTTACCAAATGGTTCTAATGGCTTAGCTAGACCAGTATAAATCTAAAAGACTTGAAATATAAATACAATTGACTTAAACTTTAAATCTTTCAGGGACTTAAAATTTTAAGTCTTAGCTTAGATTTATTTTTGAAATGAATCCAAGAAAGGTTTAAAATAAATATTAAAAGACTTGAAATATAAATCCAATTGACTTAAATTTTAAACCTTTTCAGGGACTTAAAATTTCAAGTCTTAGCTTAGACTTATTTTAAATCCCAAAGGGTTCGTCACTAATATCAGTCTCTGTTAGATTTAAAAGTAAGACTTTAAGATTTAAAAATAAGACTTTCAAATTAAGAGAGTAGTTACAGGGGCATGGTGGGGCACGTATCCCCATCCCAATCGAATCAGGAACAGGGGTTGAAAATAGAAAGAGAATGGGATAGAGGAACGTATAGCCAACATGAGATATACGCCCCTTGTACATCCTGCCATCACTTGACTATTTTGTTTCCTCGCATTTCGTCCACTCAGTCCTAGTAAGGGTCGCCCCCCCCCCACACACACACACACAAACACACACACGAGCCCAATAAAGTAAGAGAGAGAAAGGAAAGGCAATACAAAAATAAAATGATGCGACTTCCATGCTCACCCTCTCTCGATCATGTTTTCTCGAATTTCATCTACCTAGTATTATAATACCGATGCCCCCACCCCCCCTCCCCCCCAAAAGAAACACACACACACAAGTACCCTCTCAATGGCTAAACATACCGGGCTACGCCAGCTCAGCAAACACTTACAGTGCACCCCCGAGAAACATTAATCCCTGGGGGTGACAGTTTCTACAACATGAGTAAACCAAGGAGATGAAACTTTACCTCCCTAAGCAAACTAAAAGCTCTTCTTTGGCATGTTTACAGCAGGAAGCTGTAAACTGCGGAAGCTACCCTAAGACATTTATCACACTTGGTAGGCTCTATACCTGTCGACCGATGGCTCAACCGAAGAAAATAAGTTAGTCTGATATTGGGACTCCAGTTGGGGGGGGGGGGGGGGAGTGGGGTAAGATTTGGATTCACTCCGGTTCCCCTTATTAAACCAGGCACAGTCAGGTTGTTCATTAAGAACGTGTCATTGAATAACTAGAGCTATGCGAGGACAGGATGCTTACATTCAAGTCAACAACTCCACATAAAAACCCTTGCAAATATAAGATAGTGCTGAAGTTGTTTTTCAGAACAAAATGTCAAACTTGTTGGTAAATCGGTGTGAACTTGTAGTTATACAAAACTCACTTCAATAAGGATCATTGGTGACAAGGTGGGTTAAGGGTTGAAATAGAAACAATCATCGTCACTGGTCGCTGATCAGTTTTAAATAATAAGACCAATGAAATGTTGAAATGATATAGGTCAGTAGCATGGATTTCAGCTCAGTCATAATTACAGTTCATTATGGTATAATTATAGTAATTACTGTTTCACATTCGTCTCAAAAAAAAATAATACGTTTAAGCACGTTTAATGTGTCAATGATTCATTACCACTCACATTCAAACTGCATTATGTGTGAAATTCAATAGAAGTCCATCAGAAACGGGTTACAGTATTTTACAATATGCTTGATTTGATGTATTGCTAACTTTTGCCTGCCATGGACAAGGCAAGAATTAAAGAAAAGTCCAAGTCATCGTCATTGAGAAAGCAAATCGAATCTGCACAAATTAGACCTCGTCGCCAGGTTGAATTTACAACGTTCTAACCTCAATCTGACGACACCAACATGCAGAAAATGGAGATCGAAATTGAATTTCCATTTCTATCCCTCTCTCTCTCTCTCTCTCTTCGACTCATTCAGACTTGACCAAGCTACAGGTTCATTGAAGGTCAGGAGAATTACAAGAGAAAGTGCCCCTAGGTGTGTCGCCCCCGTCTCACCTCGGATTTGGAATATTAATTACATTACGAAGAGTTCCGAGGTGAACACGGTGGTTTCCGAACGGCATACACCCTGGTCGTAATTGAGAACAGTGTGTCACAGACCGTTCATTAGGCTTTTCTTCATTTAAACTGATTAAAGGTAATATTGTGTTAATTCGGCAAAAAATTACTTGCTACAAAAAACTAGAACAGGACGCACTGAATGTTTTAAGACATCTGAGTTTCAAACTACACAGTAATGATACCTGCCAAAATCATGATAGAAAATGTATAATTGCACACACAAAAAAAGACAGATAGGGAAAACTTAGTTATAGGCCCTACATATACCAAGAATACGTCTCACATGTGTATATTTCTGTTGGTACTTTTTCTTCTTCAGTGTATTCGATTTTCAGCACCGTTTTCATTTGGTTAAAACAAAAAATTAGTATAGTAGAAATTACATTTGAACACCATTAATCACGAAATTAAAACCCCATTACCAATAATTGGCCCCTTTAAATAAATCCCGCCTTTACTATTGAATTATAAGAAAGATGGGCAGTGTCAGCTGTTATAACTGGCGATATGCTATGAATTATAGGCCTTGTTCATAAACGAGCCCCCTCCTTTATTCTCCAATTATAAGGAGGGGGAAGTGTCGACTTTTATAACTAGCGATATGTTATAAATTATGAGCCTTGTTCCGCCTGGTCATATGACGCATAATGCTTTAATTTGACCAACGAGGTCGGATTACCCAGTGTCTCCATTTTATGAGTGATTAAAAAAGTACACTACAGGTTAAAATTTATCAGGAGGAAGCATTCCATAGGATGCCCTTAATTTTGTCAGAAAATAGGGGAAATGTTTGGATTTAATTACAAAATATTTTTTTGAAACCTGTCGACTTTCTGATACGTGTTAGCCGATTTTAAATTCCACTGGTTTAAATGGTAATTTTACTCATTCATACACCGACTTCATGGCAAATGTCTCAACGAAAGAAACTGAAAACGAAAGAGAGAAAAAAAAGAAGAGAAAGGGAAATGGGATAGGAAAGCAAAAGATGGGTACTATCAACTAAGTTATGAGGTTAACAGCCTGGAATAGGGAAGGAAAAAACTCAGATTTAAATTTTGTTACATCGACACTTAAAATCTAAATAAATAATCTTCAGCCCTATTCCTTCCAATTTAATTTGAAATGTCCAATTATTCTAAAATGCGATGAGATTACATTCAAACTTCAATTCCTAAACCTATTTAATCCGCTCCACAAAAATGCTTCATGTAAAAAATTGTGGTCGCCCGCAATTTTTCAAAATGTCGGAAGCCGCATGTGTCATCCGTTATTGCAGCACAAAATGCAGATAGATGTTCCTATTGCGGTTTTATTCCAATTCTTTATCCTCATTTGGTGGATGAGGAAAGGCTCAGAACATTTCTTTTCATTAGTACATGGAGGTCATCTTGAGGTTGATATGAGCTGAGGAGAAGGCATCTATGTATGCTTGGAAATGAACTCTATTTTGTCCAACCGTCGTTCTATTCTGGCATGTAATATAACTGATTACTTTCTCCGGGGAGCGATGGAGATGAGACCTTTATTGTAATGCATATCGTGCATCCTTGTAAAGTGCTGGGATAGTGGAAATATTATTGGATGGCTAAAGCAGAACAAAGGCCGGCGCACGTGAAATGGGAGGGAAACATGGGGGTCCTTTGAGCAGCAAAATTGTCGGTTCTTAAAAACACTTAGTTATGTGATTCTGTCCTGCCGCCAACATTTGAGACAGACAAAAATAGACGCACGTACTCTGTAATTATGCTTTCGTTGTCAATTTAAAAGCGATGGAAGTTTTTTTTTTATCATACATTTTATTATTTCAAGTGTTGCTCGTGGGCACTTGTATCACAGATACACCTTAGAATAGGAATTCGATAAATTACGAAAGACACTGGGCAGTTTGTGTTTTCAGTTGATCTCATCATTTTGGAAGCTGTGTCGTGTAGGCAGTTTGTGAAATTAAGCATAAGAAGACATTCGTGCCATGTTCAGGTGGCGTGTTGGGGTTTACATCGGCGTGAAGTTTAATTTGATGAAATGTAAAATGGGGGAAGGCGAGGGGGAAAAAGGAGAGCAAGAGAGAGGGAGAGAGAGGGAGAGAGAGAGAGAGACAGACAGACAGAGATAATGGGAGAGTGAGTGAGACAGAGAGAGAAAGAGAGAACAAGGGAGAATACAGCACAACTTTACAAATTAAACCACGTAGGAAGTCATTTTAAACATGATTCAGATATAAATAGAAAATTAGACATTATGAGGGCATTGACTCTGCAAGGGCATTTCAGGAAAACATAAATATCGGAGAAACAAACTCCAGGCGGAATGAACAAAGATCCTCACTCATAATTAGTTTGCTAACCTCCTCCCCCTGCCCCTCCCTCAAACTCCCATAAACCCCAGAGGAAAGCGATATCACCATGGTAACATATTTTTAACGTGAGGAACTAGAGTCAGACGGAGGTTATACAAAGTGATACTGGAATCTTAAATCTACCCGCATCCCGAATGTATCAGATGTTTCAAATCAGCGCATTTATCAAAGCAGTTATGTTTATTGGATACGTGTGTCTCGAAACCAATTTAGCCAAGCCGGATAAAAATAAATCCGAGGCGTTATTTTTCATATCCGAACAAACACTGCACGCCTATATAATTATGTATGCACCGCCCAAACGCTCCAAGAAAGAAAATATGAATCATTTAAGTCCGATATCCGATTTCTGATTTTGAAAATAATTTCAGATGATGATCATTAAACAAAGAGCATGGTTAGCAGAGTTGCCAATTTAATTAACGGCGACCAAGACTGATAATATCAATTTGAATAATAATCAAGATATTAAAAGCCTGGGCGTGTAAAAATGAGATGCAAAAAAGATTACGAGAAAATTGAATTACAAATTTGTATGAATAATCCCCAATATCAGACACAGGTGGTGAGTTTATGTCTCTATCAGCGGAGATTGTTATATCCATTTTCATTATTTTCTTAATGAATAATCCCTGGTTTTCAACAGACAGAATTAAACATACAGTTCAAGAGTATACATTTATATTGGGTTACAAATTTAATATTATTTTCTTCTGATCGGGCAACCATGAAACCTCCAAAATGCTTTATGCCTTCCAAAATTATAAAAACGACCTTCACAGGTGTAAAAAGCAAAAACCTAAATAAAGGGCTGTATAAAGGTTATACAAAGTGTAAATGGGACGGATAAACACAGAACTGTTTTTAGAGGTGTTCAATTAACACCTGTTATTGAAAACTTTAGACAATAGACAGGTTTTTTGTTCGGTTATGCTTCCAACTTATTTGTTCCCACTCGCAACTGATCAAGAGAATGGTGCCACACTCACTATGATCTGCAGTTGTGCGCAACCCAATACCGATGAGATTTAGGGGCAATGTGAACACCATCGTGTTGAAACACAGGGGGCAAATTCACGTCACGTCAGGGAAACAAAATAATGTATGATTTCTGAGGTGTCATTACCTACACGATTCGAGGCTGTGAAACTGCGGTATTGACGCAATTAATCGATTTAGGCTCCCGACTCAACCACAAATATGATTTATTACACGAATTATATCAATTTATTAGGAAATATGAAAGGAAGATGTAGAAAGGGTTATCAGTGACTAACATTTCACGTTTCCCAAACTTAACATTGACTCATTGTACTGTTTATCATCGTTATTATTACCATTTGAATCTTTAGGAGAAACTTTAGGAGAAAATAATATATATAACATAACTAATAGAATATCAAATTGAAGGTATAAATTGTAAAAAGGGCAAGATAATGTTCAGTCTATATGAGTTCATTCAAATCAATGGTGCGAACAAAGGTAGCCAGTGTGTCTAAGGTTCGCGTTTCAAAGAGAGGCAATTGAATAATTTGGAGCTATGATAAAAGAAACTTCTTCTCAAAAACTCGGTCTTAGGCTTTGGAAGCTGAATTTTATGATCGCTATTTCTTAAATTGTGTGGATTATGTCGTAATTTAACTCGTGAAGATAATTACGATGATTACGATGACGAGGACAACGACGGCGACGACGATGATGATGATGATGATTGGGTTATGTTGATAATGGTCACGTATTGAAGACGATGAAGAGGGTGAGGCAAAAAGTTTTGTAAAGCCATTGGTGACGATGATGAAGACGACAACGATGACCAAAAAGTGAGAAGTGATGAATTTATTATTTTAATACAATAATCAGAGGAGGAAATTACGTGTGAAGGATGTCTGTCTCAAGATTTACTGATATTAGAATCCAGGTGTTAATGCATGAGAAATGACTCAACGCTGTGGTTCCACTTATCAATGCAAGTTACCGCAATTTGTTATTTTCATGTGTTCCGTTTGTCGCCATTGTTGTGGCATTGTTATATATAAACAAAATTGATATGCCATTTTTGATAGGCTTTTGGCATTTATTTTAGTTTTGATTTGATTACACATTTCATTGTGCTCCGTTTGTCTGCATTGTTATACTAATGTCGATTAGTCACGACATCCATTTTGAATATTCATCCGGACATTAACCATAAACACATCTTTATGCCTGCATGTCTGCGTTGCTGTGGCATTGTTGTAATAAACAATTCAATTTGTAATTTTTAGGCTTACTGCATTTATATCGCATTATTTATAAAGCTTTTATCACATACCTTTTTGTATTCTGTTGTCTGCATTATTGTGGCATTGCTGTTAAGTTGGTGCATGCTTAAATATACATTAGTTATATTTAATATCTATAAAACCACGAGGCTTCAGACACAATTTCAACAATGGGCAAACGCAGCTGCCGAAATTAACCAAAAGTGTTTATTTACATTAAAGTACGTTAAACATAAGCAAATTCAGACAAATCAAATCTAAAAGTCAGTTCTATAGAAAAAAAAATACAATTTCTTTTGTACAGGACAAATAAAACGAAAACATAAGTCATTGGGTACACTAGATATCCTTTCCATTTGCCCTTGGACGTCTGCACATGATTAGAGATTCTGCCACACCTGAAATGTTCCTTACTCCTGCTCCTGATATATAAGATGCTAATAAAGACCTTACTTGAAGACACGGTCGATGAGGAGAGTGTTACCTTGAACAGAGTCAGGTCGCCTCCCTCATCCTACCCGTCTCAAGCACACGCGCACTTGAGATTCGTTGAATCCGATATACCATCTACTCAGGCATAAACAACATCAGAGGAAACATGAGGAGCATGAAAGGGGGCTTCCTCCAGGGTTCAAATAATATCACATCATATTTCCACCGGAAGGGAGCTATAGGCGAAATGTGTCTGGAGTTTGTCTACTAATGTACTTCAGTATATTGCATAATTTTGGTTAGTATACTATAGGATAGTCCTCAACTAACCAACAGATTGTTACCTGCACAGAATTATTCTACCACCCCTTAGTAAATATTGATGTTCAGTTTATATTGTGTTTGTCTCCATTAGTAAATGGCTGGTACACATGTAGTCAGAACAGTGTTAAACAGATTATTTTTTAATTTTCATATGATTTCTAGGGGAATACGGGTTCTACCTGTAAAATTCTAAGGACAAAATTCGTTTTTTAGGTTTTTTTTCTTCCGGTCAGTCCGTTGTTTATGTTGTAGTTCACAACCAAATTAGTCAATACACCATGTCACGGAAATAGAATGATACAAATAAGCCACCCGGCGGGCTTGAAAACTAGTCTTATCCCCCCCCCCCAACACACACACACACATACACACACACTCGCACGTAGTACCACCCTCTCTTCAGGACACAAATACCTACAAAACAACATCTTATAGTCTTCCTAGGCGGGCCTCTTATCTCAGCCATTCTAGCCAGAGATAGCCCTACTTCCTGCCCTCTCCTCACAATGTTTACATCTTCATGAGATAAGGCTTAGTCCACCAACCATCACAAGATATAAACATCAAGGGCTCGCTTCAACCAAACCAATAGAGAGGTGTGACACCAATGTCCACTGCACCCAAAGGGTTCTGGAATCTCAAGTTTGTTTTGGAAAGAAGTGGGTCGAAATTTTATGGCGGATTAAGGCGCCATAGCTAATTATAGAATGCAGCTTATATACAGACTCAGATAGGGTTTTCGAATTTATGAAAATATTTTATCACTAATGAGGTTTACAAAATTAATGTAAACCAAGTTTGACGATTAAATCCTTGCGATGTTATGAGGGATAGATACGAAGAAGATTGTCAAAATAAATGTGTAAATATCTTCAGAAGACGTGAGATTGGTTTTCAGATCCGATTTGATGGATTTCGTATAACCAACAACATCTCTTTATCACATTAACGATTTATTTCAGTTTGCAAATAAGAATTTATTAATATAAATTGCTTAAATTCAATAAATTGAGTAACAGCTCACACACATAACAACTGGCAATAACTTTATATTTTGTTCTTCTTCAAAACATTTCAGTCAAAATATGACTCCAATAAAGGAGAAGTGACAGAAAGTCGACATTTTGTCATACATGCTAAAAAAAACACGGGAATGACGCATTCGGTTACCAATATCACGCAGCTGGCGGTTGCATCTCCATTTATGAATATGCTATCAAGTTTACAGTTTATTACTCTTTGAAAACATGTTCTTCAAGGAGTGTTCATTGAACTTCGTCACCACTTATATGACTTTTATTTTGATTGTCTTCTATCGAAGATCATAATTATCGTATCGTATCATTTCTTTGTCCTTTCCCTCTTACACTTCCACACCCTCTTTTCGTTCTATTGACCTGGCAGGCAGATCGATCTGATGGTAATTTTGGTGGCCTTGACGGGTCATCGTTATCGTCTGCTGAACAGCGACTATAGGCGATTAATGAGGCATATTATTCAGGGATATCATGAACAATGATCAATAATAATAACGGATTAGGAATAAAAGGATTAAGAAACGGATTAATTATCGAGCATAGGAATTTCGTTCGATAAGAGCATGTAACTATGTTCGATGTTCAGAGCGAGTGGAAACAAATTGCTTTGAATTCAGGTGCCAGCACACATGGACAAAATAAAGAAGTTTCTTTGACTGGAATAAATCATATAATCCATATTTCAACATTTTGACTTTATGCAATGATTTTGAAATATAGTGCCAAATGTACTTTTGTGTACTAGAAGCAGAGGCGGCCCTCCGGGGGGGGGGGGGGCAGGGGGGCACAGTGCCCCCCACTTTTTCAGAAACCCCAAAAGTGCCCCTTTTTAGATAGAAAAAGTGCCCATTTTATTTTGTAAGAAGTGCCCCTTTTACTTTGACAAGTGCCCCTATTACTTAGTAAAAGTGCCCCTTCCCCCTTTTCACCTCTGACGAGTGCCCTTTTTATTTTTGACACGTGCCCTTTTTCCTTCGACATGTTCCCATTTTCCTTTGCAATAAGTGTCCATTTTCCATTCTCATCAATCTTGAAATTATCTTGAATAAGTGCCCTTTTTAATCTCTAGTAAGTGCCTCTTTTCAGGTACGAGAAGTGCCCCTTTTCACTTTTAATAAGTGCCCCCTTCACCTCTGATTATTGCCTTATTCAAAACTGAGAGGTGCTCCTTTTACTTTGACAACTTCCCCTTTTTTCCTTTGTAAGAAGTGCCCCGTCTCCTTTTAATAACTACCCCTTTTTTAAACTCGGATGAGCACACCTTTCATTTTAACATGTGCCCCTCTAATTTTCGAATAAGTGCCCCTTTTCCTTATGATAAGTGCCCCCATTAAAAAGAGAGAGCTCCTTCCCCTTCTCACAACTACCCCTTTCCCTTTCTAATAAGTGTCCCTTTTCCTTATGATAAGTGCCCCCATTAAAAAGAAAGAGCTCCTTCCCCTTCTCATAACTGCCCCTTTTAAAAATCTGAACAGTGCCCCCTTTTCATTCACCAAATGCACATTTTCCTTTATTATAAGTGCCCCTTTTACATTTTCATAAGTGCCCCTTTTCATATCTGGTCAGTGCCCCTTTCAACTCTGATAATTCCCGTTTTAATAATGATACGTGCCCCTTTTCCTTTCTAATAAGGGACCTATTCCCTTTTCACCTCTTATAAATGCCCCTATCAAAATCTGATGGGTGTCCCTTTTCCGTCAACAAATGCCTATTTCCCATTTTCGTAAACGCCTCTTTTTCATCACTGGTGAGTGCCTCTTTTCAGGTGAAAAAATGCCTCATTTCCACCCTTATAATTATCCTTTGTACTTTGACACGTGCTCCTTTTCTTTTCTAATAAGTGTCTTATCCCTTTCGATAATTGTCCCCTGTTCATGTAATCATTAAACGTGCCCCTTATTTAAAGCGACTAAGAGCAATTTCCCCCAAAGTTCGCTCGCTGCGCTCGCTCGCATTTAAAGATGATATAATTATGTTACTTATCAAAGGTCTTTTCAGTCTTCCGTTATGAGAATGTGCTTATAACCCCATCACGATTAGCTTTTTTCCTCTCTATAAGATGTAATTTTTCACACTGCGACCTCACAGATCTTTAAAATTTTTCTCGCTCGCTCGTAAATGCATATTCAGACATCACACCCAACTGTAAAGTATGATGCTTAAGCGATATCTTGTATGATGTATGAAGAGAAACAAATATTGAAATCATCCCTGATAATGTAATCACAATGTAGGGGTATATACCAATGTCTAAAATATTGTATATTTTCGCTTTGAGATTTCCCACTGTAGGTGCCCTTTTTTCCAGAAAGTGCCCTTTTTTGTCGGTGCCCCCCCCCCCCCCACTTTTGAAGTCGCTCGGCCGCCCCTGACTAGGAGTTATATTCCGGCCCACATGCACCCGATGGGTAGCAGCTTTAACAGGAACTGACTGTTACGAGAAGTCTACAATTATCCTTAGTCACCAAAATTTCACTTTTTTTTCTTCTTCCTCTCCCGATTTCTTCATCTATCTATCTCTCTCTCTCTCTTTATTTTCCCTCCATCTCTTTAAATAGCTCTTTCCCTCTAACTTTGTCATCTCTCTAACATTCCACTTTCTATTTTTCTGATTTCCTCTACCTATATATTCTCTCTCCCCTCCCCTTTTCTCTCTCATTCCATGTCTTTCCTTCTGTTTCTCTTTGATTCACACACACATACACACACACGCACGCACACACTCAGTTTCTCATCTTCGTCCCTCCCCCATCCTACCCTAGACCCTAAATCACACCGTTTGTCGCCAAGCCTTTCATGACGAATCTCTCTCTAGTTCTGGATCTCATCTGGGGAGATCAAGTGTGACTTTTCTCCTCTAATTCAATTTCAATCCATCTCCCGTGATGTGAACATCTTCATCCGATCGAACCTGGCAGGTAAAGAACCCTCATGGCTCCCAGGTGTTAGAATCTATACCCTTTAACCTCCCCCCCCCCCCCCCCCCCACCACTTCCGAAGAAAGCAATTGGCATTCGGTCTAAAATCATCCCGTCGCGTGTTATTATTACCAGCGTGTGCGTTAACGTTCTTCAAGTTGTCCAACGTCATTTTGCAAAACCTAATATATAAGTCACTTCCAAGTTATAGGCCTAACATGGTGTATTTCTATGCTGTAGGGTTTAAAGGCCTATCTGTACAAGCTGTATTTTTTTAAAATCTACCCTTAATTTCGCCCATTTCTTTGAATATCTATTTATGCATTCTACAAGGTAGTCTTTTCAGCATCTTCCTTTTATAATCATTTCTGTCTTAATTTTTTCTTCTTCAACCGGACAAAAAAGAAAAGATAACAGATCAGACCGGAGATTGCAAGACATGAATAACAGCCATAATGGTGTAAATTACGGACGAAAGCCCAAGACAAGAGGACAATCTCTAAAGACTAAAGTTATACAAATTATCGCATATGGCTTGTCCGACATGTAAGAAGAGCAAACGTGGCAAAAGGACGGGCGTATAGAAATGTAATTAGACGAGTTCGGTAGTCCTATAAGGCGAATTGGCTGTAGACCAAATGCTACATACCTCCAGACTTAACCCTATGAAATCTCGGCCATACAATCAGGAAATTCATGGCTTACATATGACGTTGATCGTGGCGTCTCTGCATACGTACATCGACACGTGTGGGACTGAGCTTGGCTTTCGTACCGACTTAATTATGATCCAGGTTGACAATTCTTCTGACTCAACGCCATGTCATTGCCTGTCTAGAAGACGATGGCTCGTAAGGATGGCGTCCTGCCCTTGGACGTCAGTGATGACGGAATCTATTAGTACTAATCCTAAGAATTAAGAGGAATGCCGAGCATTAATAACTGTACAAGAGATGGTCACCCTATGCGCTATGCCCTGCAGGCCGGAAGTTCAATGTAGCAGACATTTTAATGATCGGAGTAACATAATCGCGATATCGACAAGGAAGGTCAGTGCTACCGAGTTTTGACCGATCATATCGAGTGCGGATCCGTCGTCTGAACAGGAAGCCGGTCTGACTAAAACGTGATAATGTCATAACCTGTTGCGAAAGATGACGGTCAAAATCTGTCATGTTTTATGCTAATCCTGACAAGCATGGTCAAATGTAACAAGAGACATTATAAAATTAGAAGAGCAAAATCACGCCCAATGCATTACTCATTTCCCATAAAACCATGAAAGTCTAAAACTCATGTGTTTTCAAGAAACCGTACTAGTTGGACTTGATTGATCTTTGCTTAAATCATGAATACACTTAAAGTTACATCTTGCTTGGATTACAGGTATATTGTATCTCGTATAAGGACAAACTTCAACGTAGAATTTTAGAACAGATTAATGACTTTTACACTTACTCGTATCAAAAAAATGTATAACGATCTCTGGCATTTCAAAGCCGAGCTTCTAAAATCTAGGCAAATGTGATTTCGTTCAACCAAAATGAATAAAACTTCTTTTTCTTCTGCCTGTTTGCTGTGCATTTAAAATAAGCTGATGTTAATAGCATGAGCCAAAATTTGATAATTTTCATCTTCGGACAGAAATGTTTGCTCCACATGTGATAATCATGATTGAAATTCCATTTTAATCCTTTCCTTTCTGCGTTCCATAATTATTTTGATTGTCTGCAAAAGGTAATTACACGCTGATAAATCACATTCGACATTCCGAATGACATTGATGTCTTGCCCAGAGGAGCCGGGATTATTTGTGGAAAATATTTTCTATTAATTCAAATGGATATTTTGCTGCAATGTAATTATCTGCTCCATAGTCTATCTGCATGAATGTTTGAAGAAAAGAATAGTTTGACAAGATCAAATGTGACAAGTCTATTATAAATAAATATCCCTCAAATAAGAGATATTAACGAGTAATTGCCCTGAAAGCACTTTGTTATGTTGGTGAATTGTGAATCAAGAACTTGATTTTCGAACGAAAACGTCAAAAGAGGATTCGGTTTCAAAAGTTCACTAGCCTTCACAATCATTAACCCCTGTTCATCATTTCAAATGAAAGATAACAATAAAGTACAAATTCGTTCACTTACTATTTTCTTTAAAAACCACTTACGCTAAGTGTGTGCACTCTTCTAAATCAATGCGCTCCACAACAAATAGAACCATTCAAGCATAAATAATTCAGCTACAAAGGCAAGCGGTTACTGGCCACTTATTTATTGAAATGGTTTTAATTTATCCAAAGAGGTCTCTTATATCATGGATACAAAGCTAACTTTATTGACATCTTTATTGCAAGCTTTCATATCCTAAACAGGTCGGAGAAAGGAAATAATTAAATTGATCGTCTCTGGGATGGGATTAAGAGAATATACAATGAAGATATTGACAGGGAATAATATTGATGCGATATGACACTGTGCTAACCTGAGCAGAAAGTATCGACTCTTTCCATTCTTAGTTACCGGATGATGACCTATTATTAGAGGCAATGAAATGTCTTCCCTGGTGTTTATGTAGATGTATCCAATCTCTAAAGTCTCATGGTTTATCGATTTGTCATGCTTGGTACCACCAACCAATTGCCTCATTGAGTAAATTATTTTGAAGGAGTTTGTTCACCCACCCTCTGTACCTACCCCACCCTTCCTAACATTATACAAAGATTATTTCTTAAGGAAACAAAAATCACGTATAGAAAACGCGATTCTTCAGTACATTACTTGTTTCTACGTAAATAAGATGGTTGGCCAGATTTTTGATAAAATTACAAATCTACCTGTTTGTATTCCGGAGATTAAATGGAGATTTATTCAAGTATATAGTCTTCGAGTACAAAAACCAATCATAAATGTATGACTGTTTGGAAGGTACTTATAGCCTACCTATACATAGGCATAAATTAATCAATTTTTAAGAAACTGATTATAAAAAAAACTTATAAATAGAAAGGGAAGATATGCATATAGCGATATTTAGTTCTAGTTTGGGGGGGGGGGTTGACCCTGTATAAAGTCTAAAAGAATCTCAGTTCGATTTCATTTACCTATATTGACATACCTTCTCAACATGAGTAATAATTTGTGTATAATATACTATAAGATCGAATACTTAACATCACGTAGACAAAATCTAATCATGATCTTACTTTTCAACGATATCATTGCGTTATTTCATTAAATAAATTATCACTGTCAATGAAAGAATTTACGCGATATCCGCAAATTCCTTTCTTGTGAGTTATACTTTACCATGGCGTTTGTGAAGAGTATCATCTTACATTATTTACATCTTGAAATTTATATTGATTAAATTGACTGAAAATAAAGAACAGGTTAGAAGGAAGAAACCGATCTATAATCTATTATTTTCCAACTTTTTGACAGGCACTTGAGGGATCTTCTCAAACCTTCCCAATACATCAGATGGTCAGGGAATGATAGATGGAGGAGGGAGAACAATTAACGATGCGGCTACCCCAAACCTCTTTGCCAAGATTGAATAGCGTCCGTTCTATTTGTCTTCGCTCTTCAATCATGGTACAAATCAATTTCTACACTGTTCTCCCCCCCCCCCCCCCTCTTTCTCCCCTTCTCCCCTCTTTCTCTATCTTTCTCTTCTCTCTCAATACTTTCCCGCCTCCCGCTAAAGGGTCTACCCTTAGAGATATAACTTTGATGAACGCCGAACAATTTGTTCAAATTTCCTTCGCCTCTCTACAACCGCCTGTCACAGCCAGCCGTTTCGACGTATTATGTATCTCCACTTTTCATTCATATTCGTTAAGCTTATTTCATTCTTTTCATTCTTAAGTTTAACTGATATCTCTCTTTATTTAAACGTCCTGATTCGTAATGAAGTTCAGGTAGAAAGTATATTAGAAACGACCCATCAATGGCAAACCAGGTCATTCACCTTTCATTCTTCATAGTTTAAGGGTCACCAATTACCCAAAGAAACAACATGCATTTTTGGTATTTGAATTGACGATTTTCTGTTCATCCAAAATTATGTCACATGCACATTTCATAATGCAATCAGATAATGGATAACCATTTTGAACATGCTGTGATTTATCGAGGGTGTTTCGGGTGTCTCAAAAAATAAAGCATTTTACCGTATTCATTCGAATTTTGTTGCAAAGTACGATTTTTAAAAAGAATCGATAAATGAAGGATTTAAACACATTTTTCATAACTATGATTTAAATGTAGTTCCATCCTTTTTTATATCGAGATTACCGTTACCCAATGAAACATTACAGTAAGATATTTCATTTCTAAAGAAAATAAAGTTTGCTAGCTTTATGGAAAAAAATTAAGTTTGCGGTCACTTTCTCCTATACTCATCCCCACCTGTTCTACCCTCAAGAGGTTTGTGATTAAAGCTTGGTTAATGATTGATTGAAGGACTGTCACGCACACACTCTTCAGTACACCAAACCCCTTCCTCTTACGAACCACTCTCACCTGTCTCTTGGTCCTTGTTCCCATGGCAACGAGATTCCAACCCTCTACATGAATTAATAATGCCACTTGCCCACTTGTCGCCTGTCTCAAACATTAACCCCACCGGTTCTCTTTGATTCGTTCATCGATCAAGCCCCATATCCCATGCACCCGGTGCACTGCTGTCCGCCACAAGGAAACAGTTGGCTTGCAACACACCTGTTCCTTAATTATTGGCATTCCTGCAAGTACCTTCTGGACTTGAACAAAATCCTCATCTACACCGAGTTACCCCTTTTTTGTTATTATATGTATTCATCTAATTCTCTTTATTCATTTAATTTTCTTTATTTTCTAAAATAATTTGTTATTTCTTTTACGGAAGCTCGCTTTTCATTTATATTTTCATAGGATCTTGGCTTCAAGGAAACCTGTTGACCATTGACAGCCTAATCATTTACCTTCTCGACTTGGAGAAGTCGAGACACATTGTTCTTTCTTTCTATGTATTCATTTTCATTTTATTTTCCTATTTATCATAATTTGATTATTCCTTTTTACATGAGCATGACTATGTATTTTACTTTTGACTATGCTTCTGAATGATCATAACATTTAAGATGACAACCTAGCCAAGCCAAATGCAATGTAATTTCATTTACTTAATCCAAGTATTGAATTGAATGGGGCCTCTGATAATCAATTTTATTTCTTGGCTTAAGCTATGAATCCAATGCACATAACAATTTAAACCAAAAGGTTATGCACTCTTGATTTGGGAATCAAGTTTACCATCGGCTCTCTGTAGAGATCGTGACCGAGTTCAAACACACCCAACGTTCGTTTGTGATTTCCCTGATTAGACGTTAGTCACACTAGGAAACCGATTCGAAACCGATTCACTCTTGGCTCTTCGATGTAATGTAACAGTTTATTCGGTCTGTGGTCGACTGTTGTCGGTTTTCATCGGTGTGACTGATGTATTGAGAGGTAAATGCTCTTTGCGCGTAATCCATCTCTCAACACATGCGATATTTCACCGCAACAACTAGCCGTGGATGGGTCTGTAAATCACATTTGTGATGTCAATCTAATTCTTCCTGAAGGGAGCAGGGCAGAAAGGTGAACCCGATTACCAAGTCAAAGGCGATTAAGAACGCTTCCACCCTATAAAACGCCCATGGGCTGTGGAAGAAGGGGAAATGTCTACGTTTGAAAGCTTCCCATTGACTGTGAATTGATTTCTGTCGGTCGTTTGGTCAAATTCCATTTTATTTGATGAAAGATGGAAGCTTAAATTTGGGAATCATTGCAAACAACTTCACCACAAAATGATTTCTTCCGGCTGATTGGTTGTATTTCTTTTTTATTCAATGAAAGATGGAAGCTTAAAATTGGGAATCAATACAAACAACTTCACCACAACACGAAGGGGTAAACATTCCATTAATTCGTTCTTGTAAAATTCTTGCTATGATTGCATGTTGAAAGATTCCCAATAAAGCAATCGTTACCTGGGCATAGTCAGGGACATGCCCTGGTAAAAATGTGTAATGTAATGAACATGGGTTTCAAAGGGATGTCGGTGAACTTGTACATTTAATGATGCCCAGATTACCTACAGCTATTAATACCTGAGTCACGACTCCACAGCGACTCGACAGCGACCCCACAGCGACTCCACAGCGACCCCACAGCGACCACAAGCCGACCGAATCTCGGACATTGGAGATGTAAATGTAATTTGTGTTCTGTCTTTTGTCTGCCATTCCATGGCTGTACTGCATAAACATCCGACATGTTATTTTTATATCGGTAGAAAAAAAGTTAAAATTAATTAGGAATCCACAAAAACTTTTAAAAGATACGCACCAGTTTATAGCTTGTAATGTGCGATCACTGAAATTATATGAAAATTCCCGACGTAGCACCTACGAATCTAAACTTATATTACTGTCTTTATGACTGTGAGCTTTTCTAGATCAGTCAAGGCCAAACGTGCACTCTCTTCATTACTCCATCTGTTTCTCTCCTCATCATCAATATGAACTCTTGAACAAAACGAGGCTTTAATTTCATTTTCAATTTCATGTGCTCACAAGCTCATCATTCTGTTTTAGATGATGTACTGCTCATTTGGGATGAATTACAAATGGGGTTTAACCGTTATATTCCACTCCTACTCCTAGATACCATGAATACCGGAGCAGTATCATCCAGAGGGTCATCCCGAGCTTCCATGACAACCGTCAATCAACCCGTTTCTATGCGAAAACGTCCTTGGGAAAGTATTCGTTAATAATGATTGATTAATATCATTGTTTGATGATATCGGTTCAGTGAGCTACTGTAATTCATTTGTCTATATTCTGATAGATAAACCAGGTAGATGGGAGGGATAGACCTTCAACAAACCAATCCCTGTTTATCGTAATACATTGGGCTTATGGGTGATATGGAAAACATATTTCATATGTGTGGTTGTACTACACAGCGCGCGTGCCCTGGTATCACGTATAGGTTACAGACTTGATGTCTGTCAATAATTATCTCAAGTCATAACCCATCATCATGATTGTCGAGGCGTTTTGTTCCACGGTCCAGACAGAGATAATGCCCATCAACTATGCCTGTTTGGGTCATTGCGGCATGCACCATGCAGGGATTACCAACAACACAAGTCCAGTTTGTATACAATAATCAATCGGCTCTCTGGGTTATAGCGTAATGGAGGTACATGTACGCAGCTGGAAGAGCAAAATTGGTGTTGGGATATATATCATATCAGTCGACATGAGGGCTTTATATTTTTTCTACCATCCCCTGGTTTCCTTCGTACAGTATGCATCATTTAGCATCAATGTCTTATTAGGACGCCCGATTGCACAAAGGATGAAAATGTTTGAAATTAATTATATTTGTACATGTATCTTTGCGATCAATATAACATGTTCATGGTTTCTACATATTAAGTTTGCGAACCAAATTCGTTGACTTTATATGACCCATTTGTACTTGTCTATCATGACCATTTTTAGTAGAGATTGCGGGGTTCAAGCGGCGTACGAACACCACGCCCATTGTCAGTTCAAACTGTATAGTTGCCACAGCAACATACGACAAACACCCATGATCAATTGCAATGACTTTCCATGACTTTGGGAGATATTTTGAAATAATTGTCCATGACTTTCTATGACCGAAGGAATCCTCATGTAGTGATGATATAAGCATCATAAACTTTCAGCAGTTTACTCCGATTCTACAGTACGACATGAAATATCGAATACAAACATCTTTCTTCACAGGAGAATATCTCTTTCTTGATCACTGTTGATTGATATCTAGATGTCCACAGGATGGTTCGAGGGTACATAATGAAACATGTAGAGAAACTTGCAATGTCCTGTTATGCGAGCATTCATGTCATCGGTACAAAATTGACAAAAATTGGAAGGAAATTGGGAACGTTTGCTACTCAAATTATTTTCTTTCAACCTTGGCGAGCTGTATATCAGGGGAAATTGGCGAATCTCACGGAAGACATTGTGGATTTAAGAAGAAAGACATCGTGTCACATTCTAAGCGTTTCACTCCCTCGGTATCTAGATCAGAGGGTCCAAATAAATATTCTACGGGGAGCAAATACTTGACCATCTTTCTTTCAAGGTTAGTGTAATATTCTGTTGAAAATACATGATTTTATATACACATCGACTTAAAATCAAACAAATAACAACAAAATGATAGAAGAAAATTGGAAGTTAAATAAAACAAAATAAATAAATAAATGAATATAAGTTACGTGTCCCCGTAAGTAGGCCTATAATAAAAAATGAACAATAAAAGACAGGATACTGTTACAAAACACACAACAACAACGAGAACTAGTCGCACTTATCATACAAATGCAATGGCTTTAGTCAAGAATTGAATCGTTGTGTCCTAAAAAGGACAAATATGTAATAATAAAAAAAGAATATAAAAAATACGTGACAGTAGTAATTGGGTCCTTGGTCCGTTGGCGGGGGGGGGGGGGGGGTTCTGGAGCTCTGCATGTGGGCCCTGCAATTATTATTAGCCTAATGTTGACAGGTACCCAGTTGATAGGGACTTTTAGATTTGCGTGGACTGATACGTGTGACGTCCATTCAAGGCAGTGCATTAAAAGGACGTCGATCGTAGCAATCCACGTTGTCGTTGTGCAAATCTAAAAGTCCCTAATACCAGGGTCGAGAGCGACAAATGTTGGCAAAACACCTTGTATAA
Source organism: Strongylocentrotus purpuratus (assembly GCF_000002235.5). Lineage (NCBI taxonomy): Eukaryota > Metazoa > Echinodermata > Echinoidea > Camarodonta > Strongylocentrotidae > Strongylocentrotus > Strongylocentrotus purpuratus. The sequence goes on along the minus strand of NW_022145614.1, from coordinate 30,692,315 downwards.
GAATGGAAGCACCGCGCGATGATCGAACCTAGGATCTCTCGAATGAGAGCCAAGAATCATGTGCCACAGTGCTCCCATTAGCTTATCTTCATTCCTGAGTCTAACTGTTTGACATAAACCTGCCTTGGGACTCTGCTCTTTCATTATGATATAGATGAACCACCCATCCTTTTTATCTATGCATACAATCATGTCTATCTATAGAATATTATTGATTTTTACATGAATTCAATTTCATCTATAATAATCAATTGGTAAATGGATCGGGGGACATCCCTTAAAGTTCGTAACCATGGTTACAGAGTCACTAACATGGGGATGAGTGTGCCCGGAAACCCCCTCCCTGAGATTTCGTGATCGCAAAGCAGAAAGAACCTAACATCTGTTACGCTTTATTACGTTATGACAATATGGTGGTTGTTTGAATAGAGGTATGGATGTATAATAAATATTCAATTAAATCTAGCATCACTTCATTGCCCCCTATCTTTTCCCACTAATCTCTTTCAAGTTCTCTTTTGTTAACTTTGTCTATTATGACGAGGGGTGAACTTTACTCGATATTTCCCATTTCATTAAATCCTTCTCTTGTTTAATCATTTCGATGTCTCTATGTTCTAAACTATGCCTAGTTTTGTATTTATGTTTCAATGGAGCGCTACTTATCTCTCTCCACCTTTCTCTGTTTGTCTCTTTTACCTGTCTATGATCCACCTAGTATTTTCCTTATGTTATTTTCTTCTCCTTCTTAATTGCTTTATTAAAAAGTCCCCATGTTTTCCTTCCCATATGCTTATATATATTTTATTTTCACGTTCCAATTCAGCCCTTATCTATCTCCATATTTCTCTTGTAACATTTAGTTGGTCTGGATTTCTGTTTACATCCCTTTTTCTTGTATTTAGTAATTAATTTGTTACAATAAAATAATTATATTAGCGTGTGGATATGTCTACCTTTACTTGTATTAATGCGATTGGTTTGTTTCTTTTCAACTCTTTATCATCAGCTAATGGGCACTACTTCAACCGACCTTATTCATGACATCGTTTATGCAGTTGGTATATATAGATACTCTACGTCAAATTTCCATTATCCATTGCGTCATGCATGACAGCAACGAAATGAATTGGTTGAACGAATGACTACGGAATGGGAAGAGTTAATTTGAAGAAATTAATTTGAAATACGCATCATCCAGTCAAGGACATTGACATGATATCACAAAGCATCAGGAAGGTGTATGAACTAAAATCAATCATTGAAGAGAATTTGAGTAAAATTCTAATGCTTCATTTCAATCATTTCAATAAATATTAAAATCTATGTTGCGCGAATACTCAAATATTTGAAGAAAGTGTATTCCCCTTTCATTTGGCATCTACTTGCTCTCATTTTCTTCATGCCTTCCTTGTCAACTATAGATTTAATCGTGCGTTTAGCATCAATATGTCCCTTGCTGTGTTGATGAAAACAGAATAGATGAACCATTCATAATAGTCATCGATTGCGTACTTTTGCAACAATTGCGTTAATCTCAACTGAAACACATTACATCTACAAATGCAAGTTGGAATATAAAGGCGTTTACTTGAAGAGATCGAAGTAACTAATAGTCTGGCAGTGAGCTACAGTACTAAGTACTGTACTAAGTGTCGTGGTCGAGTGGATATGTCACCGGACTGAGGATCACAAGGTCCGCGGTTCGAGTGCCGCGGCGGCACTGATGTCCTTTGTCAAGACATAAATCTACATTTGCCACACTCGTAGGGGGGGGGGGGGTAAATGGGTACCGGTAGGATTATTCCTTGAAATGCACTGTGCGCTGATAACGGCTGCTGGAGTTAAATATCTCGGATAATAATTTTGCAATATTTATGTAAAGCGCACTGAGGAATTGTGCTATATTACGTATGATTATTATCATTACTTGGTGAATGGCAGTATATGTGCATGGCACACTGATTGTTTCAGGATATTTCTGACCATTTTAAAGATACAATTATTCCACTATTACCAAGCCTAGAGTAGATTCAGTGCTACATAAGCAAGATGTATTTTGTGACTTTGCTCCTGTATTTCCTTCTAATATATAATTAATTATTAGCTCAGATTGTTTGCTAAGGTGATTAGTATAAACTGGTTTCAAAAGTGGCTGATAGTCGGAAAATAATAAACTGAGAGAAAATCAATCCCTCTTCCAATTTACGCTAAAAAAAGGTTGGGAGTTGGTAGGGAAAAGTATTTCAATGTACGATATGAAGTAGGAAATCATTATTTTTCCAGTGTTTGATGTCTATTTATAACTAAAACGGAACATTTAAACCAGGGTGGAGGTAAATCGGAAATGGATATTGATTTATGCACGCCATAAATGCAGCTATCTTTGTTTGGTGAGGGACGTCCCCTTGAAAATTGTGACATCCCTAAATAATTGACGCGGAAATCTCCCCCACATCAAACGCCTATCGATCCTAGTCGTTTTACTGGAGCCAAGTAACAATAACTTGAAGCCATTGATGTGACATGGCATGATGGCGGCATCTAAGAAGGGGGCCTCCATTGTAATGTTAAAAACATTCAAAGTCCGACTGTCTGCTCCGATGTCGATTGCTGTTCCCGTTTTGATTGGTTATATGGCTTTAATCTTAACTGACATCAGGTATTTTGTGATGCAATAAAAAATGCCTTGGCTGTAAACTGAAGTTTCCCGTATCATGTATCCTGCAGTGTATGAAGTGCTACATCCATGTTCATAGAAGCATTGTATGGAAATGTTTCTGATACCAGTAACCAATTACACATGTTACATGATGTTCAGTTGTGCATGTTTGGTCGTTATCTCAATCTAAAGCGCATACAAAGAAAATATCTCCTCCCCCAAATCATTATCTAAATCCCAATTATCTAAATCCTCCTTTTTCTAAGATAAACGCGATATTCGGTGAGTGGAATATCGGCTTCGGTGTCAATTTACAGCAGAGAGGTGACAAAAATCGCGAATTCTCTGTCGAAAGTCCTATGTAAATGTTACACTTATCTCGTGAGAACTGGGTTCTAACACTCCCAGTTCGTTGAAGAATAGAAATCACGACAATTGTCTTTGAATGCGATTGACCTGCATCAATAAATAATAATTGGGTTTTATTTACTCAGTGTATAGCCACATCAATATTAAATACTGCTCTTACTGCGGGTACTACTGTTATCATTACCTATAGCAGTTGCCGTGTATATACCATTTGGATTGATGTCTTGCCAATGGACATTAGTGTCGGGTTGGTATTCGAACCATAAACCCTTAGATTGAGAGTTAAATGAATCAACCACCACACCACGACATGTTATTGAAGAAAACATTATAATTATGTTTTAAGAGGTTTGTTAAAAGGTCAAGAAGATTTCAAATTAATTTGGACTTTAAAATTCCCGACAACGGCCATGGGGAGATTGTAAACTAAAAATTGAGGAATGCGGAAATTGAACCAAGTAACGACGTCTTAATTTTATTATGATGGAAACCATAGAACAAACCTTTATGCATCACCACATAATCGAATTTATGGCCCTCGTAGTCGAAATCAAGCGTGTATATTTTAAAATCGATAAAGGGCCCGAGGGGCAGGGTCGTCAAAGTAATGATTGTCAAGCACTCTAAAGATATACTGAAGCATTGTTCATAAAACAATGATTTGCCAATACTTTAGTAGACTGTCTATTAAAACATAAAATATCTCATAATCCCTTTCCTTTCGGCAATGTTCGGAACCCGACCCGTAAACAGACGTTTATATTCGGAAGTGTTTCTGTAATACTTATCTTACATTCACTAATAACCAAACTACGAATTACGATAATGGTGATATTGGCTGATGAAGAACCCGTCGGAAGTGTTATAATTTTTGAAAATAATTAATTATGTCCTCGTTTATCTTTCTGCTCTACTCCAACTCAACAGTATTATTCCATATCCACCGTTAATTTGATAATACTTGTCCTTCCGCATAGTCTTATTTCATATCAGTTTTTGTTATTACATGTATTATCCATTGTATATAGCTAAATTTTATACCTCTACGCAAATTCTTTGTCGCATATTTGGTATACCGGTGTGAAATAGGTAAATGCATAATAGAATCTTGACTTTGTTGATCTGCCTCCATTACGTAACAGTTCCAAAGAATTATGAGCACCTCTTAAGCTCCAAGATCAATAGTTATTGTTAGAATACAGTTGCGGTTTGAGGTCAACACCCTTTACTGATTAGCCAAACAATGAACTTGGCCATTAGCTTGATGTATTTATCTTTGTCTTCTTTGTATAACGTACTTTAGCCAACTCAAGGTTTACCGTTATTTCTTGAGTCATTATAGCACTTACTTAGTATTATTGTTTAGATAACCACATATTGGCTTACAACCTTTTATAGCTTCCCTCAGAAGTAGCCGCTACAAAAACAAGATTTTATTAATACATGCATACTATAGTACACTAAGCACTCAAAGGGCGCTTCAGACGTTTCTTCTCCTGAACTTAGCCTTTGAATTTAACCGAAAGTTCCTTGACTTAACCCATATCTCTATGGCCTACCAGATCAGCATTCACGCTACCAGGCAACCAGACCCACTAGTTATTATTTCAATAATCTCCTGAGGAACCGTTATGCAATAATCGACCCCAGTGGCGTAGACAGGTTCGTACACCTGGGGGGGATGACTCAGGGGCGGATCTCGCTTTTTGCTAAAGGGGGGGGGGTGACCCAAAAAATGACGATGCGGAGCATCGTCCACGAGCCGCGAAGCGGCGAGCCGATTTTTTTTTTGGGGTGTTTATTTGAACCCCGTAAGTGATGTTTTCCTGGCATCTATTAACACAATGGAGACCATAAAAAGCAGTGCATGATAACGTCTTTTAAATCAAGTAACAGTTAAATACACAGTTATATCCAGAGTTATCATGTGTTTGGTTAAGTTACCAGATGAGTTGAATATCTTCTCACAATATTTGCACTTGAAAGGGTTTCTCTCCAGCGTGCGTTCTTTTTTCTTTCTTTTTTTCTTTTTTTCTTCTTTTTTTCCCTTTTTTTGTTTTGTTTGTTTTTTGGGCCGCCCAAGGGGGGGTTTAAACCCCCTAAACCCCCCCCCCCCCGTAGATCCGCGCCTGTTTAATCTTGTGGTTATCTTGTGGTTTCCAAACCACAAGATAACCACAAAATACTTGTAAGATTTTCTTTTTTTTACCGTCTGAATTGGCTTTCACCGTGTGAATGCGGCTAATAACAATAAACACAATTACAATAATGATGAGGATTATTATTATCATCATCATAATTATTATTATTATTAATATTATAATTGTTATCATTATTATTATTACTATTATTATCATCATTATGACTTATTAAGTAAGCAAATATCATTCCCCAAAACCTGGGGGGATGATTGTACATGCCATCCCCCCCACCTTGTGAGGTGGGGGGGATGCATCCCCCTCATCCCCCCCGTTGTCTACGCCCCTGATCGACCCTATATACTCACGGTCATTCGCCACCATTTTGTTTGTTTGTAGGTCTGAATTGTCTCATTTTATATCGCATGCTGATCCTTTATGTCATACAGGGACTCTTGAAAATGATAAGCAACTCGAACAAACGGCTTGTTCTACAAAATACCTGGTGCGCTGCTTGATGCCTTCAAGCAGAACATTGACTTCGAGTTGTCTTTTATCATTCGAAGAATCAAGGAAAGGCTTAACAAGTCATAGCAAATCAAGCTAAACAACTTGCTTGTATAAATCATAAACGGTACTAATGAGAGGGCTTAATATGGGTTATATTTGGTTGTAATTGACAGCTAGACTGATAGTGGGATGATGCATTGTACCAGCTCGAGTGGGAGACCTGCCTAGACCCCCGGCTACTCCAATCTTGGCCAAAGCAATTGATTGTTTTCCAACATGGCCTTTACTTGTCAGTACAATGTAATTATTTATCAGGTCCATAGACTCGTGTTTTGACATGTTATTAGAAGAGGATGGAATTTTTCAAGAGGGAGCGTTTAACCAATATGTGAATGTTCGTTAGTTCTTATATCACATGAGGCTGTTTTCTGCTAAAACAACGGTTGCAAGAGGTCTAAGTGACGTGAAAATCTACGAAATGCAAATAAGCTTTATGTGACCGTTATGCTGCTTCATTAAGCATGCAAATCATCACTGAGCAAACACGTTCAAACTCATCACAATACTTGCATAATGCCAGATGTTAGCAAAATACAATGGAGTTCAATATTCTACGATTACGATAACATAATTTATAAGCAAAGTACTGAATTACCATTAGAAGAATATTAGCGTGATCGAAACGTTAATCGGAAACAAGTTTGACCATATAATTAGTCAACGGTTGGATGCTATCCTGTTTAGAAAGCTGATTGGGTTATACTTTGAGTGAAATGCTGGCATTATATTTTTGAAATTTAATTTTAAGTGCTACTTGGGTGCTTCGGTGTGACGGATCTTTCGAAATCTGCCTTCACAATATTTATTGATGCAATATGTATAAAGATTGCGTGCATGACATTTTACAATATCTGCAATGTAACGATGGTTGGAAAAAGCTCAGAAAATGTAGATAAAATTCAGTGCGTGAGTCATGTGCCTATAGATCGGTATCGTGTATAGGTATGGTGTAGTTGAAGTAAAAGCTCGAAAGGATTGAGGAGGAGGGAAGCTGAGTATGAGTCAAGACAGCCACTCTCAGCAGACGGTGAATGCATGCATGTGTTTCATTTCTTCTCAGACGAGGATTTTATTTGAAAGAAAGGGATGGATGTCGAAATCAGAGAGGAACAGGTTTTTAGTTGGTACAGATGGCTCTAGATAAGCAGAGTGGGCACAGAGCATGTGTTCCAAGATTCTTATTAGTTTTACTTAAAAATGCAATTATTTGGCATTTCAGTGGATGTGGAGAAAAAGCTTGATATTCATGACAAGTAATGAAAGAGAAAGTTGCAATGTCAGGAAAGCATACACACGTGGTAGGTCCATTCTTTCTAGGTCCAGTGATGATTATGGGAAGCATCTTGCTTGGTGAATCATATAAAGTCATAGGTTTGATCTATCAGAGCATGAATACATGTAAGAGCTGGGGGAATGAAATATAATTTTAAAAGGGGGAGAGAGAAAGAAAGAGAGAGAAAGATAAAGATAGAGAGAGAGAGAGAAAGAGAGAGAGAGAGAGATAGGTAGGGGAGACTGGAGAAAGAGAAAGAGAGGGAGATAAAGAGAGAGGATGAACGAGAGAGGGGGTCGAATATGATGGGGACAATTGGAAGTATAGAAAGGCAACATTAAACCCCAAAACGTGATTAATAGACATTTCAAAGACATTCAAGTTAGGGCCTACTTCACAAAGTTTGGAACTAGCAGCAAGTTTCTGACATGACTTGTATAGGTGGGTTAAGCAGGAAAATCTTTGAAAAATACTATACTATAGTGCCCTGCATGCTGCAGATAGCAGTGTACAGATGAAGGAGGCATGCATTCCGATAGCGTTTTTGACGTCGATTATCTTATGGAACGTAGAAACATACAGAGCTGTCATCGTTAATCCTGATTGGGGTCATCATCGACCTCACCATCACGATCATCTATGACACCATACCGAGGGTCAGAGAGAGAGAGACAGAGAGAGACAGAGAGACAGAGAAGGAGTGAGGAAGAGAGGGTAGAGATGTAATCTTCATTCGGGTCAAGATCGTGACGATTAAAAGGTCGTCATCTTTTGAAACATTACCTTTATATACAGGGGTATAACATTATATTTCAGAGATTAATATAAGGTCTTTAAAATTACCTCGACATCGCAATCAGCCCTATGCCCACAAAACACAACGCGTCTATCATCTATTCCATGTCTACAGGAAGCCCAATATTACAACAGCTAATTTAGACAGATTAGCCCTAAATGATTATTGAGCACGTCACTCAGGTAATTAGCATTACTTATTGAATAACATGTATTTAGAAACATCAATCATGTTTGAATCATTAAAGTAAATACTCATCGATATACAATCCACGAATCTTGTGTTCGTACAAATAATGATGATGTCTGTTATTGTGATCACTCAATCACATTGTTACAGCTATTATCGGTCAAGGTAGTTGTACTACAGTCCACTATATACTCATGGTCTTCTTGCAAGTGAGAGCAGCATGGTCATTCACTTGATTCTCAACTGAGAGTTTGAGAGTCTGAATCCTATAGCCCGGTGCCTATGTTCTTTACACAAGGCATTTTAACGAAAGTGCCCGTCTTCACCCATGTGTGCAATGCGTACCAGGTGATAGGTCTATCCATGGAGATATATCTCCATGGTCTATCATAGGTATCGTAGGATTTATCTCTCGTATTAAACACAATGAGTGGTGACAACGGCTGTCGAAGTCAGAGCTTTTTCTATACGACACACACAATCATGCTGAAACATAGTTACGAATTGTGATATGACACAAAATAAAAAGGGAACATTATCATGCAAATTAAAAATACGGTTATCCCATCCCCTCTCCTTTCCATGATAGTTTGGCTCCTAGCATAGTTTCGAGGTGATTCTGAAATTACATTCACACGTGTTCACGAATCTGAAATTCTATACTTCCTAATTCAATAAAGCAATCGGAAGTTATTAATTATTAATTACATGAAGTGTGCGACATGATGTGACAATTAGAGAAAAGATTTCAGCTAATTGCCATGTTTTAATTATATAGTAGAATTCTACGTTTATTTATTTTTGTTCATTATCATGATTATAGAGAAGTCCTCATTTAGCGATAAAATGTGTAACCTTTGATCGTTTAAAAAAAACGTAATTTTCTACTCTATATCTATGTTGCATAGGCCTACATACATGCATCCATCTTATAATGACTCAATGCTCATCATACCAAAGTGCCAACTCATATTCCCCCGTCGTCTAGGTAACTGGTTCTAAACAACAGAGCCTGCTCATGATGTTCACCGCCATATCCTTCAAGCAACGTTATGGAGCAAGGCAAATTCAGTGTTTAGGACTGATGTGATCACCACACCACACTGTAGCACAAAATTGTTTCTAACCAGCAACCTTGACAAGTTGACAACTTGGTCAGTATGACCTCACTTCCACTTCGGTACTCTATTGTATTTAGCTCTACATGTTCAGAGTACTCTGAAACTTTACATTACGTAATGATTGCCTGTCATAGCAACACGGATGTTTTCACACTATGAACATGACGGACAAAGAAAGAGGACTAAATATACAGTTCCTCATTCTACCCTCAATAATTGCTGTGGTAGACAAAGGAACATCTCTTCACTGCTATTATGTAAAAATGTGTAGAACAGGAGTCACATGCATATTCACCTGTTCTACACGATTTTACATAATAGCAGTGAAGGGATGTTCCTTTATCTACCACAGCAATTGTTGAGGGTAGAATGAGGAACTGTATTTTGTCCTCTTTATTTGTCCGTCATGTTCATAGTGTCATATACTATTACAAGTTAGACCTACTATTAAACATTCCGATCGGATAACATAAATTCTTGAAATGCTTGTTTAGATGCTTAATTGTCTTGGATCTATACAAGGATTGTGGAACGTGGTAAATAGCAACAATTAGCATGCGGAAAGCAAAAAGGTTTCTATTGTATGTTATTGGACGGTCTCGTCACTACTGGGTACTCCCAACACGATGACATTTGAATTTAACGAGTTTGAGAGGCCCTTTCCTTTACTATTTTACTCTCAATAATTGTGTTTGTTTCCTCATACCCCCACGTCAAAACAAAGGCGTATATACCGAAGAGAGATGAAGACATACTAGAAAAGGTCCAACAGAGGGCCCCCAGACTTCTTCCTGAGCTGAAACAAAAAGCATACCAAGACAGACTTAAAGAACTACAACTTCCTACTTTGACTTAGAGAAGACAAAGAGCAGACCAGATACAGATATTCAAAATCCCCAGGCTTCGACAGAGTGAATCCCTCAAAATTCCTCCAACACCACTGGCTCAACAATAAGAGGCCATAATTTCAAGATAGTCAAACAACATTTCAATTCAAGACTTAGGCAGTATAGTTTGTCAATAAGAAGTGTAATGCCCTGCCTAAGGAAGTGTCAATGCTGCCACCATTTACATAGAAAGGTATTGGAGAAACAAAATCCAATTAAGTTTGAAACATACTTGAGACGGGATGGAACAGTAAAGAGGGACAAATAAGATAAGCTTCCAGTCTCTATACCCAAGTGAGTATACCGAGAACTTACGGTAGCATATCAGGAACTTTGAGAGGATTTATTTTTATTATAAAAAAAACAGGAAACGGAAGAACGAATATCGAAAGAAACTAGGCCCCCATGTTACTACTGTGAACATAAAATGAACTATCAGACGGAAACGGGGTAAATAATATATCCTTGTTGTTGTTTTTGTGGTAGACACTCTTATAACGAAATGAATATAAGGATCTATTTTTTTTCTTTCAAGAAATGATGTATTTTCCAAATTATATCTCCGCATCAGGTCGGCGCGCATGGCTTGTCACTGTAAGAGGGGGCGATGCGTCAGTAATGTTATCCATGGTTACGTACACTAAAATATGGCCATTATCATCGATGTACTGTATGTTAATGCATTGTCATAAATGTACATTTTCATTACAAATGATTAAATGATGATGATGGAAAAAGAAAATTATGAACATTCCTATATAGGAAGATCACCCTTGTTTAGATGCTGAACAAGCTTTGACAAGTAGCAGAATAGAAGTAGAAGTACAAATACTTACTTGTTAGACCAAACGTGAGAGCTCGAACAGAGAAAAATATGCCCAGTGTTGTGATAGTCGAGTCGAATTCCTTAACGATGTCGTCGAGAAAGACTGTCAGGCTCGTCGATATCCCAATCCCAAAGAAAAGACATAGATGTGCATAGACGACGAGTAAGGCCACGGAACATCTCAGCCCACCGCATGATGAACGGGCTCCGTCCGGGCTCTCTCCCGCTGCTTCAACCGGCACCATCCCGCTGGCTGTCTTCACCCGACGAAACATGATTTAACAGCAATTAAAGAAAAATCGCTCCAAATTCATGTTCTCACTGCAATAATGTTGATATCCTTCTCAAAATCCCTTCACGAAAGTCCAGCTTTTAGTCCAATAGCAGCTATTCCTTACGCTTTCTACCCGTGCGAGAGTTCAAAACGTTTGATCTGTTTAAAAGGCTACCAGCGTATGATATCGAACTTTGTTGGATTAAAGCTTTTTATCGTCTGCCCAAAACAAGACTCACGTTATATGTGTAGTGAAGTGGCGCCTGAATGAGAGCGAATTGAACTGAGCGCGGCGGAGGCTGCCGAAAGGTGAATCGACGGGCATTCGGTATCGGGCATTCACACGTGCATGCACACATAGGAGGACGAAGAAAGATAATAGCATAGCTTCGCATAAATAGGGCCGCAGAACACGTACGCATTACATTAACAAGCCAAGTTGAATGCCATTGCACAGCACGGCATCCACGCAGGTGTAACTTCACGCATGCGTACTCGTGCTGTCCCTAAGTGATGTTTTCCTCTCAAAATGTTAATGTGAGAGGCAGGCCCTTGTCGATATTGTATTCAAATTTCTGTGCATTTACGCGGGTATTCCCAAAGTAGCCCGAAGGCAAGTACCCTTTCAATATGGAAATTGCCTATGATTTTAACGGAACCATCTCGTCATATAAAAAAGAGGCACTTTCAGTCGACCATGTAGTTCTACTAATATCTGCAAAGGAAAAGGTGCAAAATCAAATCATATGCCATTGGGGTCCAGACAATGATTAATATGGCTTAAGTTTAGATAAATGGATGCTCTGTATATTTACTGATTTGTTATTCTCTTCCAACTTCTCCTTCTTCGTTTACGCTTCCGACAGCACCATCTTCTCCATCTTATTCCCTTTACCTTTCATTTACCCCCCCCCCCCCCCTCTTTATCAAGTCGTTGTCTAGATAATTATAATAGGCCTACATCGATAATACTATTTTCAATGTTAACACTGGGCCATTCATATACAAACTTTGTATTCTTAGTATTTTTAGTACTGTTAAGCCCCGCTCTCTTCTTTTCTCTCCTTCTCTTTTTCTCTCTCTCAATGTTACGGTAATCGTCTAGCATATATCTTCACCATCCTCCTCCCATGTTTCATCCGAGGTCGTTTTGAGGGTAAGAAGACACAAAGCTCTGATTTGTGAAGCCAAGTTCACCACATCATGAAACACATTCTCAAGAATGTCTGGAATTTAAGTCCTCAGATGTTCGGGAACCTTAAATTTAGTTGAAAACCATAAACAAATCAATGACTTGCAAAAGGAAATCCCTGCGTTCTTATCTTGTCTCTTAAATCTGAAAACTTTTTTTAACACTCATCGTGATTCAAAGCCCTGTGACCAAAATCAATTCGCCAATCATTCGCTCTAACAAATCTAGACTTAGTAATCCCGATAAAATACGACGGTAGCGAACAGCAGCCAACTCTAACTCAGACCAATTATTCACCACATCCTACAGATATGGGGACTATTCAGGAAAAATGAGAAAATTGCTTTAGCATGCTGGGAGGGTAAAGTTCAATGACCCGTAGCAGAGGGGTTTGAAATCTATCACAGATTCACTTTCAGGGGCAGACACATCTCTTAATCATGGAGAAAACAAAATGTCTGGAAATATCATATCAGAGATGGGAAACGAATCAATTTTGGAAACATTTTTTTCTTCCTGCCTTCGATTGTTGAGGAGGGATCTTGGTAGAACCGCAAGTGATAAGAAGTGGTGTTATATATATCGTGTATGTCAACCGATGACGAGTAGATTATGATAATCACCTAATTTATTTGGATATTTGATTTCTTACTTATAATGGTTTCTTCTCTCCTATTCTTTTTTTTATTGGTGTGTGGGGGGGGGGTGTTTCCCCTCTACCAATGTTTCGTATTTACCACAAGCATGACAAGCCTCGTATTACTTTTCTCTTTCCTCTTTTGCTCTTCCTATTTCTACTCCCCAAACATTTCCTCTTGATTGTAGCACTGAATGTCAAATTGTATTACAGCATTTTTCTTTTTCATTTTAGCCGATCAACATTTCACATTCAACGTCCACAGCATTTTTAAGATTGTCGACAAAATGAGTGTACTAAAAACATTCTGCAATGCCAATTTTTCCATTTAATATCATCAGTCCTAAAAGCATTTTCTTGAGATAAATAGAAATATTCTTACTTGAAATAGAGATATTATCACGTTTACTATAAATCGGTTCATGGCAAACGATACAATGACAGCGATCATATTAATCAGTTAATAATCATAATTAAATTATTGGATACAAGGTGCTGTCCCTCGTCCATAAACAACTTTACAAGAATTGTAAAGGTGTGATTTCAAATTATTTTGAGGGGAAGAAGTCAAGGATAGTACTATTTCTTAAAAATAAAGGGAGTTTATTTTACAGGCGTTATATACATCTAAAACAACAATGAAGTAGAATTTCATTTTAAGAAAGAAAAAATATTCACCCTGTATTCGGCAAGATATAGATATGGCCGGACAAACAAATGCATTTATTATGACAACCTCCACTTGCACCCATGCATGGTCAATGTAGAGACAGCGTTCATAATGCGACATACTAGTCTTGATCAATATGTTTCGTGCGTTGCCTGTCGGCTTCGTTCGTTTTGTTTTCCCTCCTACCTATATATCGTGTGCTCCATTATGTCAATATATTCCTTGGGGATCTGGTTTCCCGTTCTAGATGAGCAATATTGAACTTGATCGAGATTTTCAGCTCACACTCTCTTTCTCTCTCCCTCTATCTCTCCATCTGTCTCTCTCTCTCTCTCTCTCTCTCTCTCTCTCTCTCGCTCTCTCTTCCGTTCCTACTTCTTCCTTCTCTCTCTCTCTCTCTCTCTCTCTCTCTCTCTCTCTCTCCCTATCACTTTCCTTCATAATCATGTACTCCCCTCATTTTCTCGCCCTCTTTCTCCCATACTCCGATAACATAATTATGTTAACTATGAATCTATAATGTCTGATAGTTTATCGTGGATGTCTTTATTAATTTTATTGTTTGAAAATATTAATCAGTATACCTTGTGACTCGTTTGTTGGAAAGGAACAATAGTCATATAGCCTAAATGATATAAAAGAAGAAAGCACTTTGCAAAATTTAGATCTATAGTCTCCTCCTCTCTTTTACTTCTGTTGCTTGGACTATTCCGCTTAATCCCCCCCCCCCTCTTCTCTCTCTCTCTCTCTCTCACTCTCTCTCTCCCTTTTTTCTCCATCTCTCTCTCTCTTTTTATCTCCTTTTCACATTCTATCTCCCTAATTCTTTCTAATTCTCTCTATCCTTCTCTTTCCCTCTCTTTAATTTTTCTCTCTATACCCGCCCATCTCCTCTACTCTCCCCTCCCTCTATCTTTTTTTTTGTCTTTCTCATTCACCGCATTCACCTATATTGGTCTACCATGTTGAATCACCTGTTCTCGATCGCGTCGATATCCTTTGAATGATACCAAATGATCTGACAGCTCCTTCTGAAAGGGGTGCGCATTAGACCCCCTCCACCACCCATTCTTCGGAGTGAAAGCGAAGCTTAATTGCATCTATTAAACCCCTAAGTACCAACCCGCCGTGTTATAATCCCACTCTCACCCCCTTTCCTCTTTCTAACTTGGACTTGAATTTGAGAGGCGCTGCGTGGGGTCTTGATAGACAGGTCTCGAACCCTCAAGATAAGTGGTTCGGGCCAGTCATCGGATCTAGATCGCTAATTAATGATTTCCTTATCCCCTCTTTTTAAGTGTTGAGAGTCTCTGCACCCTTAATTCCCCTAATTGCTTTAACCACGGTAATAGAAAGTGCGGTAATGCTTGGTTTGGATCTCAATCGACTAATTCAAGAATGAGTGTACCATTATTTAAATTGATACCACCATTCTCGGGGTGGGAGTAGGTCGTGTTGCAATTGGACGTGCGCATTTGTAGGAGTGTCTTAATTCTGGTATTATATTAAAATATGCAGCATTTGCTTGTATTTATTTATTTGTATTATTCTATTTTGGCGTGATACCAATCACTTTGTGCTATTGTATGTTAACCGTTTGATTTATCGCTTAATATAATTATCGTTTTTGATATTACTTTTGAAAATAGTATGAGAGAGTTAACAAGCACGTCCTAAGAATAATATGCAAACCTAAACAAAAGTCAAATATGCAAAAGAAATGAGATCTCGTACCATTATAAGCAATATGAATCAAGGGTACCCAGGTTTCATCATCAGAATTAATCCTATTCTCCATGAGGGCCCTGCAAATAATTACCCCCGCGTTGTAATGTACTCATTTAATATATCTGAGAGGGACAATGCAGACGGTACACCTTGCCCAAGGATGTAAGCCTTGAGCACGGATCGAACCTAGGACCTCGTGAATAACAGCCAAGGGCCTCCATCACAGTGCTCCAGCATATATTATCCTCCAGTCTTCCTCAACATGAATGTTGGGCCCTCATCATCTCAATCATCGTTCTTGTTTTAACATTGCTGACTACATGATGAAATACTGCATCATTGGATGCCTCGGGTTCCTCTACAGGCATCTAGTATATCGAATAACAGTCGAATTCCGGAAACATGGGTCTCCATCATACGCAACGATGTTAATATTAAAGGAAATGTACTTCTGTGCATCCCATTTTCTTAAATACATGTAGTCACGATTTACTTTTCAATGTTGTACTCATTAGGCGGTGTCACACAAAGGCCCAAAATCCGGAATTTAGTTATCCTCTTAATTGCTGTCTGTCATCATTATTATCCCATTAAAAATCCTCTAACGAAGCAAGAAAAAAATTTCAGAAAAAATCCCTTAAAAAATCCCTTGAAAAATCCTTTCAAGGGATTTTTTAAGGGATTTTTTCTGTGTGACACCGCCTAATATTAGAGTCTGCCCATGTATTAGTAACAAAACTAACTATGCCTGACAAAATGGATACATATACTTTAAGAAGGGGGAGTGGAAAAGATTTATTGGTCTAAAATTATATAGAAAGATGATCGAGTGTGTGGAATCTTAATACACACGATAATGTTTAGTGTTCCGTATAGGCTTGGGTGTCGTTTTAAATTTCAGCATGTTTATGGAAAGGCTTGCTGATTTGGTAAATAATTTGATGCTTCAAATTATGATAGTAAAGTAAATGAAATTAATATGGTAATGGATGATACAGGTTAAACATGCATTACCAGTCTAGTGTCTTGCATTGTAAGTAACAATGTAAGTTATCAAATCAATACGACGAACGAAAGTTGACGTTGCCATGGTAACAAGCCAAAAAATAATTTCGTACGCTCTATTTGCTCCGGGCTACAATAAATATGGTAATGATGTAAATATCACAATGGTTGAATGCCCGACTAATTGCCATGCGGGGAGGTGTTGCTAGTAATCATGCATGGGCGAATATGGGATTTCGTTACCTTTTTTTTATCAAGGAATAAAAAGGAAGGGGCTCAGATTTATAAAAAAATTAAATCACACCATTTATGGGGACTCTTTTTTTCCTGCGCTTTTGCATGCTAATTTAAGGGTCAATTCTAAAGGGGACAAGGGCGGGTTTTGCCCACCCCATCCCCCCTCCCGGCCCCTCCATGCCCAAGCTGACCACCCCATCCCTATCCCTGCGATGGGCAAATTCGGAGGAAAGAGTGGGAGAAGGAGGAGGAGAGGAGGAGGAGAAGAGGAGGAGGAGGAGGAGAGAAGATGAGGAGGAGGATAGATGATGAGGAGGAGGAGAGATGAGGAGGAGGAGAGAAGAGGCAGAGGAGGTAGAGGAAGACCAGGAGGAGAGAAGAGGAGGATGAAGAGATGGAGGATGACGACAGGGGGAGGAACGGAGAGAGGAGCGAAGAGAGGAGCGGAGAGGAGGAGGAGGAAGAAGATGATGGAGGTACATGGAAGTTGTGGAACAATAGGAAAAATGATAATAGGCATACTAGGAAGAGGCTTGACGGAGAGGCTTGACGGAGAGGCTTGACGGATAGGCTTGACGGAGAGGCTTGATGGAGAGCCTTGGCGGAGAGGCTTGACGGAGAGGCTTGACGGGGGATGGAGACAATAAGAAATGAGAACATGCAGGAGATACGAGGAATGAAAAACGATTATTATTATTATTGTTTGAAATGGGGGGGGGGGGTGAAATAAAGATTAATTGGGATGGAAAAAGAACACTAAACATCCTGAAAACATTGCAAAAAAATTATATTTACCACAGTGTATATCTAACTTGGAAAAGGTTCTATAATCATGTCAATAAGTTACAAGCACTGTAAAATGAATTTCAGAACGTAATGAAATAGAAAACTAAATATATAAAAGCCCGAAGAATACAAATTATGAACGTGTTAGTCATATCAGCTCCTATCGACTCAAATTAAATTGCATTTACATCCGTAAACAGACACATGTAAAAATCAGGATGAATGGTGCAGGATCGTGATTATCTTTTGCAAACCATGACAGAGATTGATGAAGATGCATTTAATAGCTGTAGGCAGCTTTTTATCACATCCGGTCAATTCAGATCATAACTTAATAACATGTCAACTCGGGCACGACGCATGTTTATTTACAATAATATTTTGGCTTTTTTTTCCTTCTTCTTCTTCTCTCTCTCTCTCTCTCTCTCTCTCTCTCTCTCTCTCTGTATGTGTATTCTATATTCGTACTAGTGAAAATAAATGAATTGAAATTTGTAGCAACAGCAATTTTTATGATACAACATAGGAATCAATTGTGATCAGCTCAGAGCCTAGAATCGAAAGGGTGCAGACTATCATCTCTTCATTGATATTTTGTTGCCATATTCCTTTGGCGCGCTTTTCTTCTTTCACTGCTATGAGTGTGACAAGAGGAAATGATGAGGAAATCAAGAGTTCCGTTATTTTGACGATGGCCTTCTGTGAGGGAAATTATATTCAAAACATTTATACAATTCATGAGATGAAGACGATAATACCGTGCTTTGTACATTTCAATCATATTCGTGATGATCTTTTATGATCACCTTGATATCATAAATAATATCATATCAACGAAAATATTTGAATGATTGTGAATAACGATTGCACTTTATTATAGGATAATATGCATATTCTGTTAATGTATTGGCTTTGTATGATTTTTTTTTGTTTACAAAACATATAAACAAATATTTCTTAATTGACATTCTTAAAATCTTGTCTTATATATTTCATCATTATTTTATAGAGGCGTCGTGGTTTAGTGGGTATGAGAGGGAAGCTATCAATGCCTTTGATAAGTCCATGATAATACATTTGAAAATACCCTATTGTCTGGAGATAACGCACTTGCCGTGTGCAAACTTGAAACAAATCTATGGTGGTTATTGCACATAACTTGAAAGCAGGACATTTATGATGTAAAATGTAGTACTCCCGACCTTGTCATTATTAGTCTACAAACAATCTGCGTCGCCACCTAGCTCCCATACAACACTTCCATAAAACACTTCCCATAAAACAGACGACCAATGATTTGATCACCATTTCAATAGAATCATCATAATCAGTGGTATATTACCAGTAAATATTATTGTAGCCGTGGTTTACACGACTATGAATGCGTGGTACACGAGACAGAAGGATATTCGGATCACTTGTTTTGTCGGATAGGGTGTCCGACCTGTCGACACGCGATCCGAATAATAATGGAAAACAAAAAGAGAATTTATTCCAAATTAGGGATGTTAGAGTGGATTATGATTTGTAATCAGCTCCTCCAAGTGGAAAAGTCTCGTTTATAATTACAGCTAACTAGGTCAAGAGTATGGAAATGGAAAGATTTTTTAACAGGCTATTATGTTCCCATGTAACAGCTCGATTTTTTCTTAAACGATACTGACAGTCCCATTGGTATTGATTTGTGTTTTTAAGTTAATGAAAGGTCAGCGTTTCCAATCATCTTTCAACCGCAGTGACGACGCGTGTACCAAAAGCATTATGCCAAAGAACAAAACCTTGTTTGATGGTTACTGATATTATAAAGACAAAATATAAAAGTGACCTTTTTGCAGAACACAAATATATTTTTTTAAGGAGTCTCAATATTGGATTTTTAATTGCGTCTAGTATGTCCAGGGACCCGTTGAAACCATCTGGAATATGGAAAGCTGTCTAGGTCAAAAGCTCAAGAACATTTTCATTACAGAAAGAAATAATTGTCTTAAAATGCAGATGATACCAACACGGCATACAGTAAGTGTTTGGAGACGTTACGATGTTCTGAATTAAACCATTTAATTGCTTTAAAACGCTTTAAGACCGAAATGGCCGCTGCAAGCAGGTTACGCGGGCACAGAGAAAGAAGAGCTTTCGAACGAAGCGGGCGTTACAACAGGTTAGGGACAGAGCCATGTATACACAGAGTTTGGCCAACCCGGTTCGAGATGGACACAGCATGGCGACTACTGCTTTGTTGTGCAAGCACAAAACAAAAGAATATACGCCATGTTGTGACCCAGTGAAACCAAGTTGGCCAAACTCTGTGTATAAATGGCTCTGGTTAGGGACAAGAGAGCAACTTTACTAGACACCCTGGCTTAACCTCGTGTACAGGGAGTAGCCTATAACACCTTGACAATGGTCTTTATTGCCTCAACCTAGCCGACATAATCAGTGTGGCACTTGAACCTGTGTACCGGGTCGTTTCCATGTCGTTAAATACTAATCTGTTTATGGAACTCTTATTTCTTGTAATGCAATACTGAGACCTGGAAATGACATCAGCTTTACCGTCTGTGAGACCGACCCTACTATCAGCCCACGATATAAACAAGGATTGATAGCTAACCGGACCTCAACCCACAAAGTTAGAGAGCTCGGCAAAGTACAGAAGCAACTTCGGGTCAAGTTATCCTGTCGATATACTATCCATTACAGTCAGAGTACAGCAGTAGGCCTACTATACAGTTCTTAGTCATGACCAGTATTAATACTTTTGTTCTGTAATTTCCTAAGCTATAAGACGATAAAATCGAAAGACCCTACATATATACAGAAATTTGTTTGGAACTAATCATCTTGCAGCTCAAGACTATTACTATTCACTAGATATACATAATTTATACCTTGTAATTTTAAGTTCTAGTTTTGAAATTCAATTTAATGTTGTGTTTATCGTGATCTTCATAATCATTAATTTTGTATCTTAAATAGTTTTTTATTTCTTTTTCAATTGAGAAAAGAAACATAAACTAAAGAAAATAAAATCAAAATGAAGAATAAATTTCAGTGACTGTTTCTAATTGTCCAATTTGTTTAAAGTCTGCCTACATCGCACCATGTCGTTCTCTGTCGGAGTAATTTCGTCTGGGAGAGGCTGTCCTGGATTCTTTAAAGACGATATGACCATGAAAAGTTTTTGGACGAAGTCATCAACGATTATCCAAATGGATTGGTAGCAATTAAAGGCCATACACGTAAACTTGGTTGACCCTAACAGTTCAGGGGCATGCGCCGGGATAACGGGTCAACAGTGGCGTGGAGAGCATCAATGGCGTACTGTGATGTCATGAGGAGGAGGGGGGGGGGGTCTTAATCTGTGGATAAATTAGAAGATAAAAAGGGCCATCTAATAATGGTTAAGGGGAGGATCTGGTATCATCTTCTTTTAACACTATCTTCCACCCTCTTCCTTATATCTATATTCCTCTTTTAAAACATTTTTCGCCTCTTGAGGTTGAGAGGGAGGGGGCAATTCCATTTTCAATTTATTCATTTTTGTTCACTTCGCGATCAGCTCCTTATTTCAATGTTTGAATAGCTTTTATGATCATGATACAAGTTACCGCATGTGACGACATACAGTAGAGTATCTATGGGCGCGTTCATGCTTGATTTTGACGGCCAGAATCAGGCATCTGTTACGCGTTTAGTTTAAAACACGGTTGCGTCTTAGCTCACTTTTGTAGAATCACCGAAAAACGGCGATCACGATCGCCGATCGTAAACTCACAAAAAGATGCGTTTACAATTTGTAAACGCGTTTAAATGGGGTCAACGCACTGACCTCTAGTGGGTCTACGTAGCATGCACAGTGAAGGTTTGCGAATCCAGCTGGAAGACCAATTAAGGCCACACACTGAGAATTGCCTGGGGGAGCCAGAGAAGTAAGCATGAACAGAACATCGTGGAACTGCGATCACGATGAGCGTTTACGATGAGCGTTTCAGATCGCTCATTCTGCCTTCAAAACTTAAGCATGAACGCAGCCTATGACATATTCGGAATACTTATATAAGTATTCCTTTTATGTTACCTCCAATAGTTGACGCATAAATATTTTGTTTGTAATCAAACCGACCATTACTTCATACGAACTTTATTATGGGCTATGCCAATTAACGCCCAAGCAAGAATCGAAGTCCAAATTTCAAAGAGGGGCGATATGATATAATAATAATAGGCAGTTCTATAGAGCCGTCTATCTAGATAATTCTATTCCAAAGCGATGAATTGTATTACTTCTATTTCATTTTACATGTCACCAGTATAAAAGACATCTTGACCTCAGATATCGAAATATGTATCATATTTTCGATTCGCAGAATAACCAATAACGCCTCACTCTTTTGCGCCAAGGGCATTCAAAATGGACACCGCCTCTTCTTATTCCGAAGCTAGGCCTACTTTATCTTCCGACTCGAGAAATCATATCCTTCCCTTTTGCAGACACAAAAACATTAGCCCAGTGTTGAGTCAGCGGGGATAATTTCTTTCTTCCAATAAATGTAATACTAAAAGGAAAGGGGTTGGGGAACCCTGATGATGAGTATTAGTCAAGATGCAGGCACCAGAGGTTCACATACCGTAACATTCAAACCAAATCAGATCTTTTTTTTTTTCGGGGGGGGGGGGGGCGAAAGGGGAGAAAATGGAATGAAAAACAAGCCTTTTACAAAAGAAAATCCGCTCCTCTTAATTAACGAAAAACGGAAAATCATGTAACCCCCCCCCCCCCACCCCTCCCACACACACGCACACACACACACAAACATAGAGGGCCTGAAGAGTTCCGGTGGTATTCCTGAGATTATAATGTTCTTTGGAAAGTTTCATGTTGATATCGGGAAGTCATCCCTGCTATGTAAAGACGAGCCTGAATGATCAAGTCATCCATCGGTACTGTCTGATTAAGAAAGATCATGTTGTCTGGTTCATTAATAATAAATATCTGAGGCCTAGATTCGTGACAATAAAGTCACCATGAAAACTTGATGATACGTATTAACTCCTGCGATAATCCTGGAATTCTTGTACATCTATGCACTGTTCCCATAACAACGGGTTCTCACCTCCTTCCTCTATCTCTCTCTCTCTCTCTCTCTCTCTCTCTCTCTCTCTCTCTCTTTCTCTCTCTCTCCCTCCTTCTCTTCTCTCTCTCTCTCTCTCTTCCTCTCTCTCTCTATCTCCTTCTCTCTCTCTCTCCTCTCTCCCTCCTTCTATCTGCCTCTCTCTTCTCTTCTCTCTCTCTCTTCCTCTCTCTCTCTCTCTCTCTCTCTCTCTACCCTTCCTGTATCCTCTTTATCTCAATTTACCGACCTTTCCTCTTCCCCCACGCTTAAATCTTTCTCCTGCACCTCTCTTCAATATCCTCTGCATTAACTTCTTTATCTTTTATTCATCGATCCCGTTATTGATCACGCACTTTCCACCCTAAAAGGTGCTACCTAACCCATTAAAAAAAAACACGAAAAACGAAAGCGTTTGAAACGTGAATTAATCTGTCTTGAATTGATTGGCAATGAATATTGGATACAATTTCAGGCAATAATCGTTGAGTGAGCTAAAAGGAAAAAAATTGCCCCCTTTGCCTTTGTATTTCTTTGTTTCCTTGATGTGTTTCGTAAACGCATCTGTGGAAAAGGTCAAAATTACTTCCCAGTGTCATTTTTTAGAGAAATATTTCACTCGGTATCTTGTTTTTGCTAACTTTCTTGATGACCAAAACACTTTTGATTCATATATCATGGTAGCCCCTCCCCCAGAAAAAAATATGGTTTTATGTGTATACTATATGAGTAAATAAATAATTAATTAAAACAAATGAAAAATAAACAAATAAATAAATGATTATATAAATAAATAAATGAATGAATATCATAAAAATTATGTTAAAAACCCAACTTGCCCAAGCTGTATATCATTGTTTTCTCTTTTTTACAATTCAGTAGTTCTTGAAATCTTGAACGAAACTTTGATATCACCTCCTCCCGATCACTGAATCACATGCACTTTATATCTATGTTAATCATTTACTTCATGAACAGTATACATGTCTGCTTAATGACCTAACAAAGACACAACACTACGTGTTTAAAACTATATATATACATCTATCAAATGGACTGAAAAAAGAACAAGCTAACTGAGTAAAATAATAGAAAATCAG
The DNA here is from genome assembly GCF_000002235.5 of Strongylocentrotus purpuratus. Taxonomy (NCBI): domain Eukaryota; kingdom Metazoa; phylum Echinodermata; class Echinoidea; order Camarodonta; family Strongylocentrotidae; genus Strongylocentrotus; species Strongylocentrotus purpuratus. The sequence continues at coordinate 30,668,744 of NW_022145614.1, read as the reverse complement.
GCCATTAAATACGTGTATGCTTCGCAGAGTTTTGCGATTTTCAAGGTTTGCGGATCTTCTTTCATTTGGCGGTCCAAAAACCCTCATATCGCGTGACTAACAATATAGTATAACCATTAAACAGCATTTCCTGGAAATGCAGATCTGATATCAGAACTCAAGACAATCTTTAACACCTTATACTCCGGTATATAACCATCTCTTATTCCCCTTTAGCACTTATTAATTAAACATCGGCACATGATTGCAAATAAGTGTTTATGATGGGTCCTAAATACCAGTCCCAGACCGTGACTCTATTCATCATAAGCTTTATTATGTGTGTCGGCAAAACAAAGGGGAGATAATAATTAGCTGAACGTTCTCAGGACAAGTTAACGTTACTCTATGGTACTTGGTAAATGAACGATTTTTATCTCCTGAGCTCCTTTGGGTCACATAGGTTTATTGCTTCTTTATATCGCTTTAGTAAGAATACACCTTGTCAAACATACCTAGATTACCCATTTTAAATTATAGCCTTACAAACAAAATGGTATTTGATAAATTAACTTGGTTTTATGAACAAAAATTTCTTCCAGAGAGTCCAATACATATAAAAAAAAACACTGCCGCACTAACGTTAGCAGAATTATAAATTCAATAATCATCCTTCGGTTAATACGTTCCGGACTTCGAGGTGCAATCTCATTTTTAAATCAAGATTTCATGCACAGTCATAATAAAACAAAACATAATAAGGTAATCAATACTTCTTTTGACTGTGTACACGTGAGGAATCTATTGATTGTCCTTTATGCGTGAATGACCATGTCTAGTTTCTCAGAAGTGACTCATCTCTTTGCCATCTGGACACCAAGAAGGTGTGTATTTCTTTGAAGGCCTGTTTATTTTTCGCACTGATTCATGAAGTACCAAACATAAATATTGACTTGGTTACGTTTACTTTTTCTTTCCGTTTTGTCTCCTTTGTTTTTTGTGTGCATCCGTCTGAATCATCAGCCTATACCACAGTTTGGGGGTGTATTTATTTTCTTCACGATCTTTTTGTCTTTGGACTTGCCATCATCTAAGGAATTGTCTTCGTGTGCTATTTCATTGTCATTTATTAATTCAGTGGGGGGGGGGGGGGGGGGGGAGCTCACGTGGCGAATGGGCGTAAGGTGGGCAGCCTCACGTACTTGATTAGAGGCGAGGCCCTATGTGCAATGTGTATTGATTTTTGGCCGGGCCTTCAAATGGGGGGGGGGGGCATTGTGGAGGGGGCGCGTAGGCGTACATTGGCTTCGCTCAATCATGGAATACTTTTCATAGTTGACATTAAACTTATTCTTCACATTTCCCCTCTTTTTTTCTATTCAAGTTCTTTATACTTTACCTAAAAGCTACCCAAAATAGAGTCAAATATTATTTAAAGTCCATTTTTAAAATTGTGGTTAAGTACCCCCAAAGATGTGGGGGCAATGGATGAAGTGCTTTCTACTTATACAAGGTGCTCTATATAAAATACCTTTTGCATAGGCGATTTTCGTCATGAAACCACATTTGTGGATATGCCTTTGTGAAGCGCCACGATACAAATTACTCATCTTTTGCGAATAAGTATCTCAATAGTCAGAATTCAACTTGCATACATTAGAGTTGTTGCTAGATAGGAAAAACTTTATAATAATAATAATAATCCGTTTTTTTATATATAGCGCTCGATATACCGATCCAACGATGTGCCTAAGCGCTTTACAGATATATTATTACCCCGGTCATCAGACTCAGGCTTACCCGCACACAATGTGTACACATTTTCCACTCCCTGGGGAGCATTCCAGGCAGTCGCCATTTTACAAGCGCACACTTGCTCGTCCAACCACATGAACGTTCGCATCCTACCGGGTACCCATTTAACACCTGGGTGGAGAGTAGCATATGCAGGTAAATATCTTGCCAAAGGATATTAGTGCCGTGTCGGGATTCGAACCCTCGACCTTCGCATCTACAGTCAAGCGCCTTAAACCACTCGACCACGACACTTATAGCTTGCCCTACCTAATCACACATAATATATGCAAACTGTATTCTGACCATTGACATACAATTATTCGTAACAGGTGAATTAAATCGTTTGAGGCGCATAAGTATAAATTTGGTTACATTACGAAAATGGCCTATTTGACTTTTCATCTACTGCAAAACCTAATGATATCCCTTCTCCTTCATCCTCTTTCCCCCTTCTCCCTCTTCTCTTCTGTCTCAGAGATAGAACATAAATATATAGAATCTATATATCTTCTTGTATTACTGGAGGAACTGCCCAAGACAGAGACACCAGTACATAACACATCATCTCTTATCTTAGTTTGAAGTGGAGGCCGACATTGTCAAACAAAGATGCATCAACGATAGTTTGGACAGGATGTACGAGTCCTTGAGGTATCGCTCCTCCGTCCTATAATTATCTTCTGAAATAAATAGACGTTGAGGGCCGTGGGGGGGGGGGGGTGTTTCACAAAGATCCTAAGTTGAACTTATCTAAGTTGGACTTAACAATTATGGAAAGCCGTTAGCATCTTTGACAATATTTTGTCAGGCATAACAAATGTTGATTCAAATCATTCATATTTATCAAGAAGATTTCATGTTCTTGATGTGGAGTTTATGAAAAGTCTAAAATACTTTTTCGTTTGATTTTTTTTTTAAAGGCTACAAATGGTACTCCATAATTTTTAAGTCCAACTTAGAGTTAAGTTCGACTTTAGATCTTTGTGAAACACCCCCTGGTCTGCAGTTGTGTTTGTCCAAGGTTCTTAGCTCCTTGGTTAATTCAAAGACGGGCTTCTTTGAAACAAGGAAGGATACAAATATTCCTTGAGCACTGTGGTATATAGGTATTTGACTTTCATATTAAAGGTCCTGGATTCGAGTCCTCGCTCAATACTTACATTCTAGGTGTTTAACTCACCTTTTCCCCTATTGATCCAGGTGTATAATGGGTACCTGGAAATGTATTACATGGGTCTCAGGAAGTTCAATGATGAGGCTGCGTAACTGATGAAACTACCCGTGGTAATGATTCGATTCTTTACATGGTGGTTATGGTGGTTATTTTACCTGACTGCTAAGAAAGCATAACTTCTTGTAAGTAAGCAACCAGACGGCCGACGGCTTTAGGTCCTGTCCGAGGGACCTGGTAATAATGAGGATTAATGCCTTACCAAAGGGAACTATAGCGCATCGACTTGGTTTCGAACCCGAGTCACCGGATTACGAGACCACTGCTCTACCAACTGAGCTATCGCGCCTAGCTAAATTTGTTTTCTTCTTACTTATTCAATAATTCGAATTTACCAACATGCTGTAGAGAATAAGGTATGATGATGATGTTGATCCCACCCCACCCCTCCTCCCCGTGATGCCCTTGTTACTCGGGTCTTGTATCGCTTGAGTCTGGAGATTATCTATTGATGAAGAAAGACCCGCAGACGTAAATAATCAACTTTGATTGATACATGTCTGTACAAACATGGCGAACCTACTCTATCAACTACTCAGACACATTAATTGTGTGATTCTTCAAAGTCTGCATGTGTCTTGATTAAAGTCTCTTCAGAGAAATTGTAAATGTTACGCATCAGAGGCAAGGGGGTGTCCACTTCAATTATAAAGTAGTAGACCATGTCATTTTTCACCTGAAATGGACTCTCAATTTCCTCGTAATTCCTTTTAAATAATTAAATTCGCTACAGAATAGGAAAATAAAGTCATTGCTGATTGTACAAGCATGACACCAAGGACAAAGAATTACCACGAACATTCATCACATTTTATTGTTTTAGGGATATCTGAAAGTAGGAGTTGTGGATTAAATTTCACACTAATTAAATAGTATTGACCCTTGACCTCTTAAAATAGTCGTAATTGTTTAATGTAAATCAACGAAGTTTTAAAAAAAAAAATGTTTTAAGTCTGTTAAATACTGCACATGGTGAAATTCACATATAACCATTGAGGAAAGGCATATGAAATATTTTTCAAAAGATAAATGATACGGCATAATAAATGTAGCATAAATCGATTTGAATAAACAAGAAATGACAAATGACAGAGTAAGGTTACAATATGTATGACAAAAGCTTTATTATAATCATCATTGCTTTATATAAACATTTTCAGATGTATAAACGGTCCCAACGTATACTGGCGATGAAAGATGAAAGCAGTTCTAATAACATAACATTATTTCGACTAGTACATGAATGAATCTTATAGTAACGATAGTAACTTCTATGAATATAATTTCTCTTTCATTATGCACACGAGATCTGATTTCGGTATAATGCTACATAGATATGGATCATTGATTTCAGACAGCAGTTAATCAGTTTCCCCGTGAACAAGTGTAACATTATACATTCATGAGGTAGACCTGACATAGCACCAATAAAGTGTGTCAATGTGAATATATTATATATATCAAAAAGTAAATATAAGTATATCGAAAAAGGCGCAACACACAATTCTTCGACATGATATTATTATAGTGGCACGGATCTAATGGCACGGATCTACTGTATCTCATTTATGGTCTTTAAACATAAACATAACAAATTACCATATAATTTTGTCTCTATTATTAAATGTAAAACAGAAATGCATAATTATCCAGAAAATTACTATGTCGAAAAATATAAAAAATACAGCATCATCTTTTGCTTTCAAATCAAAAGGACCGTCAACATGGAACTCTTTTCCTCATTATATTTAAAAAAATCGTTTCTTAATTCTTTTAAATCTTTTTTATTCACATACTCTACAAAATAATTAATCCATCCCAACTTTTATAACTTTTAAACTTTTATAACTTTTAAGCTCTTTTTTTTTTGCCATAATGTCACTTGCTTTTCTAATTCTTTATCAGTAAAAATTTCGGTATTTTAATAAGCTGGGGATTGCCTCCACAGAACCTTTATTTGGTTCTTTTGCAATTTCTATTTCATGTTCATTATCTATTTCTTTGATTTCTTACTCTTGTCTTTACTTCTCTTTTTAATTGTGTGTTTAAAGTTCAATGTATACTGTGTATCCTACATGTAAATATGTTTTCAATGTACAATGTTTTTCAATGTATTTTTTTTTAATGGACTTGAATAAAATCAAATTAAATTGATAGAATTGAATTGAATTGAATTGAATTGAATTGAATTCAATTCAATTCAATTCAATTGAAGGTGAGAGGGGGTTCAATACTTGGTCTCGTCTTGTAAACAGTTGCGGTAAATACGAGACAGGAGACTGCAAACTTGCGAATGATTCGGACCATTCGCAAATCTTTATTACACTGGGTCCTGTATTTATTTTCTTCTAAAATTAGTCAGTGACATAATGTGAATAATTGTCTTGAATGTATCGAAAATCACCACTTTATATCTGATCTCATTTTGAATGATAATCAAATACTGCTAATTACTTCTAAATAAACGTCCAAACAAACATTCTACTATTGCATAAAGGTTATTGTGGATGAGTTTCTGTTCAAGGCTTTGACCGGGAACTGATTAGCCAAAAATTAAATTCATCGCTACTCTTTTCTCCGCAATATAGATGTCGTCGAAATAGTGGACTACTATTTTGCTATGACTTATTTTTACCCGCGTTTCTGTCTGGTCTGCATTTTGCAAAATTAATGCGTATGGTCTAAGGCGATCTTCAAAACACATGTCGGTTGTTATTTCCCAGAACATTATTCTGTTAGAAAATGTGGACATTGCTCTTGTAGTTTAACAAGCTACATTATCATTTCCATGTGTACTTTCAGGCGGCAGTCTCCCTGCAGTTAGGCCAGTCCGAATAGATAATACTATTTAGATAACATGATACCATGGGCTATTAATGTTTGTTATGTCCAGTGGACGCTGCAATAAAGCACATTTAATCGTTCCTCGTGTTTTACGACGCTTTTGAAATCGGGGTATGTCCTATTGCGCTGGACGGGCGGGCGGGCGACGCGTTGAACAGGCCATCGCTGTTCTTCAAGACAAATTAGATGTCTCTTTTACAGTTTAAGCATTTGTAAACAAGTACCAATTCTGACCTAATACATGGGTCTGTATTAATAAATGTTAGACTAGGTGTTTGTGGAGCTCTATATATCCTCTCATATCACAATGTCCTCAGAATATTCCATTTGATCAGAGCCAAAAGGGCGTTAGCACCAATTCTGACTTAAAATGTTGGCTCTCAACCGATGTTTCAAACGTTTACATGCTCTACAGATTATATCTCAAGGGATCGCGAAACATTACGGCAATGCCCTATTTCTTCAGGTTGGTTGTTATAATACCTGCGATTCGTTGAAACAGGTCTTGATTCTAGAGATGTTATCGATCATCTTGATGTAACAGACATATTAAAATACCACCACGGAGCCGAGATGGCGGCCATAATTACATGATCAAAGATGTTCGCTACAGGCCGAAGGTTACTCAAGGATGAAATACGTTGCCATCTTTTGTTCTCTTTGTTGATTGTCCCTTCGAGCTTCACGGCCAAAGATAGACCAATAATAGGGACTTTTAGATTCTGCACGAGGAGAACGCGGACTGCCCTTTTAAGGCAATGTGACGTCACTGCCAGTGCCTTAAAAGGACGTCACATTCCCTTAAAAGGGCAGTCCACGTTCTCGTCGTGCAGAATCTAAAAGTCACCTAGAAAACAAATTTCTGTTCAGTTGTTATCATTCGTCTCGCATGTATGAATGTGTATCAAGAGTGCCCTATCCTGCCTGTACTTCATAATGATTAGACTACGGTATAGAGACCGGCGACATTTTGACCCGTCCCTAGTAGTATGCTTACCATGGTAACGATGCTCCCAATAAAGGACAGATTATATAACTCTTCAATTTTGTTAAGGGTCTTTAGATCATAAATGAGATAGGGATAATATGTTTAGATTAATTGCAATATAATAGGTTACTAAACGATGGCGACATCCATTAGCTACGCGAAGCAGAATCGTGATATATATTTTGAAGTTTACAATATATACAACCGTCTATTAGCGAAACAACATAGTGCTTTACCTTTTAGAGTAACAGTATGGAAAGCTGATACAGCTAAAACTCATTACAGTTGCAAACTTCCAAAAACCAATAATTTCCCTTTTCTATTTCCAGTTAGTTCACTTTCGCAAAATGTAAGTTAACGATCATCCTTTGATAGAATATGTCACCTGTAACCATACTTTGTGCCAGCTATTCATGCTTGAAATGAAGATGTTGTATATATTGGAATAACTAATAAAACTTAAAATTCAATTGCATCACAGCGTAGCTATACGGAAGACAAAAGCCCCAACCAAATGGTGAAAGAAAGAAAATAAATGGAGAGGGGAAGGTAAACCTGATAAAATGATATGACACCCCCTCCCCCATAATCGATGGCATTTTTTCTTTGAATAATTGCAATTTATTACAAATCGATGCCCCCCCCCCCTCCCCTCACATGCCAGTGCCCTTCAATGGCTGAACCCGCGCTGCGCCATTGTAATCAGCAATGGTTAGATGTTGTAACATTAGGACCTTATTGACGGTGATGGCGGTATTACACATTGCGTTCTTGTCAAAATTGGCTGGATCTAAACGGATTTCCAGCTGTCGAAACGAAACTGCAAATATTTCAGATTGCCCTGCAGATAAAATGTCTAAATATAGGGGCAGAAAGCTCGATCATAATTGATATAAAGTCCAACTTTCAGGAGGTGACCAGATTTCTTTCGGAGACATTATATATCCGATCAATCCCAAATGGTTACTGTATATAGAGTACCGAAGCTGTGACGTCATAACAATCTATTTTTAGAATTTCTCAATTGTTTGTTCATTTTCCGAAAGAGCATCAAAAATAATGTCCAAATGTCGAAAACCAATTGAATATGTTAAGTATTGGCTGAGATATGACCATCTGAATAAATATATGTCCAATGGGAACTTAGGAGCCAGAGCATATAACAGTGAGCTCCTATGGGGAGTATATTTATTCAGATGGTCATATTTCAGACAATACTTAACATATTCAATTGGCTTTCAACATTTGGAAATTATTTTTGATGCTCTTTCGGAAAATGAAGAAAAATTTGAGAAATTCTAAAATTAGATTTTTGATGACGTCACACTTCACCACTCTATAGGCCTTTATGGTAGAATCATGGAGATAATATACATTCGTACATGTATCTCCAAGGTAGAATACAGAAAAGGTTTCTGAAAAAGAAAATTGATTCTTTCATATCTACATATTCTGTGCCCTACAATAATCATGGTAGGAGGAGGGGGGGGGGGGGTAGAAACCATACTGTACCTCTACCATTTATACATACGTCAATAGATGAACGAGATGCTTTTCAATACTAATAATCGTATGTTGGGAATGGCATTTTGATTTTACTGAACTTCGTTATTCGATAACATTATTTATTATTTATTTATTTATTCAAGTTATATTTAAAATAGAGAATAGGTACATTCAGTTTAACAAAACTGCTTTCCAAATACATGACAAGTATGTATATACAAAAATACAAGGAATATAGACAAAAAAATATAACAGTCATCAAAATTAAACATTGACATATTTGACATAATATAGAGTACAAACATATATAACATAAGAAAATAATTATACCGGTAGAGGGAAATAAGAACGGAGATTCGACTATAATAAATGCTTTGCCAATTGGTATCCGCGCTTACAAATTTGAATTGATTCTGTTGATTGAATTGAGGGAGGAAGTTTATTAAATAGGGTGCTTGCTTTATATGAGAATGATCTTTTTTTTTTTTTCGGTTATAGGGTATGGGATGTCAAGTAGAGAATTTTAAGAATAGCGGGTACAGTAGTTGAAGGTGCGATAATTTATAAGTGATTTTAAATAAGTTTGGGCCATGACATTTGTAATTTTAAAAGCTAATAAACAGTAGTGATATTTTAATCTTTGTTCGACCGATTGCCAATTTAAAGTCGTAAGAAGCGTACATTGTGGTGTGTCGTAATCCTTATTTGAAATCAATCTCGCAAATCTATTTTGTAACTTTTGCAGTTTCGATAAATTTGTCTTTGAACAGTTTCCCCAAGCAGTACAACAATAGTCGATATGTGGTAAAATTAAGGCAAAATAGAGGTTTACAAGAGTTTTATGGGGTATTAGGCGTTTTATACGACGAATACATCCAATAAAACGATATATCTTAGTACTTATATATTTTATATGTTCAGACCACGTAAGTTGTGAATCAAGTATAACTCCTAGGTTCCTTGGTTCGACACACTGTAATTTTTACCATTTAACTTAATTGAGAGACGATTTTCTCCAACTTTCTTTTCTTTTCTGAGGGTGTATAATTAAACATCTTATTTATATCAAACCATTTACATATTAAATCAAAGTCATTCTGTAAATTTTCTTGAACTTGAACTTTTTTTTAAATTTTTTTTTTTTACTATAGGTGGGGCTAAAGGGGTTTAGCCCTAGTGTTCTATAAAGGGACATTAGTTAGCCCAACTAGGCGTTGTGGCGTGCGCCTGTAATCAAGCTAAAAGTGGAAGTTACAAACTGATTCAGCCGAGGACGCAGGTTCGAATCTGAGTCACGTCTTCGGATGATGACGTTTAAAGGTCGGTCCCCAGACGTAAATAATCATATCTGATTGATACACGTCTGTACAAATCTAATACACACACACACACACACACACCACCTATAGTCCGAGGTTTAGCTTATTCCACTTTTAATGGTTCTAACATTGTTCCTTTGAGGATAAATAGGAATTGGGGGCTTTCTTAATAGGTTGTGTCATCTGGTAGGCCTAATACGCTGCAAAATAGTTCGGTTCATTAAGGCTGAATCCAGGGGCTGAATCAGCCAGGGAGTCTAGATTGAAGTGTTGGACAACGCTTCCCGCTTCTTGAGTATAAGGATGATAACGGTGAGGGCAACAGACAGTGATGTGAAGACTGCAGCCAGAATGAACAGGAGCACAAAACTACCAGTTAAGTCTTTCAGGCAACCTACAGAGAAACAAAAGTTATCTAGAGGTAATTTGTCATGCTGACAAATTAAGGTGATATGCTTCTGATATTTTGAATTGGAAAATGTTACCATGTTGTCGACATCCAATTCAAAATTGGAGGCTACGTTGCGATAGCCCATAGTCTCAGCTACAAAATACTAAATTTGGGGAGAAAATGGCGCAATAACAATCCAGATACGGCTCAAAGATAATTGCAGATTCATGTTTTGAAAAAAGTGACCTCCCATAGACATAACACACAAAATTTAATATGACAAATTATGCATTGTCGCCTATAATCGAATATTTCACTATGATGACGTCATCCAAATGAAAAATAAATGCCAAATTTCTGGTAGAGAATTATCTCAGCTACAGCATATCAAAATCTGGGAGAAAATTGATCACCGATAAGCGAGATAATCTCAATTAAACAAAGACAAAAATGACGTCATCAACAACATTCATTTTTTTAAAGTTTGGATGCCACTATGATGACTTTGTTTCACTTTGTACGAGTCAGAGTGGTATGAAATCATATTTCCAACTCATGCTCTTTCCAACCATGATATAAAAATTGGGGGTCGATTGACTATCTGAAGAGCTATTTTGATTTTTAAAACGGCATGTTTTTGAACAAATTTGCATTACATTACCCATAGCAGCACGCGCGGATTTTGAACTTTGACGCGCGCTCACGGCCTTATGAAAGGTCAAGAGTGACTGAAATTAATGGAAATTGTCAATTACGGTAAGAGAAAACCAAATCATGTAAAATTTTTGAATTTGTATTGACCAATGACCTGAAGTTAATGTGTATTGAAATTGGGCAATTTATGATGAATGGTTATGAAGATATGAATGATAACGTAAACACACAAAATGGCGCCTGGATGACGTCATGGTTGACTGATCACACTAAAAAGAGGAGGTGCACGATTCCTGATGACGCCAAAGATACTGTAAATATCTGAAGATGATACTTATACAACTTTTTGAGATAATTGATGGCAAAATTCGGTTGGAGAAATAAATAAATAAATAAATAATAAATAAATAAATAAGATTCGTACAAACACAATAGGTGATGTAGCATATCACCTAATGAAGGAAAAATTATAGGACGAACCAACAATACGCGCAGCCTGTAAGAATCACGAGAATTGTGTTTTGTTTCATTTAGAAGATTCTCAACTTTTCTTGTATTTCAATAGCTTCTTAGGGGCGGATCTAGGGGGTCGGCGGTTTAACCGCCCCCCCCCCCCCCCTGGGCGTCCGAGGGAAAAAAAAAAGGGGGAAGGGGGGAGGGGGAGAAGGGAAAAAAGGGGGAAAAGAAGAAGACAAAAAGTAAAACAGTAAAACGGCGCGATTTTTTGGCAAAAAGCTTGATCCGCCCGTAACCAGTAGTGTAGTAAGAGTAGAGACGGAGGTACCTGTCCCTCCAGGCGAATGGCAAGAAAAAGAGAAAAGGAAAGAGAGAGAGAGGGGGTGGAGGGAAAGCAAATAAGATGGGGATAGCACTATGAAAATATGACATAACCAAATCAAACACCCTCCCCTATTACCGATGGCCTCAACGGTTCTCACAATCCCCCCCCCCCAAGTCTTAAGACCGAATATCACTACACCGTGACACCAGAGCCCTTGAATGGCTAAACCAATGCTACGCTATTGCTTCTCATCATAGTTTTACCAAATCCATCTTTAGAAAACTATGAAGACCTACGCGAGGGTTAAAATACATTGTGTAAACAACATCGTTGATCACGACAACGTAATAACAACATCTACAAGAATAAGACAAATGAACTCGAAAGTATTGTCAATCGGAGAAAGGATTTACCTAATGCTGAGTTGCCGAAGAGGCCACCGAAAGCCTCGACGAATACTAGCCATCCTAACGAGGTCGACGTCGCACTGCCATCGATCAACCTCTGCATGACGATGTTGAGTGAGATGATAGCCCCAGCGGACACTCCGAATGCTAATGATGCCAAGATGGCGACCACGTAAACCCTCATCAGAAGTCCGAGGACCAAAGAGGCTGATGCCATCAGTATCTGCGCGCCTATGTAGAGATGCGCGGCTTTCACGTAACCCTTCTTCACAAGAATGCCATTGAAGAAACGACCAACAGCCTGAGAACCCCCGAAGACGGAGAGAAGTGTGGCTGCTTGCATGGGAGAGAGTCCTTCGTGAGTCCCAGCCGACGCGATGAAAATGTTAACAGTTATGTAGGTAGCTGCCAGGAAAAATATAGCGACAAGGAGGGCCACATGACAAATTTTGGTTGTCCTCGTGAGGGGTTTGGCGCTAAACTTGAAAAGATTGGATATTCTAAAAGTAGATTTAACAACCTTTGAACTCTCGAGGCTACGATATTTGTCATCCTTTCGCACATCATTCACACTAGATGGACTACAATAAAAAACATGGTCTATTCCGAGGAATGTGGATTGGGGACAACCTTTGTCATCCGTGATAGAAACTCCAGAATGGATGTCGCCATCTGTATCAAAATCCGCAAGACTTTGAATCTCATTCTTATTCTCGTCGATATCTTCATCCAAATAACCATGTTGCTCTTGATCATCACATGGGACTGTAATGCCCATAGGTGCTCTCGGATAACAACTTTGGTTCTTCAGCGATCCACTACAGTCTTTGCAAACTCCTGCAGAACTTCCTTGGTCATGTGATTCTGAAAACTCCAGAACGGTAGCAGTAGTTTGATGATCAGACGGAGATGGTCGAAGCAGAAGATCATTAGTCCCGTTGTCAACATCACCTTTATTGTCGTCGTGGTCATTGACGTTGCCTATTTCGCCCTCATCACCGACCACGGGCCCTCGCTTTCTGACGACTTCGGGTTTCATGAGTGCGCCAATGACGACAGTGTTGAGCGTTATGCCCGAGCCAATGACCAAAGCCCCTCTCCATCCGTAGGCAAAAATAAGAGCTCGGAGTACTGGAGATAAGACAAACACTGAAATCGAGATGCCAGTTAGTGCAGCTCCATTAGCTAGGGCGTAGTGACGGTCAGAGTAGTGCTGTCGAATGGTAGCTGCAGATGCTACGTAGATGGCACTCGCTCCGATCCCTAAACATCGTGTAAACATAAAATCAAAGAGTTGATGAACACATAATCTTCTTTATGATTCCAAAGAGAGTAACACACGTTGCTCGTGCTACTGGCACAATACTGTGTTAGGCCGTTAGCAACTGGTGTGATTTTTGACGCATCGTGTAAAAATGAAAACAATAGTGAATACAAAAATAAACGATGCAAGCTTTGAGTGGAAATAGTGCAAGCGCTTATTTTTTTAATCACTTAATTTTCGTTGGTACATATACATTCAAAATCAGGCCCGTTGTACACGAAACGTCATTTTGTATACGTAGCTATTGCGTCAGCGACTGGTGTGGTCATTTTTGCGTCATGTGAAATTGACAGCTAAAGATACTTATCTCCAATGAGTGAAAAATTGATTATATTTCGCGGTATTTGAGCCACCATGCGAGAAAAAGCAAAAGTGAACAATGCAAACATTGCCTGGAAAGTATTGGCGCATGCGTTAATCTCCTCATGATAGCCTTTATTTGCGTAAGTAACATTGACGCATCGACTTGACGCTTCATGTGGAACGAGTGTCATATCGAAAAAATAGGGGTCTACATGATACAACTAAAAAGTACAGAAGCTTACCAGTCTAATAAGTTTTCGTTCTCTCTCTCTCTCTCTCTCTCTCTTATCCCTCTTGTTCTCTCTTTCTCTCTCTCTCTCTCTATTTCTCTATCTCTCCCCCTCTCACCCTTCTCAGCCTCTCTCTCTCTCTCTCTCTCGCTCTCTGTCTTTCTCTTTCTCCTCTCATGGTCCTTCTCGGTTGATGGAGAAAAAAAAGGTGTAATTTAGCAAAATTAGTTTTTACCTCCAAGCAAACAGTATCCAACCCAAACGAAGGCAATATGTCGTGCGAACGCCGTGAGGAATATCCCTGAAGATATGAGAACACCACCTGCCATTATCACTGTACGACATCCTACAACGTCGAGGGCGTATGACATCAGAGGACCTGCATCGAGATCGAGAGAGGAAAAACAACAATGAAATATATATTTTAGTGTTCCTTGTAGGCTTTATTCTGGTTTAACTTTTGGTTTTGGGATATTTTCCATATACGAATTATCAAAAATAATCCTTGCTAACCAACTGAGAAAAAGTAATGACGTAAGAAAGAAAACTGTAATTTCTCATAAGTACTTCTTTTCTTCTTTGGTGAGTGCCCTATTTTTAGGTACGAGAAGTGCCCTTTTCACCTCTGATAATTGCCCTTATTCAAATATGAGAGGTGCCCGTTTTACTTTGATAAGTACTCCTTTTCCATTGTATACAAGTGCCCCTTCCCCTTCTAATTCTCACCTCTGATAAGTACCTTCTTTTATTTTGATACATGCCCCCTTTTTATTTCCAATAAGTACCCTTTTTCCTTCTGATAAGTGCCTTTTTCATCTCTGGTGAGTGCCCCTTTTCTGTTGCAAGGAGTGCCCCTTTTCACCTCTGATAATTTCTTTTTTACTTAGACACGTGCTCCTTTTTCCTAATAAGCGTCCTTTTCCCCGTCTGATAAAGGCCCTCTTTTCCTTTCTCTATTACACCTGCCCCTTATTCAAAGCGACTAAGAGCAACTTTTTATTTAATCCCCCCCTAGAATAATTGATATAATCATGTAACTTATTAAGGACCTTTTCAGTCTTTTGCGGCGAGATTGCAGCTCATCACGATTAATTTTTCCTCTTTATGTCATGTAACGTACAGCATAAAAATCGGGACAGATTTTTATGCCACATGTTCGTCTAGTCCCATATATACATCTTTCTGTGTACATGCTTGTAACCATGTGTGTCGATCCCGAGGGGGGGGGGGGGATGGGGGGATATATCCCCCCAATATTTGAGGTGGGGGGATGGCCTGTACAATCATTCCCCCCCCCCCCCCAATAATTCACCATCAACAACAACAGAAAAAGAAGAGAAAAATTAATGATGAGAGCCCGATTAGAGTAGTTAATGGTTATTACTCGCAAGATGACCATCAATATTCACATTTTGCTTTCTCATTTTCATAATACATACATATATACCAAGTAAATGAGACAACCGTATATGAGACAAGAATAAATTGAATTGAGGGGGGAAAACTATATTCATACAAGGATTAAGAGTCGAGAATGGTACATCGAATCGTCTTCTTTCTTTGATAATCTAATAAAACGTCAGAGCTTCCGCGCTACGCGCGGACAAGGGGAACTGAATTCAGACAAGGATTTAGAGTCGAGAATGGTACAACGAATCGTCTTCTTTCTTTAATAATCTAATGAAACGTCAAAAATTCCGCGGGGGGGGGGGGGGGGAACTAAACTCAGACAAGGATTAAGAGTCGAGAATGGTACATCGAATCGTCTTCTATCTTTAATAATCTAATAAACGTCAAAGCTTCCGTGATTCGCGCGGGAGCGGGGAAACTTAATTTAGACAAGGATTTAGAGTCGAGAACGGTACAACAAAGCGTCTACTTTCTTTAATAATCTAATGAAACGTCAGAGCTTCCGCGCTACGCGCTAAGAAGGGGAACTTGATTCTAACATTAAGGATTAAGAGTCGAGAATGGTACGTCGAATCGTCTTCTTTCTTTATTAATCTAAGGACACGTCAGAGCTTCCGCGCCTCGCGGGGGAGGGGGGAAACTCCCCCTCCCTGCATCCAACTCCCTAGGGAGCGTGCTTCGCTTGCTCACTACCGCCCCCCTAAAATGAAATCCTGGCTACGCGCTTGGGGAGGGGGTGCAAACTGCCACACGCTTCTATCTCTTGGTTGCTTTGATCCATTGCCGAAAATATTTTGGCACCTATCACCCCCCCCCCCCCCCCCAACCACGGGTTCAAATCGACACCCTTGCTTGTAACTTAACCAAGACTGGGCCAAATTTCTTATCATTTTGATGATTCCAGAACCTTGCAGTACACTACTGACATTTATAAATGCTAAATGATCAACCTTTTTCTGATCGATTTCACACCGTTTCTTTCACAATGCAATCGCATGACCAGATCTCAACTTTAGCTTTTAGGAGTATCTTGGACCATTTAAAGGGAGACACAAATAGTGAAACTATCCCTGACGATGTAATCACATTGTAGTCTAAAACTTGCATATTTTCGCTTTGAGGTTTCCCCTTGTAAGTACCCCCCTTTTCCAGAAAATGCCCTTTCATTGGCATCGGGTTTAGAGGTCGTCTCTAACAGCATGAACAATATAACAATGCACGACAGAATGCAATATAGCGTAACTTGCAATAACAACCGATACAAACCAGTAAATGGCTTTAGAATAATGAAAAGTTTTTGCCTGTACCTTCATCCTGTTTAAACTCAACGAACAAACACCGTTATAACAATGTCTGTTGAACCATGTCAACCTGAGCCCGGCTCTGAGCAGATCGAGCACATTGAAGTCGTACAATGGGATATTGCATGCAGTTGGAACCGCTCTACTTTTATACTGCTGTAATTCATAGACAAACCGATTTCCCTTTGATAAGTATGTATTATTAGCATTAGTCCCTGCATGGAACGAATATTTGCTTCCTCAATGTCGTTGGACTGAATTGTAAATCAACAATGAAAACAATTCTCCAGGAAACATAAAGACCCAATTTGAGCATGTCGTAACATTTAGATTATCACCACGATATGTTTTCTGGTGGAATTGATAAGATAGTTAGATATCATGCAATAATAAAGACACGATAAAACTTTGTCAATGCTTCCAAATACCCAGGCACTGACAATACTAAAATAATTAATCTATACCTAGATTCACTCTGACTACCCTTACCGAAAAGGCAGGCCTGCTTATAGCCTGCATCAAGCCTGCATAGATGCTAAAAAGCAGGCTAATTCCTTAGCAAGCACTGACCTGCAAAAACGCCGAAATATGCAAATTAGGCAGGCTTAATTTAGCCTGTACATTTTAAAAGCAGGCTTATTTTAGCCTGCTAAATCATTTTAACCTGCTCAATTAGCCTGCAAAATTGCCCTGCTTTTTTAGTATGCAAAATTAACCTGCTTTGTTAGCCTGCAAAAATGCTGAAATATGTAAGTTATGCAGGTTAATTTTAGCATGCTAATCTAAAATGCAGGCTAACAAAAATGAAGATATTTGATTGCCATCATTATCAGTACAAGACTTCCATTGGTATATCGACTCGGATAGAGGAACGGGGGATAAATTGATATATCATAATCAATATTCGCAAGTGTCAACCAATAGGAATATTCTAATCTCAATTGCATTAGACTAACTCCATCACAAAGATCATTTGAAGTTAATACAATATTGACTTTTGTAAAAGTACAGGCTCATACACGTATATATAGAAAATATACATGCTATTTAAATTGGTTAGTAATCGTATAATCAATATATCTATTGCTAAAACATGAATGTAAGTGTGATCAGACAAATAATCTATTGGTCAATAATTCCAAAGAAAAATTCAATCACAAAATTGATATGTGCATTAATTGTCATAAGTTGCTTAACAATTAATCATGATAAATGTATTTTTCTGTGAGATGTGTAAAGTAATAATGAATATTCATGAGATACGTATTGCAGGTTAATTTTAGCATGCTAATCGAAAAGGCAGGCTAACATAAATGAAGGTTTCTATTGATTTCTATTGGTCCCATTGGGTTCAATTAGTCTTATTGGTTTATATTGGTCCTATTGTTCCTATTGGTAGATCTATTGGTCTTATTGGTTTCAATTGGACCAATTGGCCCCATTTGACTCTAATCGGGATTTCAATTGGTTTCAATTGGACCAATTGGCCCCATTAGATATTTCAAATGGTTTCAATTGGACCAATTGGCCCCAATAAGACTTAAATGGGACTTCAATTGGACCAATCAGCCCCATAGACTGTAAGGTTTTCAATTGGTTTCAAATATATCTTTTCTTCTTATAAGTTGCAATTAATCCAATTATGATATCTAATAAACACAAGACTATATCAATGTTATAACTACGACCTAAAAGCATTGCTCTCTCTTTAGGCTCCATCATATTTCTTCCTTTATTTAACTTAGTCTTATGTACTTATTCTGTTCGTTTGTATAAATGCATCCCCCCCAAAAAAATGATTACAAAAAATGTAACATGCCAAATGCAATGAAATAAACATGTGAAATATGAAAATAAACTGAAATTGAAACTGAATTGGACCAATTGAAGTCCAAAATAGGGCCAATTGGTCCAATTGAAACCAATTGAGTTCCCATTAAAGTCTAATGGAGCCTAGGCCAATTGGTCCAATAGGGCCAAACTTGACCAATTGAAACCAACTGAAGTCCTATTAAAGACCAATTGAAAAAATGAAAATTAAATTGGTGTTCAATTGGTTTCAATTGGATTTTTGTCTTGGGATGCCCCCCCAAGCGCTCGAAACCTCGCTTGCTCGGCTTTCTATGAACCTATTTTTGTTTAAACTCTCAAATCACCCCTGATATATAACATTAAACGTGCATGTGAAAAATATAACCTGCAGGCTACATGTAAAAAGCAATAACAGGTTAAATTTGTGTTCTAAACCTGCTCAGAGGACATTTCTTCAGATTGCAGGTTTAACAAATTATGATAGAAATTTACATGCTAAAGATTAAACTGCATCTCATCTGGCATGCTAAAGATTTAACCTGCTAAAACTGTATTTTGCAAAACGCATGCTAATTTTAAACTGCAGGCTGAGATTTAGCCTGCTTAAACTGTAAGACTGTGTTTTGCAAAATGCATGCTAATAACAGGCTAAAATTTAACCTGCTAAAACATGTAAGACTGATTTTGCAAAATGCAGGCTAAAATTTAACCTGCTAAAACATGTAAGACTGATTTTGCAAAATACAGGCTAAAATTTAACATGCAAAAGAATAATTAGCATGTATTTAAGAATGCAGGCCAGACGCAGGTTCAAAGCAGGTTAAATAAGCCTGCATTTTCGGTAAGGGTAGTCTGTGGATACAGACTCTGGTTTATTGACGTTTAGTCTACAGTCAGTAGTAGTAGTAGTAGTAGTAGTAGTAGTAGTACAGTCAAGATTCAACGCATGGCAATCATGTTAAAGATAAAGTTGAGTTCTGGTAATGCGATTGCATTGTGAAAGAAAAGGTGTGGAATGGATCAGAAAAGTTGATCATATAGCATGTAAGTAATGGTGTGTAATGCAAGATTCTGGAGTCATCAAAATCATTATAAATTTGGTAGAGTCTTGGTAAATTAACAATCACTTACACAGAAAGATGTATATGGGACAACACACATGGTGTCGGGGCTAGTACTACCCTGATTTCCTTATCTTTCTTTGCTCATTACTCAGCCAGTATACATTTTCTTCCAAAATTGTTTGGCACATGACATTTATTTGTAATCTTGAACATTCAGTGTAAGTTTCGTTAGATTCTGTGAGAATTCATTTTCTTTTTTTTACCAGAACTCAAGTTTATCTTTAACATTCTTGCAACAATACTTAGGAATAAGATACGGGTTGATGCAACGCGCATTTTTTGCTTTCAAAAAATGAAAGAATGTAAAAAAAAAAATCATGATCTCAAATATGTATTACCTGATGAAGACCTTGTATTTGAATCAATGTTCATTATGAGTTGAAGTAATATGAATGATGGATATTACCCACATAATTATGTATGGCGCAATGAAACATAAAAATTGTGATTTACTCAGCATTATGGGGTTATATAAACTAATTATATTTCAGTTATTTACACACCATAAATCTGTCCATTGAAACACTTTTTCAAGATTAAACATATAATACATATTGTTACGCCACACACAGAAAAGAAATGATCAGAGAATGTGATGGATAAGTTATTTTGTTATCACAAATGAAGAGATGAGTTCAATCGCAACTTATTTGCGATTGATATCAATCACAACTATGTACATAAGCTGGCTGCCTGCCGTAGAAAACTTACGATTGATAACAAGACTTGCGATTGATTTGGATCAATCGCAACTCTTTGTAAGAAGGGGCCCTGATGTTGACTTTCTCGGTTTTATCTTCCTCCTCTGCCTATCTGCCTTTTTGGTCCTCTTCAACTCTCTCGCTCTCTCATCCTCATCGTACAAAACGTATTCCAAGTACCTTATCCAACTAAAGCTGTTATGAATTTAGTTTACCATAACAATTACTGTCTACAATTATGATTATTTATATTTTGTAAATTGATCTCTGCAAACTTTTACCGGTGAAAACACATTTCCGAATGGACAATAAATATTTGAAAAATATTCCAATTTCAACTAATACCCTAACCTGAAGGCTGTATATATCTTGCCTTCAATGCAAAAAGCCGACGCAGTTTTAAAATAATATGGGGGGAGGGGTATTTAAGCAACTCATTGCGAGCCATGAGCGAATTTTCACGAATATGAGGATATTTGGGCACCTAGTTGATCGAGTATTAGGTTTTACGGTGTCCTCACTGTCCAAATATCGGGCTTTAGATTATCCTCGCCGACCCCCCCCCCCCCCCCCGCCCCCAATCTATTATTTGATTAATAATTTCCTTGGGTAAAAAGTAGGGTATATAAAATAAAATGAAATGATGCTGTAATTTATCTAAATTAAATGTTAACAGGCCTACCTGAAATACCAAAAGGAACAAGATAAGATGCAAGTATAATCCCGACTGCAGCCGTGGTCGTTTGAAGGTCTTCTGCGATATCGTCGATGATCACCGGCAAGGACATCGGTATACCACGGGCGAATGCAAGGCAGACGTGGAACGCGAACGCCAACCGCCACAGCGAAAAGAAACGTTTTAAATTCGACATCGTCCACTAAAGCTTGAAGACGTCCGTTTTTAATATAGTCAAGATGTACGTCGAAACAATATATGCAGCCCAGTATATTTATTGTACACTTTCTTAGAATTAAATATTATATGGAGTTTATACAGACGATTAGCTGACTACGCTTTCAAGTCGTAGCTATAATGAAGTTGGCATTGATCCACTAACAATGACTGAAACACCGATGATTATATCAGGGAGTTAGGATCAGTGGAACTCCCTGGTTCTATCAATGAAACAGTTTACACAGAGCCACGTACGTTAGCATGAAAGGCCATCAGTCTTGTGAGGAAAACAGAAAATCTCAATTAGTCCAGGCAGTTTCTCTGTTGAAA
Organism: Strongylocentrotus purpuratus; assembly: GCF_000002235.5. Taxonomy (NCBI): domain Eukaryota; kingdom Metazoa; phylum Echinodermata; class Echinoidea; order Camarodonta; family Strongylocentrotidae; genus Strongylocentrotus; species Strongylocentrotus purpuratus. Next base: position 30,647,417 of record NW_022145614.1, on the reverse strand, counting down.
GGGACCCTGGAACGTATTGCAACGGTAGGAGGAAATAAATATGAAATCTCTTTAAATCATTCGACCGTGTATTCGTTCACAAAGTATCTTTTATGTACCAATCAAGCGTGTCTTTTGAAATATGCAAGTCTCTCCATGTTCGCATAGTTTACTGTTCAGCAGTGAGAGAGAGAGAGAGAGAGATAGGGAGATGTTAATTTTAAATGTGTATATTAAGGCCCGGTCACACAGCCTTTCGCGTCTGTATCGCGGGTAAAATTTCGCGATTTTTTTTTTGCCCGCGGTTGCCCGTGGTGGAAAAATGTGCAAAATTGGCTTACCCGCGGTTTACCCGTGGTATGCCCGCGGAACAGACGCCGGCGACTGTTCCGCGTCCTTATCGCGGGTGAAGCGCGGCGGTACCGCGGCCTACCACGCTTACACGCGGTACACACGCTAATGCACGTGATAACAACGCGGTACAGACGCGGAACAAACGTGCTATGACCGTGCTCCACCCGCGATTACCCGCTAAAATTTCGCGTCCAATTCCGCGTGTAACCACGTCTTAACCGCGGTCGTAGCACGTCCTAGCACGTTCGTTCCGCGTCTGTACCGCGTCTTTACCGCGTGTGTACCACGTGTACCGCCCGCGATTACCCGCGGTCTAAATTTTTGGGCAGCCCAAAACTTTTTCGCGCGGCCAACCGCGTGTGAATTTCTTACCGCGTGTAACGACGGGTAAAGTACGGCTGTATCGCGTCTTTATCGCGACCTCAAAGCGTCCAACAGCGTCTGCTTCACGGGCAGAAATTTTTGGCCGTGATTCGGCCGCGATACGCCCGCCGGAGGGCTGTGTGACCGGGCCTTTAGGTAAAGGTTTGGCTTGTGTAAAAACGTTTATGTTCTCATTTATGTATAATATTATGTGCATGTGCAAGTGTGTGCGAGTGCTTGCGTTTGGAGCGCATATCAAATTATGACTTTTATGTTGATAATAATAATAATACACTGTTGCTCATAAAGTTGGAATATTTTTGTTTTACCTCAATTTATGGAATTGTTTTGACAATGATTTATTCCTAAAGATCTAGATAACAGTATTCATTCTCAGATTTTATTGAATAATAATTTGCCAGTGTTTTTTTTTTGCGTGACTGCTAAAGCATGTGTATGCTATTATGCTTATGAACTAGAGGACCTACGCCCTTAAGTCATAAATGACAGTAATGAGGATTAATGCCCCACAAAAGGGCACTAATATAGCACATTGACACGGTTTTGATCCTGGGGCCTCACAGTTACGAGGCCATTGCTTTGCCACTGAACCATGTGACTGTACGCAGCGGAGGCTAGGGTAGGGGGCAGTCCCCACAAATTAAAAAAACAACGGAAAATGCAATAAATTATCAATAACTTCATTGCATTTTACCCCGGTCCCCAACATAAAAAAATCCTTTGTACGGCCATGCATTATGTAACTTGAGTCCAGCACTATGGTATTATATTCTATTTATTCAGACATTCAGTGATAACCAAACAGTCACGTCCGGGGATGCAGCCGAAGGCTTGACACCCCGTACAACGCTGTATCCCCCGTACAAAATGATGTCAGTAAACAAATATAACACGATACATGACCATTAAAACAATATAGGAAACAAAGTAATATATATCGGTAAAATAGTTGAGGAGGTAAACAAGAATAAAAACACACAATCAAATTTCGTAGCATGTAAACTTTGAAATGTTGACAATAAATTATTAAATATAAATTATTAAAGAGTTGAGTATTACATTGCATAACCATAAAGGTATTATTATCAGGTAGTAGATGATGGATAATTGACTATATACACTGTTCATAAAATATGAGAGAAAGAATAATAGTATTATTTAAAGAAAAGGAATTATGTAATAACTTATATGAATATAAATATCGACTGCTATGAGAGGCTTGGCTGTTTTATGTGCTCATGGAAACATGCGCGCATCTTGCCATGACCCAGAGGCGCGCCTGGGTGCAAGATGTGCAAGTTCCCGAGAGCATATAAAACAGCCAGGCCTCGAATATAAAAGCAGTCGATATCTCTTTTATATGCTGAATCGAAACAAAAATCTACCAAGAATTCTTACCTGATCCTTTTATTGAGTAAAGATTGGTTAAACATCACGGAAAATCTAAAAAAAAACTGTCTGTTCAGTTATCTTTGCTAGAAAAATAACTGAAAGTTTCAATCATTTTGGAATCGCAGACAAAAAGCACTGTATGGTGTCCACGCTCGCACAAAGAAAATGGGGATCTGAGCACATTGCGGCCTGCTACCCGGGGCAACGGATATCACTCATGAACTATTGACTATGTGTTCGTCTCTTTGCGGGAATATCCAAAATCACGACTGCAAGTTCGACCAATCAGATGGCTAGATTTCTAAAGAGGGTATATAAATCCTTATAAAATTATGAAGATAGATCTTTAGTGAGGTTTTGTAAGCTGAGAGAGTTGGGTTATTTATTACATCGCATGGGAGCATATTCCATTCGTTGGCAGTTCTCACATAAAATGAGTTGTTGTAGTCAACCTTTTGCAAGAGGCAGAAACATCTTCTTATTTAATGGTAACTTCTGCATATTCTATTTGCTGGCGTAATTCTTTTACAGAGATTTACTAAATAATTGTTGATAACTTTATAAAACATCATGAGTCTGTGCTACATTAGTCCTACTTCTAGAGTTGGTACACTTATTCTTATGCTTTTCACACTGGTAAAATTTTGCTTAGCCCCGGACCATAGGTGGGGCTAAGGGGGGGGGGGGGGTGTTAGCCCGGGGTTAAGCCTTAAGTTCCACTTTTAATTGTTCTAACATTGTTAATAGGTTGTGTCATCTGATAGGCCTAATACGCTGCAAAATAGTAAGGTTCATTTTCTTTAAAGGCGGAATCAGCCAGGAAGTCTAGATTGCTTCGTTGGATTTTATGTTCCTTTTCAAGAACATCATCTCCCGCTTCTTGAGTATAAGGATGATAACGGTGAGGGCAACAGAGAGTGATGTGAAGACTGCAGCCAGAACGAACATGAGCACAAAGCTACCAGTCAAGTCCTTCAGGCAACCTACAGAGAAACAAAGGTTTATAAAGGAATTATAGGACGAATCAACAATACTTAGATTACGTACAACCTGTAAGAATCACGAGAATTTAATTGTGTTTTGTTTTATTTAGAAGATTCACAACTTTTTTTTGTATTTCAATAGCTTCTATTCAGTGGTATATCAAGAGTAGACGGAGGTACATGTTCCTTAACCCTTACTGTACTGGGCTATTTTGAGCACCCTCTGACTGGGGGGGGGGGGGGGGGGGCTGGGAGGCCCCCCCCCCCCCTATGATCTCGGTCGTCGAATGTCCGATGAACGCGAAAATTTGCATATTTGTAGATATTTACGTAAGGAACAAGATGGTATAATTAGTTTTTTCCTAATATGCAAATTTTTGTCGTTATAGCCTCATTAATTATGCAAAATACTAATTTTATGAATTTTACAGAAAACTCTACATATTTGTCCGTAGACTTGTAAAGAATCTTGAAAATGTATTGAATAAATGCTTCCTTCATCTCAAATTCATGAGGTTTCATTATTTTTATGATATTTGAAAATTCATAGGTTAATTTGCATAAATTATGAATACGCAAATTACGCATTCATGAATATCAAATCTGGAACTATATTTAGGGAACTAGAATCATTACAAAAATTGTCAGACTCCACTTTTTGAATGTTGAAACTCATTATTCATCTGAAACTTCTTTTCTAACACAAAATAGTTATTTGATGTAATTAATAATGATAATTTATGCAAATTTGATGCGATTTTCAACTATTTATTTTCTTATGTATTTAATTGTTTTTTATTTCTTATTATATCTATTGTTTTATTTCTAATGTATTCTTTTGTTCTGAAATACATCAAGTTACTCTGAGAAACATATAAAAGCAATTTGATATCAATTCGTATCTTCACATTTCTGCTTGTACATGAATATATGCAATTATAGCTTTTTTTTATGACATGCGCATACTAATTGTTATGTAACACCTTACAGGTATATCCGATTTTGACGAAAATGGTATCAAAATGTGTGCAAGACTTGAGGAAAAAAAGTCATGAAACGACAATTCAAAATTCCAAGCTGTTGCGGCGCGATCTCCGAAAATGTCGAGGGGGGCCTCCCAGGCCCCCCCCCCCAGTACAGTAAGGGTTAAAGCGAATGGCAAGAGAAAGAGAGAAGGAAAGAGAGAGAGAGAGAGAGAGAGAGAGAGAGAGAGCGAGAGAGAGAGAGGGGGAGGGGGTTGAGGGAAAGCAAATGAAAAGATGACAATAACCAACTCGAACACCCTCCCCTATTACCGATGGCCTCAACGGTTCTCACGATTCCCCCCCCCCCCCCCAAGTCATAAGACCGAATGTCACTACACCGTGACACCAGAGCCCCTGAATTGCTAAACCAATGCTACGCTATTGCTTCTCATCATAGTGTTACCAAATCCATCTTTAGAAAACTATAAAGATCTACGCGAGGGTTAAAAAACAAATTGTGTAAACAACATCGTTAATCACTACAACGTAATAAAGAAATCTACAAGAATAAGACAAATGAACTCAAAAGTATTGTCAATCGGAGAAAGGATTTACCTAATACTAAGTTGCCGAAGAGGCCACCGAAAGTCTCGAAGAATAGTAGCCATCCTAACGAGATCGACGTCGCACTGTCATCGACCACCCTCTGCATGACGATGTCGAGTGAGATGATAGCCCCAGCGGACACTCCGAATGCTAATGATGCCAAGATGGCGACCACGTAAACCCTCATCAGAAGTCCGAGGACCAAAAAGGCTGATGCCATCAGTATCTGCGCGCCTATGTAGAGATGCGCGGCTTTCACATAACCCTTCTTCACAATAATGCCATTGAAGAAACTACCAACAGCCTGAGAACCCCCGAAGACGGAGAGAAGTGTGGCTGCTTGCATGGAAGAGAGTCCTACATGAGTCCCAGCCGAGGCGATGAAAATGTTAACAGTCACGTAAGCTGCTGCCAGGAAAAATGCAGCGATAAGGAGTGCCACATGACAAATTTTGGTTGTCCTCGTGAGGGGTTTAGCGCTAAACTTGAAAAGACTGGATATTCTAAAAGTAGATTTAACAACATTTGCACTCTCGAGACTATGATATTTGTCACCCTTTCGCATATCATTCACACTAGATGGACTACAGTTAGAAACATGGTCTATTCCAGAGAATGTTGATTGAGGACCTTCTTTGTCATCCGTGATAGAGACTCCCGAATGGATGTCGCCATCCATATCAAAATCCGCAAGAATTTGAATCTCATTCTTATTATCGTCGATATCTTCATCCAAATCACCATGTTGCTCTTGATCATCACATGGGACTGTAATGCCCATAGGTGCTCTCGGATAACAACTTTGGTTCTTCAGCGATCCACTACAGTCTTTGCAAACTCCTGCAGAACTTCCTTGGTCATGTGATTCTGAAGACTCCAGAACGGTAGCAGTAGTTTGATGGTCAGACGGGGATGGTCGAAGCAGAAGCTCATTAGTCCCGTTGTCAACATCACCTTTATCGTCGTCGTGGTCATTGACGTTGCCTATTTCGCCCTCATCACCGACCACGGGCCCTCGCTTTCTGACGACCTCGGGTTTCATGAGTGCGCCAATGACGATACTGTTGAGCGTTATGCCCGAGCCAATGACCAAAGCCCCTCTCCATCCGTAGGCAAAAGCAAGGGCTCGGAGTACTGGAGATAAGACAAACACCGAGATATGGATGCCAGTTGTTGCAGCTCCATTAGCTAGGGCGTAGTGGCGGTCAGAGTAGTGCTGTCGAATGGTAGCTGCAGATGCTGTGTAGATGGCACTCGCTCCGATCCCTAAACACCGTGTAAACATAAAATCAAAGACTTGATGAACACATAATCTTCTTTATGATTCCAAAGAGAGCAACACACGTTGCTCGTGCTACTGGCACAAGACTGTGTCAGGTCGTCAGCAACTGGTGTGATTTTTGACGCATCGTGTAAAAATGAAAACAATAGTGAATGCAAAATAAACGATGCAAGCTTTGAGTGGAATTGGTACATGCGCTTATTTTCTTAATCACTTAATTTGCGTTGGTACATATACATTAGAAATCAGGCCCGTTGTACACGAAACGTCAATAGGGACTTTTAGATTGAGTGGACGAGAACACGACGAACGCCTACTGATCATGCGTGTCAACCTACTCAACTGCCCATGTTGCAACTACAATTAGAAATCTTTTAGATTGCACTCGACGATGCAGGAAGTAACACTATGAACATGACGGACAAAGAAAGAAGACAAAATATACAGTTCCTCATTCTACCCTCAACAATAGACTATTTTCGTAATGTTACCAAATTAATGCACAAGTCTTTGTGAATTGCCTCAATACACATTACTTCATTCACCTGCTAAGAATAATAGTAATTCAATAGTCAGAATGCAAACTGCATTTATCAAGTGTTGTTAGGTAGGTCAGGCCATAATGTTTGTCCAACCTGGCAACAACTAATGTATGCAGTTTGGATTATGTTTATTGAAATACTATTGTTCTTACCAGGTGAATGAAATAATTTGTATTGAGGCACTTCACAAAGACTTATGCATTAAATGTGGTTACATTACGAAAATGGCCTATTGCTGTGGTAGAACATCCCTTCACTGCTATTATGTAAAAATGTGTAGAACAGGTGAATATGCATGTGACACCTGTTCTACACATTTTTACATAATAGCAGGGAAGGGATGTTCCTTTGTCTACCTGAGGAACTGTATATTTTATGCGCACGCGGCATATATACTAGTACCGTACTAGATTTAGGAAAATCAAGGTTGACGCATTCTCGATCGCCGACTGAGACGACGTGACGCATGCGCAGTGCCTTAAAATGACGTCACACGTTGCAGTCAAATCTGTCGACGTGCAAATCTAAAAGTCCCTATTTTGTAGACGTAGCTACTGCATCAGTAATTGGTGTGGTCAATTTTGCGCCATGTGAAAATGACAGATACTATCTTCAATGAGTGAAAATGTGATTATATTTCGCGGTGTTTGACCCACCATGCGAGAAAAAGCAAAAATGAACAATGCAAACATTGCCTGGAAAGTATTGGCGCATGTGCTTATCTCCTCATGATAGCCTTTATTTGCGTAAGTAACATTGACGCATCGAATTGACGCTTCGTGTGCAACGAGTATCATAATGAAAAAATAAACCCGAGCCTAATAAAATAGGGTCTAAATGATACAACTAAAAAAGTACAGAAGCTCACTTGTCTACTAAGTTTTCGTTCTCTCTCTCTCTCTCTCTCCCTCTATTTCTCTATCTCTCTCTCTCTCTTTCTCTTTCTCCTCTCATGGTCCTTTTCGGTTGACGGAAAAAAGTTTAATTCAGCAAAATTAGTTTTTACCTCCAAGCAAACTGTATCCAACCCAAACGAAGGCAATATGTCGTGCGAACGCCGTGAGGAATATCCCTGAAGATATGAGAACACCGCTTGTCATCATCACTGTACGACATCCTACAAAGTTGAGGGCGTATGATACCAGAGGACCTGCATCGAGATCGAGAGAGGATAACAATGACATATATATTTTAGTGTTTCTTGTAGGCTTCCTTCTGGTTTCGTTTTTGGTTCGGGGATATTTTCCATATAAGAATTATCAGAAACAATCCTTGCTATTATAGATATCATGCAATAATTGAAGAATTGTAGAATTGTAGAATTTTAGAATTTTATTGACGTACAAACAAACATAAAAATATAAATAGCAATGCATGACTTATGAATGCAATTCACATACGTTATACATAGATAATGACACAAAGATACAAATGATAATAGGTATATAGTGTATGAAAGTACAAACATGAACAATGAACCAACTAGTAAACACAAAGTATATATACATGTACATAGTGACAATAATAAAAGGATAAATATAATGCAGTCTATTTACAAGCTAAATAGGAAACAAAGTAGGCTGTTTCACTATCCTACATTTCAATTCAATTCAATTCAAAAAGAGTTTATTCGTCAAATGCTTAGCAGCCAAAGGCTGAATTGCACATTTGTTACATTTAAAGATATACAAAATAAATTATTGAAAATAGATACATACAAACAAAATTGCAAAGTGCACGTTACAAACCAATAGTAAATGTTAAAAGTTTAAAAAGTGATGAGTGGCAGTGGGCATTCTCGTGGTGATGGGCACACATGTCCAGGAGGTGGGCCCCTTCCCCTTCAAAAAAAATAATTCATCAAACGACCCCCTCCCCCTATAACTATAACTAGATCCGATTGCTGAAAGCTATACAAAAAGGGGATTATGCAAACTTCGCAAAACACCAACAAACAAAAAACACACACTCAAGGACCAATGACGAAGACACAAACCGCAAACGCAGCACTCAAGCACATACAAATTAGATAACAAGCGCACAAAACAATATAAAGCGAGGAGCAGAGCTGGGAGAGCCCGGTTAAAGCCAAGGTGACCGAGACCGGTCACGCTTCCCCAGTTCCGCTTACCGACACGGGAATTACTGAATAATGCACACAACAAACCACACTCACTCAGAAATATAAAAGGCGTGACAAGTCAACGCATGAACAGGCAAAACAAAAGGCAGACAAAAACCCCGGCCCCCCCCCCCCCCCCCCCCCCCCCCCCACTCAGGGGTCTTAATGACCGCATGCGTGTTGCCAAAATGTCCGGTAAAGGGGTATTTTTCGTGCGACAAAGTCCGGCCCGAGAATTGTAAAAAAAGGGGTGTATTTGACTTTTCACCCGGAGATTTCTTTAAAAAAGGGGTGTTTTTTCGTTTTTTCTCTCATCTCTATGGGCTCCTGAGAAATTATTCCGAATTTAGGGGGGTATATTGAGCATTTTTCCTGATTTAGGGGGGTCTCCAAGGCAGGAAAAGCCCGCGAAAGGGGGGTTCGGAAATGTTGGCAGTCCTCAGATAAGGGGTGCTTTCAAAAAGAGGGAACAAGCATATGCGTACCCTAAATAACATTGAGTGGGGGGGGGGCAGGACAAAAACACACCCCTCACAGCTTCCAGCAACCGGAACAAGAGCTATGGATAAATTAAGATTAGATCACACCAACAAGGAAAGGGCGCCCATCACCCAGAGAATGCCCATGCATATACAACCAGCAAATACACAATTGTACATAGGAGAAGAAAATAATCATAAACAAATAAACTATATATTGTTTAAAATGCGAACAAGGTTTAGGAAGAGCACTATTTTGAAATCTTAGCGTTTTACATTTCAAAGTGTCATATTTGTTTGAGTTTCTCAAATTGTATCTATTTTCTCTTTTAAACGGTAACCAATCATTAAAAACAGGGTGTCTTTATAAAGATATTACAAAATGTTCACAGAGTTGTTTTCTTCTTGCTTCAAGTGTGGTCAAGTTACACAATGAAAGAGCATTGACATATGTTATATAGTCACCTCCCAATATTAGTCTAAGGATTCTCTTGTGAATTCGTTCTAAATTTAATATTTGCTCTTGAGTAATATTTCCATTAAAAACAGGGACGCAATAATCAAGTACTGGTCGTATGTATCCCATGTATATAGTTAAAAGGTCATTGCGAGGAAAATTAAATGATTTCAATCTACGGAGCATATACAATTTCCTATTACACCTTAACATTGTATCTTTGATATGTAAGTCCCATTTGAGATTACTTTGTACAATGACCCCAAGAATTTTAGCAAATTTCAACATTCAACATTCCCAATAAGTAAATTTTCAAACACTGGTGGTCGTTTCATAAAAGTAATAACCATGGCATGACATTTGGCTGCATTTAATTTCATATTATTTACACTAGTCCATTGTTGAAAGTTATTAAGAGATTCTTGCATTCTTGAAATTTGAGTACATTATCTACTTTCAACAAGTGTAAGATCATCAACATACTTATAATATGATATAATTTCATCTTTACAAGCATCATTTATCATTATAAAAAATAGTACAGGGCCTAGTTTAGTTCCTTGGGGAACACCAGTATGAATCAATTGTGAGTCAGAAATTGTACCTCTATATTTCACACATTGGGTCCTATTTTGTAAAAAATTAACAACTAATGAAATTACACAGGGCCTGACGCCCAAGTCAATTAATTTTCTAATTAAAATGTTGTGGTCTATTCGATCGAAAGCCTTAGACAGATCAGTTAAAACTAATGTAGATATAGACTTGGGTGAATCAGCATTTTCATACAATTGGTGTAGCAATTTAATCAGATAATTACAAGTTGATACCATTGGTCGATTTCCATATTGGTGTATATCAATTTTTCCATCAATATCTTCCAGTAGCCACTAATTTAACAATAAAGGATTAACAAATTTTAGCAAAGTGACTTGTTAAAGCTATCGGTCTAAGATCAGTAATTGTGGGTGTATATTTCTTAGGTATAGGAACAACTTGTGCATGTTTCCAAGAGTTAGGAATAATACAAATTTCAAAAGACACATTAAGAATATCGGCTAATGGTACACATAATTCATAAGAAAATTCACGAAGAATTCTTACTTAGTCTGGTAAATCTCCCGTTATACTAGATTTTTGTAAATTTATTTTACTAAGCAACTTATAAACTTGTTGACATTCAATGGAAGGACATCTTACAGGTGATGGCAAGTATGCAGGTAAGAATGAGCTATCATCAAGATGAGGCAAATCTTCAGCAATAGATATAAAATGTTCATTAATTTCGTTAACAGTTTCAGTATAGCAGTTTGGATTACTAGAGTCAATTCCAGGAATGTCTACACTCCACAGCAGTCTGTTTTTTCTGCCTTGAGTGAGAATTTTTATTTTGTTATGCCAACCAGCAGGATCATCTCTCTTTAAATTGCTTATCCTGGTATTATGGTAATTACTTTTAGCTAATGGTACTGCTTTAGCAACTTTGTTCTTAAAATGACGCTACAGTGGTTTACTGTCTTGGCACCATGCTCTTAGTCGGTTTTGGATTGTTGACTTAATATCTGATGTCATCCAAGGTTTATCGTCCTCATGGAAACGAATCTCACGTACTGGGAGGCTGTCATCAAGATGTTCCTGAACTGTACTTAGTAAAATTGTCAACTTATTATTGACGCCGGTTGCTTGGAGAACTTCTTCCCAGGAATGTTGGGTTATCCAAGATCCAAAAACTCTTCGACCACTATCCGTCAAAGGTCGGAACAATTTTTTTGCGTATTTTATTTGAACGGTTAGCTTGAGGAAAACATGGTTGCCACAAAACACAGTTGTGGTCACTATTAGATACTGGACATAAAATCTCAGGTGAGTGATATAATAATGAATAATTTGTAATAATCATATCTAAAATATTTTCTCCTCTTGTTGGTTGCTGTACAACTTGCTTAAATCGTTGATCTTGTAGAACGGGCTCAATATCGAGGTCATTAAAATCACCAATAATGGATATTCCGGCTCCAGGTTATCGAATTAGTAGTTCATCAATGGTAGAAGTAATGTGATCGATATAATCTGGTGAAAGCGGGTCCCTGGGTGGGAAGTAGATCACACAGATTATAATAGAGGATACTTGGCGTGGTAATTTTGGTGGTCTCATCTGGATCCACAGGACCTCTAGGCCGTCAGGAACTTGTACTGGAAGTTGTTTGCAGTTGAGTCGTTGTTTACCGTAAAGCGCGCCCGCCCCCCCCCCCCCCCACTCCGGGGTCGGAATGACCGCATGCGTGTTACCAAAATGTCCGGTAAAGGGGTACTTTTCGTGCGACAAAGTCCGGCCCGAGAATTGTAAAAAAAAAAAAAAAAGGGGGGGTGTATTTGACTTTTCACCCGGAGTTTTCTTTAAAAAGGGGGTGTTTTTCTTTTTTTTCTCTCATCTCTTTGGTCTCCTGAGAAATTATTCTGAATTTAGGGGGGTCTCCAACCAGGAAAAGCCCGCGAAAAGCCCGCGAAAGGGGGGTTCGGAAATATTGGCAGTCCTCAGATTGGGGGTGTTTCAAAAAGAGGAAACGAGCATACGCGTACCCTAAATAACAACGAGGGGGGGGGGGAGCGCGACGCCGCCACCAACACGATCCTTTCGGGATTTGAAAAATAAATTGTAATTTGACAATAAAAAAAGCTGCAGAGGGGTATTTTCGTTGAACCAAGTCTCTGTAATTGCACTTAAGTCAGCATTATTTATATCAGCAACAACTGACATATCATCAAACTTGTTTTGTAATGATCTAGCATTCAATAAAAGGACAGAGGGTAGATCATACTTCTGTTTCCTATTCTGATGTGTAGAAGTTTTCTCAATATGTATTGTAATAAGGCATTTGTTTCTATCTTGTTGGATATGCCTATTACTAGTTCGTTTAGTAATTCGTTGTCGAACAAGGACAGGTATTTGTTTCCGATTCCGTGAATGATTGCCTCCTCTCTTACCTCGGTGGGGAGCAGGTTTGCTATTGATACCCAGGTGTTTGATGATGTCCCACGTAGCAGGAGGTAGTTTGGTGCGTGTACATGTTGTCCTTATATCATGTAAAGATGAGATGGGATATCTACGGATTTGAGATATTTGTCCATTTTCATTGATGTTGCCGTTGAGTCGAGGTCCAGGGTTGCTCTCAACGTCTCCACATCGTAGAAGTTCACTACGAAAAGTTGATATCGAGTTGTTATAATATTGAATCCGTCTTCCGACGAATTTATGGTGGACAAGTTTGGTTCCAATGCCATGAACATAACCATCATTGAAGTCGTGAATAGGCGAGTTTATTTCAAAAAGTGGTAGGGTTACGTTTCTCAAAAACAGAGTGTTCCGAAACTAGTTGTACCGGTAATTATATGGGTGGTACACATTACACAGCAGCAAGCACAAAATCATTAAGTCTTTTAACTTCATCTTTCATGGTTCCAAGTAAACAAACTGATATAAAACTTGGCGTGACCTTGATCTTAGTGAATCAGTCATCAATACTGATTGCGCGCCAACCCAGTACATGTAAAGTCAATACAAGTGCCGTATTCATGAGGCTATGTTACTCCGGTCTCACCGGTACGAGCACTACTAGGTTCAGCTCTAGTTGTACTTCTTGAAATGCTTGAACTATCTTCTTTCTCTGCTTTTGTATTAAATTCCAACATAATAAGGCGAATAAATCTTGCTAAATTCTTCAACTGAGAAGTGCTTCTAGTATTAAAAAGTTCTGTCATGTGCATAGCACTTGGGAGTTTAGACTTACAAAACTTTTTTGATAAATATAAACATCTTTCCCTTTGAAAATATGGACAAACAAAAATATAGTGAAATTCATCTCCTATATCAGTGGACAGGCAGAGTGTGCACTGCATATAATATGGTGTGTTCGCATCAAGCCGACCTTTGTTTACAGGTAATTTATGTGATCTACACCGAAACTTACAGAGAGTAAAAGCATCAGTTTTATTTAGGGTGAGTAAATAGCTTTCAAATATATGGTTGCCTTTAAATATTCTATAATTTGTACATGCGATTTGACCATACTGCATCTCTCCATTCCTGACCAAAAATATCATTTAGCCTCAGTTTAAACAAAGAATTAATATTTAAGCCAAATCCACTATTTAGGCCTAGCCAAATATTGGATAGACCAGCTTGATTAAATGTGTCTTCAATAACTTTTAACCAAGAGGAAGTAAATTCCAAATGTTCATCTTTATGAATGGCAGAAATTAATTTTAAAAGGACATATGAATATTTGCTATCTTTACCTCTCAAAATTCTTGACCAAAAATTAACTAATCTACCCTTCACATGATTCAAAATCAAACCTCATCCAGTTTCTCCATAAACCATACAGTCTGGAGTTATATATGAACCTACAGATAATAACGTTCTGAGGAATTTCCTATGGAAAACTTCAATCTGCTTTATATCTTCATGTCCCCAGACTTCACTACCATACAATAATATAGGCAAAATCAAATGGTCAAATAAATGACATTGAATATCAACTGACAACTGCATTTTCTTCGCTTTAGTCAACATACTGTATAACGCTTTTCTAGCCTGCACTATCTGCTTTGCCATTGCCTTTTTGAAAGTACCATTATAATTAAACTGTACTCCGAGATAAGGAAAATCGTATACCACATCTATTTTTGCATGACCATACGTAAAATTTGGTATCTTCCTTTTTTCCCTCTGGAAAAAAAAAAATCATTTATTTTAGTTTTACTCGCATTGACTGTTAGGTGCCATGTATCACAATATCCCTTGTACTGCATTCAGCGCTACTTGTAATTCGACAGGGCTTTCTGCCAAAATGATCGTGTCATCAGCGTACAATTAACAAGACAACTTTGAAAAAAGCTCTAATTCGTCACCCTGTAAGGTATTATGTATTTCTTCATTTACAATTTTCAAGCCAGGATAAATTTTGGTAATATGCTCTTGAAAGTCATTTAAATAAACAGCAATTAAACAGCAATGGCGAAAGGTTTTCATCTTGTCTAACTCCTACGTTACATGAGAAAAATTCAGACATTCCGCCGTTGGCAGAAATACAGGACTTCGCACATCCCAATAAACAGAACACTAAAAAGTAACCTCTTTTGGGAGTGTATTTTAAGTGATTTTAAAGTATAGTGCCTTTTGAACTAGATTTAAACGTTATCGACACGTGCCTTCATTTAAACAAAAAAGGTACTCCTGTTCACGTTTTCATCTAACCTAAAAACCACCAGTTTATCACGCGACTGGAGTAACGTGATTCCACTTACCTCTGTAAATCACGTGTTTATGACCAAATAACCACTTGACCAAGCAACGAGTTTTTTGTCAGTTAACCGATGGTGGCGATAAATACGTAATTATTTGGTCTTGTAAGCACCTTTATTGATTGGTTTCACAGGTTATCCAAGGCTGATGGTAATAATCACGTTACTTACACCGGCTAATCGTCTTATTGTTCTGTCCGTGAATTTCTGGTTATATTCAACTAGTAATTCTGAGGTGTCTGACACCTTTTTAAAAGGTTTCAAAGTTACCATAAATTTCTTGGTTATGATCACGTGGCTCAAGCTGATTACTAATCTAAGCTGTGAAAACGTGATATGTAGGTGTGAAAATTAGTAATTATTAAGTGTTTTAAAACACCTTTTTAAATGGTAGTCAAAGTTACCATAACTTTCTTGGTGATGATCACGTAGTTAAAACTGATTACTAATCTAAGCTGTGAATCCGTGATATTTAGGTGTGAAAAATTAGTAATTATTAGGTGTCTTAAAACACCTATTTAAATGGTAGTCAAAGTTGCCAGCAGTTCCGCGGTGATGATCTCGTGACTCAAACGGAATATTAATCTAAGCAGGGCATACGTGACTTTTAGGTGTGAAAAATTAGTCATTATTAGGTGTCTTAAAACACCTATTTAAATGGAAGTCAAAGTTGCCATAAGTTCCGCGGTGATGATCTCGTGACTCAAACGGATTATTAATCTAAGCTGGGCATACGTGACTTTTAGGTGTGAAAAATTAGTCATGTTTAGGTGTCTTAAAACACCTATTTAAATCGTAGTCAAAGTTGCCAGCAGTTTCGCGGTGATGATCGCGTGACTCAAACGGATTATTAATAAGCTGGGTATTCCGTGTTTTCCATGTGTGAAAATGAGTTATTCTTCGGTGTCTTGATGGTTTCACAGTTACCATTTAAGTTCCGTGGTGATAATCCCGTGACTGTTGGCATATTTCTATGTTCACCAGTTGATAACTGACTGTTGGCATATTTTCATTGCACCAGTTGATAACTGGAGTGTGCATATTTCCAGTTGCACCAGTTGATGACTGAGCGTTGGCATATTTCGAGTTGACCCAGCTGACACCAATTCATTTGCATATTGAATATGGGGTGCGTGCAGATCTATGTTTTTTTAAACAATTTATCTGAATTTACAGCATATTTCTTAATTACTGATGATTTAGTTAAATACTACAAATATAAATTACCAGTTATTAGGACATTTCGCTACTTCGTATAAATTACATTTAGTTAAACATGAATAAGGGAAACATTAACTGTGAACTAAAATAATTTCAATGAAGTACAAGTATACGAAATTTTTTCGAATAATTCAATTATGTAAGTGCCCTTACATTGGAAATACAGACGTACCAGTATTGAAGTATTGTTGCTGTTCAACTGGTTGGAAGTTTTACCAGATGGTTCTAATGGCTCAGCTAGACCAGTTGAATTATAACTGGCCTGGATCAACTGGATCATTTAGCCCATTTCAATTTCCAGGGTTACCAGTTGGCATTAAATGGTTCATCAACTGGACCAGTTGCAACTAGCTTTCTCTTCTGGGATGTTTGCACCCATCCCCCCCCCCCCCCCCCCCCCACACCCAACCCCCTCTAATCCCAAACTGCTTCCGGCGCGCCTGGACGTAATTATGGAAGATCCAAGACACGATGTTCAGAAACGGGATGACAACGTCATTATTTTGGTTCATTTATTGTGTCACATTTGCGTAATTATTGGGTTGAACGTGGGTTACAGTGACATACTTCCTCTTCGACGTAAATTTCACGTGAATGAAGAACATAATTCATCTCAAGTCAGCCTCGTAATATTCACGTGAATTTCACGCAGATATTTTGACTAAAACTATCACTAACGCTTCACGTGTTTCTGTGACGCGATAATTTCGTGTATGAAGATGTAATTTCATAACCAAACAAACACGGGAGTATTAGGTTTACAAACCATGGTCTCCAAGGTAGGGATAATCACGTTATTATAATGGTGATATTGCAGTGACAATTGCGTGATTTAGTGTACGTGTGTTTTAAGTTACCTAATGCAATAAACGTATTAACACATTTACGTAAATGTCCGGTGTTTGAAGAACGTAACTCTCCTCAAGTCGATACCTTGATATTGACGTGATTTTCACGTAATTTTGTTTATTGGGATTTGTACAAGCTTTTAACAACATTTAGGACTTTGCCATTCACACCTATTTTTAACAATTTAAACCACAAAAACATCAATTAAAGCCACACTGTCCTACTTGTAGCTACTTGCTCCCTCTATATAGAAAACAATGCCTAATCGGTGACCATCGATCCCCAGCCATACATGATCCTCTTTTACTTATGTTAATTGGGAGCTGAGTTGATGAGATAACCACCTGTCCAGTGACCTTGCAGGGTAGTCTAATCCCTCCTATAAACTAGTACAGATAAGCTTTAAATCAAATGCTTTTTTATAATCTATATAAGCGTTTCCTTTTCTGTAGGTAAAAATCGATAATGGTCTTCAAAACAAACACATGATCAATAGTTGAATATGCTGAACGAAACCCAGCTTGTAAAGATAACAATAAAGACACGATAAACTTTGTCAATGCTTCCAAAAACCCAAATGCTTTTTTATAATCTATATAAGCGTTTCCTTTTCTGTAGGTAAAAATTGACAATGGTCTTCGAAACAAACACATGATCAATGGTTGAAGATGTTGAACGAAACCCAGCTTGTAAAGATAGTAATAAAGACACCAACGAAAAAAATACACGGTGGCGACGGGCGATTCGCCCCCTAAACCTCTGAAATCGCCACGGTAAAAATCAAGACGAGGGCGAAAAAAAATCAATATATCTTGAAAAATCGCCCCCGCCATAAATTGATATTCCCTAGGAATTAATAAATCAATTTATTGATGTGTCTGAGTGAAATCTCCGTTCCAACTACCAACTCCAAAACTAGAAACTTCCATCAACATTTTAAAAGTTTTGTGAGTTGCAGCGGATCGGCGGTCGTGCCTATTGTAGCTAGATCTACAGCGGTATCCGCCTGCGCCTAAGCTCCCGGCCGGACGCGTTATTTTTTTATGCGGCACAGATTGGGGCTTTTTTTTAAAAGGGGTCTTGATTTACAGACTAATAGTGGTCGTGTGCGTACTAGTTGTAGAGGTCTGTTTTTAATAGTGTTACATGTAATCCACTACCGTATGGAAAATCATTACATCAACAATTTTTAAAATGCAATTGAAAATCTGAAGAGGAGGCAGCATGTCAACAAGGAGAACATCACAATAATTAGTCAATAAAACTTAATTAACTTAAACGAAGAGGAATGTTATCTAAACACATAGTTCGCGATGGATATTCAAACTTCTTCGCAGCGCTAATGCGCTAGCGAACATGCCTAGTCTCACGTACGTGCAGACATTATTCAGAAGGGAAAGAACGTACTTCCCATAGGCTCAACACGTACCATGCCCCAATCTGTGCCGCATAAAAAAATAACGCCGGACAGGCCACCGGCCCCGATGTAGTTTCGTGCACAGCATGAATGCATACGCAGTTCGCACACGTTCACAATACACAGAAACGTACTAGCTCAGCTCCAGCGCGCGCCCGCACGCTCCTAGTATGAAGTAAATAAGTATTTGTGAGTGACGAGAGCTGAACTGCTAGCGACCAAATTGGTACGTAATATGTTTATTTAGTCTTTTTTCTGGCCCTAATTGTTATCATGGACAATGCAATCCCATTAAAAAAAATGTTATTCCGTCTAAAATTGTGTTATTTATAAGTTAAAACCATTAAATGCGAGTATATTTTTACTGTTGTCCCACATACTGATATATTTGTTATAACGAAACGTGCAAAATCAATGCCGGATATTTTCCTGTAAAATCGGTATAAAGCAAGTTTCGTAGACAGAAATCGAATTTTGTTATAAAAAAACCGTAAATAAATATTTAAAGGATGTTCCTACTCCTCAGAATTTTTCTTACAACTGTTTAATTAAATTAAATTATTTATATACGATCGATGCCAGGCCCATTGTCATGAGTGATGACATCAATTTCTGTCTACGAAATGAAACTAGCTTTGGCTTGGCCTTTAGAATTAGAGTCTATAAAAAAAAAATAAGGCCATGATTTTGCATGTTTTGGCATAACAAATACATCGGTATGTGCGACAACAGTAAAAATATTTACTCACATTTAATGGTTATAAAATAAATGTTATAAATAACACAATTTTAAAGGGAGTTAGTCTACATTTTTTTTAATGGGATTGCATTGTCCATGATAACAATTAAATTTAGGACAGAAAAAAAGACTAAATAACATATTACCTACCAATTTGGTTGCTAGTAGTATGATGGCTAAGGAAAAACACAACTTATTGTTACAGCTTACAATATGGCTTTAAGAAAGTAGCCCCTTGTTTTTTTTTAGGCAATGGGGAAAAGTAGCCCCCATAAAAAAATTAATTCCTAGCCTGCGTGTCAGTGATAATATTTTCTTAGGATATGAAAAACGAACAGTTAAACAAAACACTCCTTTTGACAAGTTTTAGTTACATGTATATGTAAATCATAAAGCCAGACGTTTAACACAAGGTGAATAAATCATGGGTATCTGAATGTCTGCAATACTCTACATGACATATGTACGCTACAATTGTATCTATATTTGCCTTTGCTTGGAATTTAATTAGGTAAAACCGTGTTGTAAAAAAATACAACCTTTAAAAAAAAAAAGCCCCCCCTGAGCTCCAAAATAGCCACCGCAAAATAATTAAGGGGGGCTATTTTTTTAAGGGAAAATCTGAAAAGAGCCCTCGTAAAAAAAAAAGTAATTTTTTGGTTGAAAGACACGATGAATTTTGTCAATGCTTCCAAAAACCCAGGCACTGACAATACTAAAATAATGAATCTATACCTAGATTCACTCCGACAAGTCTGTGGATACAGACTCTGGTTTATTGAGGTTTGGTCTACAGCCAACTATAGTACAGTCAAGATTCACCGCCCCCAATCTATTATTTGATTAATAATTTACTTGGGTATTTAACTGTAATAAAATAAAATGAAATAATGCTGTAATTTATCTAAATAAAATACCTGAAATACCATAAGAAACTAAAAATGTTGCAAACATCATCCCGACTACAGCCGTGGTCGTTTGAAGGTCTTCTGCGATATCGTCGATGATCACCGGCAAGGACTTCGGTATACCACGGGACAATGCAAAGCAGACGTGGAACGCGAACGCCATCCGCCACAGCGAAAAGAATCGTTTTAAATCCCACATCGTCCACTAAAGCTTAAAGACGTCCGTTTCGAAAATAATCAAGATGTACGTCGAAACAGTATATGCAGCCCGGTATATTTGTTGTACACTTTTGTTACCGCTCCCTCAATGGGAGGGCGTTAAAACTGTAAATTGAAATGAAAAGAGAGAGAACAATGGTCTGTCAATGTGTATGGGCACCAGCAACAATTTATTAAGAGTTTGTTTCAAGGCAATACGTCAAGTAAAAGTCACAATTACTATTTACATAATTATGGATGGACTTCATCCTCTCATAGTCGACTTATGATTATTCTAACTCATTTTAACTTGTCCTTTTAACACACTCTGTAACTGAAGAAATACATGTATATGTAACTAACTACTAAAATAACGTATACTAACAGGCTTAAATCATCTATCTTCAGCAGAAGTCTTCAATAATTCTAAACTCTACTCATAATCCATATATAACTGTTTGTTCCTCATTAAACTATAATCTAAACTGTAATAAAGAAACATGGCCAAAATACTAAGAAGAGATCCTACAGTCTCGAGTTTAAACTGTTGAGATGATCCCTCAATCCTATGGGAACTTCTATGCAGATTCAACATTTCAGCCATAACTAACATCCCACAGAATCCCTGTATACACCTCATTGCCATTTCTGAGCTGGTCCCTTGGTCCTTTCCAATTTAACCCTTTCACTCTCACAGTCACTAACCACTGTCTCCTGTTACTGATAACACTTTCTTCACCTCCCTGCTTTCTTCAAGCGTGCTATATCTTAACCCTTCATTTACTACTGCCTCCTAGTTAATCCTAAAGCAAACAGAAGTTCCAGTGGTCATGGCAACACGCCTTGAGAGTTCATGACTCTTACATAATAGATTACAACCATGCAGCCAAACTGCAACACGAGTGTGTTTATACATTAAAACACTGGCTATGACCAGGGACTTGGGATATCCCAAGTCCCTGCTATGACCAAGGAGTTACTACACTGAAAGTGGACTGAGGCCGGTGTGACCGCGCCGTTTGTCCTACCAGTTTCGTTTGTCCGTCGGACATAATATCGTCCGTGACTCGCACGGATCGTCCGAGGGACGATCCGTGCGGTTTGCTATCCGCGCAGTCTGTCCCCCCATTGTTTTACGTGTATATTTGATAAAAGGAAGAAACTCGGCAAATCAATGTATTTAGACTCATTGTAAATCATGTGGTTGGCATTTTTCTAGAAATTACATAATAATAACTCTCTACAACTTTTTAAAGCAAATGGGCCAGTCCTTTTGAAAGTAGAAGTGAACATTTTCTTTAAAACCTTTATTCTATGAAGGCATACTCGTGATATCGGCCCCACAATTACTGTTGTAATCGATTGTACGTGGATTCGTACTTACGGTCAGATGAGCATATTTTAATACCATTCATGACACTGGCAGGTCACTAATTGGCGTATGGTCCAAGGGGCGGAGCCCCCGGAAGCGCAGGGGTTATAGGCATTACAATTAAGGTCAGATTAGCATTCAGGGGCCAGCCTTAGGGCCCAAGATGGGGTCCAGGGGGCAGAGCCCCCGGAACTAGCTCAGAGGTATGGGCATTTAATTGCGGTTACATGAGCATAGTTTCTTTTCTATTTCTTTCTATTTAATTAGCTTTAATATAGTTTTTCAAAAGTGTGGGGGTGGGATGGGGGGGGGGGGGCTTGAGTCCCCAAGCCCGCCGTTCCGCGGGACCTGACATGTCGGCCTCTAAAATAGTAAATAAGCACATTTCTTGCCTGACTGTAAATTGTGATATATGTCATTCTCCAACAAACGCATAAAAAGTATAATTTACTAAAAAGCGAGGAAAAATCCAGGAAAATTAGGCCATTTCAGCAAAATCTGTATATCACTGGTATCAAATTAGAAAAAAAGGTCACTTTTAAAGTTTATTTTGGTGGGGGGGGGGGGGGGGTAGGAACTGGCTAAATACTAACACCTATGGTGTCGAGGGGCTCTTTCTTCATTTTTTTGTTCGGAAATAAATAAGGTTAGTTTGTGTGGGTGTCACTCAGGCGTGGATATACGGGGGGCGATGGACCGCCCGCCCCCCCCCCCCTTTGAAAAAATAAGAAAGGAAAGGAAAGAAAAAAGAAAGGAAAGGAAAAAGTAAACAAAGAAGGGCTAAAAACACGAGTTAGAAGTAGACCCATCAGGGCCCTCACTTATCCGTATCAGGAGGAAAAATACACGGGGGCTCGGGGTGAATTAGCCCCCGAAATGTTTAAAGTATTTTTTCTCTGATCCGTATATAGGACAAGGCCCTGGCCCAAATTTGGTGCTTTTAGAAGAATCTGCACCAAACAACCCCTATTTAGCCCT
Source organism: Strongylocentrotus purpuratus (assembly GCF_000002235.5). NCBI lineage: Eukaryota > Metazoa > Echinodermata > Echinoidea > Camarodonta > Strongylocentrotidae > Strongylocentrotus > Strongylocentrotus purpuratus. Next base: position 30,624,886 of record NW_022145614.1, on the reverse strand, counting down.
AACAGCCTCTACTATATTGACTATGTATAGGTGTGGACTAGAGTACGGACATTCGGTGCGGCAGGCGGACTATTGGTGCGAGACCTCTCCCGCACGGATTGTCCGTCAGACAAGTTTGAGGCGCGCACGGAATGTCCGACACGGACATTCTGCGCGGATAAAATCCGCACCGATCGTCCGCTCTCGATCTATCTCTAATAGTCGGACGATCGGTGCGGGTTACATTCTAGCGGTCACACCGGCTTATAAGCGGAAGTGACGTAACCTGTCATCATTATTAACATAATACATCGCGCGCACTTGCCACCTTCTCTTGTTTTTTATCATTCTATCACTTTGTCTTTCTGTCTTTCCTTATGTTATTCTTTGTTTCTTCCTTCTATTACCTTCTCTTATGTTATTCTTTGTTTTTATCATTCTATCACTCTCTTTTTCTGTCTTTCCTCATGTTATTCTTTGTTTTTATCATTCTATCACTTTGTCTTTCTGTCTTTCCTTATGTTATCCTTTGTTTCTTCCTTCTATTACCTTCTCTTATGTTATTCTTTGTTTTTTATCATTCTATCACTTTCTCTTTCTGTCTTTCTGGAGTCCGCCCCAACATCAGCTCGTGAAAAGGCGACGTGAGGCCGACCTATGTGTAGACGCAAAATTGCGGGCCCGAGATCATGTGTAACAGGGTATAGCCGACGCATGTGTAACAGGGGTCATACAACAAACTCATCAATATGAGAAGATACCACATTCCAATCTTCTCCAGAATATTACAATCATATAAATAGCATATAAGCTTACAACAGTAACAATGATAATAATGATAAAATTTATTTTTCTTACCTGTAAATTGAAATGAAAAGAGAGAGAACAATGGTCAGTCAATGTGTATGGGAAACAGCAACAATGATGACGACAACCTAAAGCCTTGGTCACAAATGCCATTACGAAGTGCTATATGAACGCTGTACGAACGATTTTCAGACAATGGAAATTCGGGAAGACAGTGGAAAAACAGGGAGATTCGTATGAAATAATCGTTCACACGAACCTTTGTGACCGTACATAGCTTAAGCTGAGCTTAGCTGACACGTACCACTGAGCACGGGGGATTTTGGGTTGATACATTATAACTGGGGATGTGATGTATTCACACTTGAGGGGTTAAAGTAATGCACTGAAAATGTGTTTTAGATACAGTAGATACCAATATTTGTAAGGATAGGAGCATAGGATAGGAAGGGGAGGGGGAGGGGGAGGGGAGGGGGGGTGAGGGGAGGGGGAGGGGATGGGGAAGGGGAGGAGATTGGGGAGGGGAGGGGATTGGGGAGGGGAGGAGGAGGGGAGGGGGGAGGGAAGGGGAGGGGGAGGGGGAGGGGGGTACTAATTTTTCTTTTTCTTTTTTGAATAAAATATTGCTTCAGACCATGATTTACGTCATTCAACAAAATATATTGTGGCCTGCCAGTGACACAAATGCGGCATCAAAATATTTGTGCTTCTCTGACCGTCATTAAATGCGTAAAACCCCTGAGCTTCCGGGGCTCTGCCCCCTGAACCCCCACACTAATTTACGCTTCGCTCGCTACCTGATCGTAAATACTTTAGCGGCGACTTTGATAAATGTTCCGCAGGGCCTGTGTATATAATATATACGCATAAACGCTGATCTTAATGATGTCTTGAACGTGTTATCCCCTTGCAAACGAGAAAGAAAACAAGGTCATTAAAAGGGATTAAGCGACAAATAATGATTTGGAGGGGCCTCACACTTTCAATTAATGAGACTGGGCGTTTTGAATCGCTTGAGGTCGATTAATAGATCGTCCCCGTAATCCGTACTTTATCAGATCACAAAATCATCTTGCGTCACGTTAAAGGTAATACAAAGTTTTGGGAAATTTTGAACATTGGGTGGAGAGTGATTCTTTACAATTTTGATATATTTGGATGCCCCCGTGGATGTATTATAAGCACTAGAAATGTAGCCCCTAAAACACTTCTGCTTTCGAGAAAAATGGAATATACAAATTTACCGGTGCTCCCGGTAAATTTTGAAAAATTTCAAATAGCGCCTATGACCGTACAATGGTAGCTGCGACCATGAAAATCTCAGAAAATGTAGTTGTGATATATAATTTCCAAACGGGAATAGCTAATCGGTCGATTATAGCCAAGAAACATTGTTTTATAGCTTAATTAATATCTTGACCTTGAGAGGCAGCTATACAACATATATAGTTTTATTATTTACAATTTCATAACTTTAGACTCGATTTCAACCGCGACAACGATCACTGAATATTTTAGGATCGCATATGCTTCCTATATGTTCATTTGAACCCAATTCATGACCCTGTACCAAATCTTTGTATTACCATTAAGGAAAAAAAATCCCAATGAGTGCACGCAGGCAGTGGACTAATGCCATGCTGTTTCTCAATGGAAAGGGACCCTGGAACGTATTGTAACGATAGGAGTATAGGATAGGAGGGGGGGGAGGGGAGGGCGAGGGGATGGGGGAGGGGAGGAGATTGGGGAGGGGAGGGGATTGGGGAGGGGAGGAGGAGGGAGGGGGAGGGGGGGGGGGTAGTCAGCACTAATTTTCTTTTTCTTTTTGGAATTAAATATTGCTTCAGACCATGATTTACGTCATTTAATAAAATATATTGTGGCCTGCCAGTGACACAAATGCGGCATCAAAATATTTGTGCTTCTCTGACCGTCATTAAATGCGTAAAACCCCTGAGCTTCCGGGGGCTCTGCCCCCTGAACCCCCACACTAATTTACGCTTCGCTCGCTACCTGATCGTAAATACTTTAGCGGCGACTTTGATATTAAAACGTTCCGCAGGGCCAGTGTATATAATATATACGCATAAAACGCTGATCTTTATGATGTCTTGAACGTGTTATCCCCTTGCAAACGAGAAAGAAAACAAGGTCATTAAAAGGGATTAAGCGACAAATAATGATTTGGAGGGGCCTCACACTTTCTTAGAAATAAATATTATATGGAGTTTATACATACGATTAGCTGCCTACGCTTTCAAGTCGTAGCTAAAGAAATTGGCATTAATCCACTAACAATGAATGAAACACCGATGATTATAGTTTTATCAGGGAGTAAGGATCAGTGGAACTCCCTGGTTCTACCAAGTTTCAATGGAATGAAACAGTTATCACAGAGCAAGGCCAGCAGTCTTTTAAGGAAAAAAAAATTCCCGATGAGTGCACGCAGGCAGTGGACTAATGACATGCTGTTTCTCAATGGAAAGGGACCCTGGAACGTATTGTAACGATAGGAGTAAAGGGTAGGAGGGGGGGGGGAGGGGAGGGGGAGGGGGAGGAGAGGGGAGGGGATGGGGGAGGGGAGGGGATTGGGGAGGGGATTGGGGAGGGGAGGAGGAGGGGAGGGGGGAGGGGAGGGGGGTAGTAAGCACTAATTTTTCTTTTTCTTTTTGGAATTAAATATTGCTTCAGACCATGATTTACGTCATTCAACAAAATCTATTGTGGCCTGCCAGTGACACAAATGCGGCATCAAAATATTTGTGCTTTTCTGACCGTCATTAAATGCGTAAAACCCCTGAACCCCCACACTAATTTACGCTTCGCTCGCTACCCTCTACCTGATGGGGGGGGGGGATGATCGGCGATAGCCATCACATACTAGCACGAGCACACGCCCACGTTAATGTACGCAAGCGCGCGCGATCGCGCACGCACAAACACACAACACAACACACACACACACACACACACACACACCACCACCACACACACACACACGCTCGCTCATTAGGGGTGTGTGGGTGATAGCCCTACCGCGCGGAAGCTTAGACGTTTCCTTAAATTATTAGTAAAAGAAGACGATTTATTGTACCGTTCTCTACTGTTAACCCTTGTCCGAATGAATCCCCCCCCCCCCCCTCCCGCGGGAAGCACGAAAGTTTGGCGTTTCATTAAATTATTATAAAAAGGAGACGATTTGCTGTACCGTTCTCGACTGAAAATCCTTGTCTTAATTCAGTTCCTCCCCCCTCCCGCGCGGAAGCCTTGACGTTTCCTAAAATTATTAGAGAAAGCAGACGATTGGATGTACTGTTCTCGACTCTTAATTCTCGTCTGAATTTAGTTTCCCCTTCCCGCGCGAAGCGTGAAAAGCTTAGACGTTTGATTTAATTATTATAGAAAGAAGACGATTCGTTGCACCGTTTTCGACTCTTAATATGCCATATTTATCTGAATTCAGTTCCCCCCTCTCGCGCGAAGCGCGGAAGCCTTGACGTTTCCTCAAATTATTAGAGAAAGCAGACGATTGGGTGTACTGTTCTCGACTCTTAATTTCCGTCTGAATGAAGTTTCCGTTTCCCGCGCGAAAGCGCGAAAAGCTTAGACGTTTGATTTAATTATTATAGGCAGAAGACAATTCGTTGCACCGTTTCGACTCTTAATACGCCCTATTTATCCGACTTCAGTTTCCCCCTCTCGCGCGAAGCGCGGAAGCTTAGACGTTTCCTTAAATTATTAGTAAAAGAAGACGATTTATTGTACCGTTCTCTACTGTTAACCCTTGTCCGAATGAACCCCCCCCCCCTCCCGCGCGAAGCGCGAAAGTTTGGCGTTTCATTAAATTATTATAAAAAGGAGACGATTTGCTGTACCGTTCTCGACTGTAAATCCTTGTCTTAATTCAGTTCCTCCCCCCCTCCCGCGCGGAAGCCTTGACGTTTCCTTAAATTATTAGAGAAAGCAGACGATTGGATGTACTGTTCTCGACTCTTAATTCTCGTCTGAATTTAGTTTCCCCTTCCCGCGTGAAGCGTGAAAAGCTTAGACATTTGATTTAATTATTATAGAAAGAAGACGATTCGTTGCACCGTTTTCGACTCTTAATATGCCATATTTATCTGAATTCAGTTCCCCCCTCTCGCGCGAAGCACGGAAGCCTTGACGTTTCCTTAAATTATTAGAGAAAGCAGACGATTGGGTGTACTGTTCTCGACTCTTAATTTACGTCTGAATTAAGTTTCCCTTTCCCGCGCGAAGCGCGAAATGCTTAGACGTTTGATTTAATTATTATAGGAAGAAGACGATTCGTTGCACCGTTTTCGACTCTTAATACGCCCTATTTATCCGAATTCAGTTTCCCCCTCTCGCGCGAAGCGCGGAAGCCTTGACGTTTCCTTAAACTATTAGAGAAAGCAGACGATTGAGTGTACTGTTTTCGACTCTTAATTCTCGTCTGAATTCAGTTTCGAAGCGTGAAAAGCTTAGACGTTTGATTTAATTATTATAGGAAGAAGACGATTCGTTGCACCGTTTTCGACTCTTAATAAGCCCCTATTTATCTGCATTCAGTTTCATTCTCTCGCGCGAAGCGCGGAAGCCTTGACGTTTCCTTAAACTATTAGAGAAAGCAGACGATTGAGTGTACCGTTCTCGACTCTTAATTCTCGTCTGAATTCAGTTTCCCCTTCCCGCGCGAAGCGCGAAAAGCTTAGACGTTTGATTTAATTATTATAGAAAGAAGACGATTCGTTGCACCGTTTTCGACTCTTAATAAGCCCTATTTATCTGAATTCAGTTTCCCCCTCTCGCGCGAAGCGCGGAAGCCTTGACATTTCCTTATCGTGACATACTGTATACGTTTAGGCTATACAGAAACAAATTAACTCATTTCTCATGCATTTTGCTGCAATTGAAACAATCACATAGTTCTTCTTCTTCTTTCTTTTTTTCCTCTCTTTTTTGGTAATATCAGGGGGGGATGATTGTACAGGACATCCCCCCTACTTCAAACCAGGGGGGGATGCAGCCCCCCCCCCCCCCCCCGGGATTTACGCCCCTGTACATGTACTGTAAATCTAAAGAATTCTTTAATTTCCTCAGCCAAATCCTTTCTCAAATATAAAAAATAATAAGAATGTGTACAGGTTTACCTTAAAATAACTGAAGAGACAAACGGCCACTGTAAGTCTTGAACACGCCACGTCTGGAACTTCAGTCTTCATCTACACCCCCTCCCCCCCCCCCCCCACACACACACACACACTCCGGGGGACCGCATGCGCGTTCCTAAAATCTCCAGGAAAGGGGTACTTTTTCGCGCGACAAAATCCGGCCCGAGAATTGTAAAAAAGGGGGTGTATTTGACTTTTTACCTGGAGATTTCTTTAAAAAGGGGGTGGGTTTTTTTCTCTCTCTCTTTGGACTCCTGAGAAATGTAAAAAGGGGGTTATAAAATATCTTGAATATCATAGAAAAATTGATCAAATCCCGGGATCAAATTCCTGAAATTCCTGCTAGCTTTGAAAGCTCATTCAGGATTATTTCATTTTGAAAAGTAAAAACATTGGCCCCCAGTCCCCCTCGACCGACTAGAGCTCACCTGAAATTGGGGGGGGGGGGGGGTGGTACATTTAGCAGTGTTCCGGATTTTTTTTTTTTTTTTTTTTTTTTTTTTTTTTGGGGGGGGGAGGTTTCCAAGGCAGGAAAAGCCAGCGAAAAGCCGGCGAAAGGGGGATTCAGAAATGTTGGTAGTCCTGAGATAGGGGGGGGTGCTTTCAAAGGGAGGGAACGAGCATACGCGTACCCTAAATAACACTGAGTGTGGGGGGGGGGGGGAGCCGGGCATCTACTGTACATGATTGCACTTTTTAAGCGCTCGCTTAAAATTTCATTTCTCATGCATTATGCTGAAATTGAAACAATCACTTTTTTTTTTTCTTCTTCTTCCTTTTTTTTCCTCTTTTTTTTGTGTAATCTCAGGGGGGATATTTGTACAGGCCATCCCCCTCCTTCAAGCGAGGGGGGGGGGATGCATCCCCCAATCCCCCCGGGATTTACGCCCCTGTGTGTATATAATGTACGCATAAAACACTGATCTTTATGATGTCTTGAACGTGACATAGCTTCTTATCCCCTTGCAAACGAGAAAGAAAACATGGTCATTTAAAGGGATTAAGCGACAGATAATGATTATGATTCAAATTGTGCAAATATTAATTTTGTTTGAATAGGCACTGCTATTCACCAGAATCTTCTTTGTAAAAACAATGTTTACAAATCTCAGCCATGCTTACTGAGTTGAGACGTTCCATTCAATTTAAAATACTCATTAGAGAATACACTTCTCCGAATCTGAAAGTGATCTTACAGCACAGTGGCAGGATTGCATGGCTGAGATTGGTAAAAGCCGTTTTTACATAGAAGATTCTGAAAAGCATTGCTTATTCGAAAAATCTTTGCATCAATTTGAATCACATTTATCGTCGCATGGTCCTTTTAATTAAATAACCTTGTTTTCTTTTTTGTTTGCATGGGGAGAAGAAGCTATGTCACGTTAAGAAATCATGAAGATCAGTTGTATTATGCGTATGAAAACAAAACAAAATGTTGATTATCAGAAAAGTCTTAATCAGAATGTCATTTTGGAATACCTCTATAAAAATACCCGATCTTACTGAGCCGATACCACATTGTCTTTAGCCCGTATCAGTATTAGTATGACTTATGAGCCAATATAAAGTTATTCTTTATTCAGTTCAGTATAATGCTTTTGCTCAAAAATCGTTTCGCTAAGAAATGGTTCAAATGTACATTACACAAACCCTGAACCATTGCATAATAATGGTGGTTCTCTCTCTCTCTCTCTCTCTATTTATTTTAATCATGCATCAACTACATAGAAAGCAGCAACAAAAAACTGGGGGTCATTTGAGATAGATGAAAGTGAAAGTCATGTAAAATAGCGCTTCACCTCCCCCCCCCCCCCCCCCCCAAAAAAAAAAAAAAAAATTAAAAAAATAGTGGTCCTTTTCTCCAGCATCCCCCCCCCCCCCCCACTTATTCACCGGCCGGCTGAGTCGGCGCAAAAAAAATCCCCAAAAACTGGACCCCCGAACAAAATATATATGTGCTCTTACCCCCCCCCCCCCCCCCCCCCCCCGCTCAGTCGTCGTTCGCCGGCTGGCTGATTCGCCGCTAAATATTTTCTCAAGATTTGCCCCCCCCCCCCTCTTGCCGCCGGCTGGATCCGCCCCTGCTCACATAGTTTAAGTAGTTTAGTTGGCATACCGTCAGGACCTATTGCTTTCTTAGACGACATTTTAGATAATTCATTATAAACAATCTCAGACGTAATATATGGGAGATGATATTGATCATCGCCATCATGTTCTGCATTGGAATCATTATACAAATTCTGACTCTCATTGCAATGACGACCTTTTTTTCGTTCATATTCTGCCCCATTAATAACTCGTTCGCGCGTCTACAGTGCTCGTCGCTGAAGTTCGGTGCTCCCCAAAAGATCAGTGGCGTACGCAGGATTTTTCCAAGGGGGGGGGGGGGGGGTTAATCGGGCCAAAAATTTCGCAACGACTCAGCCAGCCGCTGAATAAGCGCTTTTGACGGGGAGTAATCCCTGTCAACATACACATCATGGCATGGGTGTCGATCCCGGGGGGATGGGGGGATATATCCCCCCCCCCCAATATTTCAGGCGGGGGGATGGCCTGTACAACCATCCCCCCCCCCCCCAATAATTTACCCTAAAAAAAAAAATTAAGAGAAAAATTTATGATGAGAGCCCGATGAGAGTAGTTAATGGTTATTACTCGCAAGATGACCGTCAATATACACATTTTGTTATCTCATTTTCATAATACATACATAATATTATATACGAGGTAAATGAGACAACCGTATATGAGACAAGAATAAATTGAATTCTCGCTCATACGGCTTCATCAGGAATTGATGAATTTATTCACTTTGTTCAATCATCAGCATCATATGCAGTGCGCCAAATGCAAAGACGCAGCGTTAAAAAGCAACGAGCTAAATGTTAAGCGCGAAGCGCAAAAGTAGCATTCTGCAACATCAGGCAATCCTGGATAATGTAAACATAGATGAACTCTGTGACAAATTCGTGATGAGAACGGAGACAAGGAGAAAGATTTTCGGACATTAGTATGACTCATAAGATAAGTTCATTAGTTGTTATGTTGTTTCCGTTCACCCTTTTAAAAATTCACGTCAATGTATCTTGATTTTTATTTTTTTTACTCATTTTATTTCCTGATATTTCCTTTAAAAAATTCATTTTTGGAGAACGAATATTATGTCACAACTTATTTTTGTTTTATTGAAAAGCTGATGTAGGCCTATGTTACTGGCGTATTTCATACAAGTGATTTATAAATGTTCGTGATATCACATGATTTTCAACAAAATTCGCATTTCTCCATTTCTGTTGCAAACTGACACATTCCCAAATAGCCAGGAAGAGCATATAGTCACTAATGGGCCTAATTAGTGGCCGTTAACACTAACAGTAGTATACACCATTCGGGCTGTGCATGCAAAGATTTGCAAACGAACGTTCCATACGTACATCATGTGGGGAAACTAAATTCAGACAAGGATTAATATAGAGAACAGTACAACGAATCGTCTTCTTTCTCTAATAATTTAATGAAACGGTAAAACTTCCGCGCTTAGCGCTGGATGGGCGAAAATGAATACAGACAAGGATTAAGAGTAATAGTTTATTGAAACGTCAAAGCTTCCGCGCTTCGCGCGGGAGGGCGGGGCGAATTGCACTCAGACAAGGACACGATACGACGAATCGTCTTCTTTCTCTAATAATTTAATTTAAAGCTTCCGCGTTTCGCGCGGGAGGGAGGAAACTGAATTCAGACAAGGATTAAGAGTCGAGAATGGTACATCGAATCGTCTTCTTTCTTAAATAATCGAATGAAACTTTAGAGCTTCCGCGCTACGCGCGGAGGAAGGGGAACTTGTTCAAACATTAAGGATTAAGAGTCGAGAATGGTACATCGAATCGCATTCTTTCTTTAATAATCTAATGAACCGTCAGAGTTTCCGCGCTATGCGCAGAGGCAGGGGGACTTGATTCAAATAAGGATTAAGGGTCGAGAACGGTCCAACGAATCGTCTTCTTTCTCTAATAAGTTAATGAAACGTCAAAGCTTCCGCGCTTCGCGGGGGAGGGGGGAAGCTCCCCCTTCCCTGCACCCAACCCCCTAGCTTTGCGTGCTCACTACCGCCCCCCCCCCCCTAAAATGAAATCCTGGCTACGCCCTTGTGGAGGGGTGCAACCTGCCACACGCTTCTACCTCTTGGTTGCTTTGATCCATTGCCGAAAATATTTTGGCACCTATCATCCCCCCCCCCCCAACCACGGATACAAATCGACACCCTTGCATCATGGAATCCTTGACTTCAATGAAGCAGAGCCTCATGTACAGAGCCCAGAGACACATCAATGTCCTGAGGACATTCTCTCAGGATGGTAGAATCACAGCCTTAACGAAAGAAATGAAAAAGATTCGCATCTTCTGTGAAGGTGACCTTGAAAAGCTGGGTGATGAGATGGTAGATGTGTGAATTTCTAATTTGTAACAGTTAATAAAGTAGAAAAGATCTTAACTCATGCCAGTACGATACCCGTGCCTCAAATGCTGTCAACCAGTCAAGAAAACCCAAAATGTCCTCTTGTGTGTGACGTGTGAACTGTGGTGTCATCTCAAATGTACGCCATCGAGTGAAAATGTGTTTCGATTACCATGTGATTGGATCTGTGAGATCTGCATTTTTCGACAATTACCGTTCCCTCCGGAAGATGTGCATCCTGTTGACCCAGACAAGACAGGAGAGCAAATCCAACGAAACAGAGCAACTGAAACGCAGGAGACATGTGATGTTGAGCTCCAATTGGCAGCCTTGTCATCTAAAAAAGGTCGCAAAATTGTTCACTTGAATATTGCTTCTTTACTGAAATACCTAATGAATTGAAAATACTAATATAAGTAAATGGCCTATTGATGTGATTACATTAAGTGAAACCCATTTAGACGAATCCATATGTGACGAAGAAATTGCAATAAGTGGATACACCTGTGAACGTCGAGATCGAAACCGTTCAGGCGGAGGAGTCGCCGCATATGTACGTGAAGGGCTTAATTATATAGTTAAACCGGAATTTATGCCAAAAGACCTGGAAATCATTGTGATGGAAATACATGAAGATAAGCAAAAATCGTATCATGTAGTAACCTGGTACAGACCACCCTCTTCAAATTCTGACTTGTTCACTAAATTCGAAGACAACCTTGAGATGATCGAAGGAACTGGAACAGATTTTATCATCCTTGGCGATATGAACTGTGACATGAAGAAGAAAAACTCCCAGTGGCAAGCTAAGCAACTCTTTGAAATATTTCACAATAATAGATGTGAGCAACTTATAATGGAAGCAACTCGCGTAACAAATAACTCAAGTTCATTAATTGATTTGATTGTGACGAACAATTCTCAGCAAATTCAGTCAAGTGGAGTATTGCATGTGACTCTGAGTGACCACTATATGGTATATTGTGTAAAAGGGAAACTTCCTAATTGTAATGTAATGCATAAATATAGAAAGATGAGGAATAAAAGAAAACTGAAGCCCGACATTGTGCAAAATTTCATTCAACGTATTAATTTTGATTGTATCCAAGAATATGTTTGCCCCCAAAAGGCGTATGGAGCATTCGAGAGTATATTGAATTCTATATTAGATGATATAGCACCCATAAAACGAATGAGAATCAAGAATAAAACATCAAAATGGATTAATCAAAACATCCTAGATTTGATTGAAGAGAAAAATGCTGCTAAACAGACTGCCAAAAAGTCAAAAGATGACGTTGACTGGCGCATTTAAAAATCATTAAGAAATAAAGTCATTGCTGTTATTAGGAAAGCAAAACGTGAGTATATTGGAAATTGTATTGAAAACAGCTCTGATAGCAATACTCTGTTTTCATCTATGCAGCAATTCTTACCTACTAAGAAGAAAGTCTGCAATAATATTCCACAGTTACTTATCAATGAAGAAATTATCTATGACCATAAACAAATTGTGAATGAATTCAATGACTATTTTGTTTCAGTAGGTAAAAATATACAAGACCAACAAACTTGTCCTTCTCAAGATATGACGTTTAAAAATTATTGTTCTGGTGTTATCGCTGGCGAATTCAATTTTGCCGATGTTGCCGAAAGCACTGTTTTACAGGAATTAAAAGAAATTTCTGTCAAAAAGGCTACAGGGCCAGATGAGATCCCAGCATTGTTTATAAAGATGATTTCTCAATATATTGCCAAACCAATGTGTCATATTATAAATATGTCTTTGACTCAAGGAATTGTTCCGCTTCAATGGAAAATATCACGTGTAACTCCCATATATAAAAAGGGAGATAAACAAGAAAAAAGCAATTACAGACCAATATCGGTTATTCCAGTACTAGCCAAAGTGATAGAAAAGATTGTTTTCAAGCAGATATATGAATTTTTAAATGACAATAACTTACTATGTGATAATCAGTCAGGTTTTCGGCCAAAGCACTCAACGACTACTACACTTGTCTATTAAATATCACAGAAGATCTATTTGATAATATAGACAAAGGGTGCACAACAGGGATTGTTATGCTCGATTTACAAAAAGCATTTTACTGCATTGATCATCACATCCTTCTGCAAAAATTACGTTTCATCGGTATGTCTGAAAAAGTCACCAAATAGTTTGAAGGTTATCTAATAGGGAGAAAGCAATTTATTACAATGAATGGTATAAGCTCGAATACTAAGGAACTTACATGCGGAATACCGCAAGGTACTATCATAGGACCCATGCTATTTTCAATATATGTGAACGATCTACCAACTGCAGTGAAGCATTCTAAGGTATTAATGTATGCTGACGATACGTGTTTATATTTCAGTAGTAACAATGTTCAAGAGTTGACAACGACTTTAAACAAAGACCTAGAATCCGTATGTGAATATCTAAAATGCAACAAACTTAAATTAAATGTTAAGAAATGTGAGTTTCTTGTCGTAGGAACCAGGAGTAAGTTAAACAGACTTGATCCTAATATACATTTACTAGTAGAGAGTATACCCATTCTGAGAGTTTCATCGTGTAAGTATCTTGGCGTAATTCTAGACGAGAATCTAAGTTGGAACCTACATATCAACGAAATAAGAAGAAAAAATTTGTTTAAATTGTATATGTTAAGGAGAATTCGTCCGATTATTACACAACGCCAAGCGGAATTGTTTTATAAATCCATGATACAATGTCATTTTGATTACTGTGATATAGTCTATGCAAATACAGGGGTTACGAACTTAAGAAAACTTCAAACTTTACCAAATAAAGCGCTAAAAACTGTTTTAAGGAAAGACCCAAGATTCCCAACAGATCAGTTGTTCATACTTTTGAAGTTAGATAACATTTTAGAAAGATTTAAAAAAAGGACATTAATAGTTATGCACCAAATATTTTATAATAATGCACCAAAACCTATTTTACATTTCTTTGAAAAGCACAACCCTGTGTATAATACCCGACACTCTTTTCATAACTTTGCGTTTACCTAAAAGCCAAACGAATTATAAAATAAGGAGTTTAAGTTATAAAGGAGCGAAATGCTGGAACACAATTTTACAGGAACTGAAATCCATAGAGAATAAAAATGTTTTTAGAAAACAGATCATGTCACCACCTAGGTAGGGGCGGGTGTGGGGTGGGGGGCTGACCCTTGGGAGGAGAGTCAATCAGACTCTCGGTTTACAATACACTTCTCTGTTAATTATTTACTTTTTATTCATTATTGTTAATTTTTATTTTGTACATTATAATAATTCATGTTTTCTTTGTTTATTTTTTGTTGTTGTTTTGTTTCGATTATTTTACATATTTTTATGTTTTGTTGTCTTTGTTACTGGAATTTGTTTTGTGATATAATTTGTATATTTTTTATTCAGTCACGGACTTTCTGAAAATCAACCGATAGGCTGTGAGAGTGACCGTGCTTAAATAAATAAATGAAATGAAATGAAAACACCTACTGAGGCCGCCGATTGCCGTCTGCTATTATACGCGAACTAGCTAGCCTATACGTTTGTCACTGACGAAAATGAGACAACCGGAGCAATATGCCACCATGTCTTGTACAGTCATTGCGTTCCATAATTTTATCAAAGCACTCGATATGTCACAGTGGGACTCTGATATTCTCATTCAAAGGGACATTTCTTTACCATGAATCTCAATTGATTTTTAGCAGGAAGGGAGTTTATATTCAAATGACCTATTCGGATCCCAATGTCTGAAATAACTGGAATACACCCATTTAATTACTAACTCAATGTCTTCATGACTAATTGTGTAATCTCTGTGACTGTTGAAGAGTCTCCAGGCTGTTTGTAGACAATCTAGCCATTCTCGTGGGAAAACACGGTCGGATGCTTTCTTGCGGAATTTCGCTTTGCTCGTCGTCTGAAAAGACGGATACTCCGGTCCATAGCCATTTAGGTGTACACCATCAGCGGCGAGATGTGTGTCAGGCGTGATGTTTTCATTGTCCACGACTCCCCAGCTGCGGCAAGTTTCAACATTTCATTTACACTGCGCACTTTCTCGAAATCGCTTGCTGATTCTCTGCGACAATATATCAACATACGAGTTGCTATGTCAGACGCAGTGGCGGGTCCCCCGCCCCCCTGAAAAAAACGTCTAAAAACACGTTAAGTTTACCTTTTTTGGAGATGGGTCCCCCCCCCCTGGCGCTCAAGAAGGGGGGGGGGTGCGATTTTTCAAAATTTCGGGGGTCAAAAAATAATTTAAAATTGCTCAAAGTTGAGGAATGTGTGTTAATCCTGGTAGGCTAGATTATCATACCGAAGTTTGAAATTTAGATGTTCTTTAAAGCGCAACACCACCTCTTCGTCTTTCCTCACGATCAGCCATGATTATGATATCCCTGTAAATTAAACAAAGATGGTTTGAAAATTTTAGCGGTATATATCAATATTAGTCTTGTCAGACTCTTTATTAGCTCTACAGATGTTAGAAAATAAAAACACTTAAACTATATTGAAAATAGAAATCCTGACTGAATAAAATACAGGTTTTAAGAATGCAAGATATTTTTTAATGGATACATTTCCACTGCGGGGTTATGGGAAATGACGATGTGGAGATGACAGATCCTTACCATCAAGAAAGGTTCTTTGAAAGAAAATATAGTTTTGGTAGTCCCACGTGTAAAAGAAGAATTGACAATCCATGTGTTCTTCTTCTTCTTCTTCCTTTACAGACCTCTTTACAGAGTATTGTCGTACTATACTGAGGATGCATGTGTGCAGGTGGACCACTACACCGGGGTTCCCCCTACTCTTATACGAATAGTGCAATAGGTTCTTAACGTGCAAAGGTAGTGACTCTTCTCTACACGGGGCCTCCATGTAACGTCCTATCCGAGGGACGGAGTGCTTTCCACTTGACATAACCTGCGTCTATGAACAAGGGAAGGCGCACGTTAACACACAACGCAGGCTTCAGTCATCCGCCTGG
This sequence comes from Strongylocentrotus purpuratus, assembly GCF_000002235.5. Lineage (NCBI taxonomy): Eukaryota > Metazoa > Echinodermata > Echinoidea > Camarodonta > Strongylocentrotidae > Strongylocentrotus > Strongylocentrotus purpuratus. Next base: position 30,609,447 of record NW_022145614.1, on the reverse strand, counting down.
GTGGGAGTCGAACCCGGGATCTTTGGTTCGACAGACGGACGCTTTATACTGACTGAGCCAACTCAGTACTATACAACGAAATTTGGCAAGTGGGATGAGAAAGTACACAAATAGGACGAAATTTATTCCAACTACAAAGTGACGTAACAAAACCAATTAAATTAGAGACGCACAAAAAGTAGAGAAAATTAGAGATACTGAGTTCATCAGTTTAGACTAGGAAAATACAGATTGACTTATTGTTATTATTTTATTCGGCAAAACAAAGTGTATACAAAAGAATTACATAGAAGAACAAATCTTACAAAGCAAAGGATGAAAATAATATTTTAAAAAACATTATCGTGATTCCCATGAGCATTTACAAGTTGCCAGGAATGGGGCAGGCAAACTAAATCACCGAAACCATGAAGGACGGTCTCCCATTCCGACTTGCAGGGAGATCACTACATGCTAGATACAATGTAACAACTAACAAGAGTATAGCAACACTCGTTATGGCAATGATAAAAGAACAAACTCAAATAATTGAATTAATCAATATAGTACAAATTATTTCCTAAACTATTTAAAGAAAATTATAAAGAGCCAAGCAATCAAAACTAAAAATCAAATGTGCCTTCATGTTGGACAATTATAATAATTACCTATATGATATTTATTACATATAATTACTGTAAAACAAAAAAAAGGTCAAATTCCAGAGAAAACATTACTTACTAAAGGGTAAAATATATGACAAATATAAAAAAGAGTAATGCAAAGATATTTCAATAATAAATCCTCAAATATCTGTACGCTTTTGAATATGACGAAATATTAATTTCCATAAAGACAACAAACGATTTATATGAGTGATCAAAATGAAAAGGAAAGGGAGAAAGTTATTTTTGTTAAAGAAAAAGAAAAGCCCGAAAGAAAAAAGACAACAAATAAAAGAAATAGAGTGAGAAAAGGACAATAATAAATACACTGACCCGGCCCCTTTGCACATCTTTGCAGAAAACAGTTAAAACCACGACTGGGACCAGATATTCGATGCCGAAAGAAAACAACCAACTGGCACAGAAATCAAAAGACTATAAGGACTCATACTAATATTGGAAAACGAGTTGTTGTAGGTAATAGTTTAATGGCGTTTATTCAGTATTGAATATATACGCCATATCTTTAATTTTATAAGGAAAATCAGTTATAAATAAGATAACTGAGGATAAAGATTTGTAAAGATATAATTAATTTATCAGTAACGCAATTTATTAGGAGTCTCTGGATGGTTTGCAACAAAATTAGTGGCGCAGATAATCCTAGAAGATTGAAGAGCTTCATCAAAATCTCAACAACAACAACAAAAAACAACAACGAAACAATAGAGCGACAACGCCCATTCAGAATGATCGATGACATGCATAAAAGTTCAAACCAACGACCATATACACATGCTTTATTATGCACTGAATTAGGACACTGAATACAGGTCAATTATTAATATATAGCTCTATGATCAAAATCAATCAACATCAATATGTTTTTGCTCGAAACTGATCATATGACCATTGTGGGCGGGTTGCTCGAAACTGGTCATATGACCTGCATTGTATAAGTTTCTCGAAACTGATCATGTGACTAGTCCATGCCAGTACTACATCGCGACCGTACCGAAACGGAATTTCTGAAGAGATCCATATTATATTCAATGCCCATTTTCTCACTTTTTGATCGTCTTAAAACCTTGTGAAATGGCGTTAACTTGGACAATCAGTACAACTGTTATATTTTTTATTTTAAATTCATTCATAAACGTTGTTTTAGCCGCTTATGCACCAGATGAAGTTACGAATCTTCCGGGTTTGAAGACGCAGCCGACCTTTCGTCACTACTCGGGCTACTTGAACGCATCGGGAGAGGACCGGCTGCATTACTGGTGAGCGTTTGATGAAAATTACCGGGCAGCACTACACTGGAGCTGCTGCACATGATCATTCATGAGCTTTGCTAGACCAAATTTTTCTGTCTCTTTCGTTCGTTGAAAGCCGACCTTACCCGAATCAAAGGCTAACGAACGAAAGAGACAGAAAAATTCGGTCTAGAGCTTTGCTTGCGCTGTCTAATAGATTCTTTTGGGTTTAATAACATCGGCATTTTATAGATCTACTCTTTACAGTATACAGCCCTAGATCTATATATATACACTATTACAATTTGGGGTGCAATTAAGATAAATACAAAAGCTTTAACCCTGTGATCGGTGATAGCTTGCATGGCCTAAATTTAGGCTGAAAAGTTGAAATTTAAAAGAAGACAAAGATTAATGATAAAGTTCTTTTTTCAATGAGAACTCTGAGAAGAGAGTAAGGGAAACAGGAGAATAAAAAAGAGAAGAATATGAAGGAGAGGAAAATGAATAAAAAATAAGAATGAGGACTCTTGAATCTGAGAAGGAAGAAGAAATTGAACAAGGAAAATGAAAAGAGTACTTTACAATGTAGGCCTACTTACTTTACTTTAATCCAACAGTGCTTATAAGACTATGCCTGTTCATCGATCGTAGATGTTTTTTCAGTGGATATACATTATGTTTGTCATTTCAAATTAAATAATTAAATATGTGGGAAAGGACAAAAATGTGTGCAAACTTGCAATATCAGCTCATACTTATTACAGCTTATACAGGCTCATAGACAAGATTGTGGTTTTTAGACCAGTATTTGTCTAGTCTTTTCTTAAAAAGGTTTATAAAAGTTGCTGAGATAGCATATTCAGGAAGACTGTTCTGCAAAGTAGGTGAAGATGAAGAGAAAAATGAAAGTTAGAAAGAATGAGAACTCCGATTCTGAGAAGAGGAAAGAGAAGGAGGAAGAAGAGGAGATTAAGGGAGAAAACAATGGTTTGATTATACATGTATGCAGTCAAATTTCTATGTTATTTAAAAATTGATCTCATCCATTTTCATTTTTCACGGAATCGGATGTTATGCTAAGGACTACTGTGGTCAAGTGGTCATATCTCATGATGATTAACCAGTTGACTCCTGAATTCTCTCATTTTGATAGGCGACTAGGCGTAATACAGGGATCACCCGGTTCCCGTAGGCAATCATTCAGTGTACTATCGACGCTATTGAATGTTTTAAGACTGCGAGAGTATAATCAGATCAGAATCTTTATGATGGCAGGTCAGGCCTTGATAGTTTTGATCGAGGTTCAGGAGCCATACATTAGCTATGGTATTAATTAATCCTCTTTTCATTCTTCATTTCTTTCTGGAAGGTTTGTTGAATCTGAGAATGACCCAGCCAATGACCCTGTAGTGCTATGGATGAATGGAGGACCAGGATGTAGCTCCATGGATGGTATGCTGTCTGAGCTAGGACCATTTCATGTATGTAGTATTCATACCTTTTTACAAAATCAAAATTAACCTGGGGGTGTTTCACAAAGATCCTAAGCTGAACTTAACTCTAAATTGGCCTCAAGAATTATGAAGAGCCATTAGTAGCCTTGAAATAAAATATATTCAATAGTGAAAATTCAAATATTTTTGACTTTTTATAAACTCAACATCAAGATCATGAAATCTCCTTGATAATAGAACTCATGAATGATTTGAATTAAAATTTTATGCCTCTTAAAATAACTTCATTGTATCAATTTTTGATGTATTGTGTTTTAATGGAATTTCTTTAATAACTCTTAGATGGTAAATTCAACTTGTTTCAGCTTTATTGCTGCTATTTTGAACATTATTTTTATAATGCACCATATCAAATCAAAGTAATCAAATCAAACCTGTCAACATATAAACAATTGGTGTATCTACTCTCTTTCTCTGTTCATCCAGGTAAATAATGATGGGCAGAGCTTATACATGAATGAGTTCAGCTGGAACAAGGTTGCTAATGTCATCTTTCTGGAAGCACCTGCTGGTGTAGGTTACTCTTATAATCCTTCCAAGGAGTATGCTACTGATGATGATAAGGTAAGCAAATATATCCACCCAAAAGATGACTGAAGCTGTCTAAATGGGTTAAAGAGCAATTTGAAATAATGATATTTCTGGAAGCTAAAGCCAGAGTCTTGCAGTGTGTTAAGAAACACATTTCAGAATGGTAGTACCCAAGATTTCTTTAATTTGAAATACAATGCTCTGTTTTAATGTTATTAATACATCTGTATAAATAACCCTATATAGCGTGAATTGCATGAAAACCTGCCATAAGTATTATAGGTACGTGTCCATTTTATAGTTTATGCATTATTTCACTTTAATTACAGGTAATATTTACATATTTCTTTAGTTTTGAGGATAGGGGAGGAGGAAGTTCAATGTGGAACATTCATTGCATTGGATGCCATGGGATGGCAGCTGTTTTATTTTTAATATAGCACTAAACTGTGGTATACCATGGCATATGGGAACCAGAAATTACAAAATCAATATTATAAACTCATCATGATTATGTTTATTAGAAAGGAAGTTCCACACAATTTTACAGGATGTTATTCAAATCAATGATATGAAACAAACAGGATCTATAAATGTAATGCTTCCTGGGAGAAATTTCAATAGCTTAAACATATTTGTGGCTTATACCAGTAAACAAATATGTTTAAACTATTGAAATTTCTCAAAGGAAGCATTACATTTATAAAAGTTATTGTCCTATGGCGGAATAATGAATATTAGTAAATCGGAATGAATCGGGAGAGCTTAGGTATTTGTTTCTAGTTCATCGTGACTGTGCCATGGACCAGTGATGGCCTGGTGGTAGAGTCGCTGCCCGGCAAGCAGTAGATGGCCGGTTCAAATCAAATTGTTTTTCAATTACAGATCGATCAATCGATCTTATTTACTGGGTGTAAGCCACAAATATGTTTTAAACTAAACAGTATCTAGATTTACATTAAATTTTACAAACTTGTGTTTTTGCAGGAAGTAATGTAAAAGAATTACTTCTCTTTGTACTGACAATGTATAGAAAGATTCATTTTGAAGACAAATAACTCAATGCCTTACATATTTCTCTCATTCTGTCTATAAATCTCTCACTCTCTCTCTCTCTCTCTGTTTCATTTTTTTCTTCCTCCATCTGTCTGTCTTTCTCCCTTTCCCTTTCTGGTTTTTGTTTCTTTCCATATCTCTGTCTCCCTTTCCCTTTCTATTTCTCTCTCTCTCTTCCTCTCCTTCTCTCTCCCCTGTCTCTCCCTCTCTCTGTCTGTCTGTCTCTCTTCCTCCCTCCCTCCCTCTCTCTCTCTCTCTCTCTCTCTCTCTCCCTTGCTATTATCTCACTCCACTCTCATCTAGGTGTCTATGGGTAACTACTTAGCGCTGCAGAGTTTCTTCAAGAAGTTCCCGGAGTATGCTTCAAATGAATTCTATGTGACAGGGGAGAGCTATGGAGGCATCTACGTGCCTACACTCTCTCTCAGAATCCTCCAGGGTAATGCTACCATCAACATGAAGGTAAGGAGACAGTAATCATGTAATCCATCCTTCTCTCTTTTTCACTCTTTCGACTCTTTAGAGTAATGCTACCATAAACGGGAACGTATCCATCTCCCTTCCTCTCCCTCTCCCTCTTTATCTGGCTCCCCTTCTCTCTCTCTCTCTCTCTCTCTCTCTCTCTTTTTCTCTTTCTGCCTCTCTTTCTCTCTCCCTCTCTCTCTCTCTCTCACTTTCTCTCCCCACTCATATCCTCTGGGGTAATGCTTCCATTAACATAATCTTAAGAAGAGGGGCATCCATGCCCCCCTCCCCCATCCTCCTCTCTTTTTCTCTCTCTTTGAAAGTTTGAATTCCTTAGGCTAATGCTTCTATTGTCATAAAAATATCCATGTCCTCATTTGGCATCATTGAATTACTGAGAAAAATAATTCCCTAACCATTACAGTAAAAGGTTAGAAGGAGGTACTTCTTTGAAACTAATTTGATAAAACATTAAGCTGTAATGTTTTACCCTCCATTATATTTATCTATTAGATACAGCTTATGTATTACAAGTGCATTTTTACTGATTATTTATATTAATGTGAATAATGTTGTGAGCCATGTTTTTAAAACATTGTTTCTCATACCAGGGTTTTGCTGTTGGAAACGGAATTACCAATTTCACCACTAACTCAGATTCATTGGTCTATTTCGCCTACTACCATGGACTTATTGGCCTTAAGTAAGTTTTATTCTGTAACGGTTAAAGACAATGAATGCTTTGTTCATGTCCATTTCTTCAGACAGATGCCATTGTGTACCTCTTTGTACATTTCCTTATATTCATGAATTTACATGTTGCATTCTGCATGTGTATGTGGATAATAATGATTTGTTCACAAAAAGACTTAAGTATGTTCAAACACAGTGTTTTAGGTAATAAAGATCCATTTGCATATATATATATAGGTACAGTGTACAATTAAATTGAATGAAAGTACTTAAAACACACTTAAAAGTAATAGAAGCTGGAGAGCGAAAAATATATTACCGGTAATTGAAAGTAATGTTTTAATTATGCCCTTACCATGGAAAGTGATACAAGACACATAATGTGATTGGGTTTTATGGGCGTCTCTTTTGTCTATCTGGCTGTTTGTATGTTTGCGCTGTGAGGGAAGGTTTCCTTCAAGTTTTAAGAACGCGAGTCCAAAGAGAGATTTGATTACTGGTATGTCAACAGGTCAAAGGTCATTGAGCCTATCCCTTTTTTGTGGACATGATTTGATGAATATCAGATGTGTGAACTCAAAGTGAAATATTAGGAATAAAAACAAACTCATTGCAACATTGAGATATAGAATACATCTTTTCTTTCTTCTTCTTCAAAGAAACATGTTTTTCTTACCTTTGAATGTGATATTGGACATATTATATAATAAGGCTGTATGGATTATCTCACTTGTCTGTCTGGATGTTTCTGTTTTCATGTCTAATTTTCTTTTCATGAATATGTCTATGAATAAGCTCAATCATCCAATCATTAGATAAATAACGTTTAATATTATAGACAAGTCAACTGGACTTACTATGTTTCAGTTCCTTGACCCCGTCATGGGTCAATCATTTTGCCACCAAAGACCAGTCATTCGTCCTGATGAAGCATCCCAGAGTGGTAGTGAAACGTTGCAAGCTACAACATAGAAAGTCCAGTTGACTTCTCTATATCATTGAACATTATTTTTCATTAATATGTGAAATCTAAGCATGAAGATATGAGGATTAAAAGAGATCAATTCATCACCGATTCAAAGATTACCTTACATTTCAAACTATTAATTGTAAGATGTGCTTTGTTGTTGTTCTTGTAGCCTCTGGAAAGGGTTGAATGACAAGTGTTGTGATGGGACATACTGCGTCTTCACTGAATCAACGGATACAGGATGTCTGACACTTGTAAGTACAATCAAACCTGCTTTAGTGGCCACCTTATAGGAAGACAACCTGCCTATAAAAACCAAATTGTTTTACTCCTTCTGATAATGTGTCTCACTAAAAAAAATATGTAAAAAAAATAACTTCTACATAAATTATACCAGAGATCTGGATCATTTGTCTATAAAGACCACATTTCTGGAGCAGTACAGGTTTAACTGTATTTTCCACAAAGGTGACTTGAAAATGAAAAGCACCTTCCGTTATGTGGTACTAATGCAACTGATACAGTTAAACCTGCTTTAGTGACCACCTGTCTACAAAGACCACATTTTTGTTCCATTGAAAATGGTTTCTCATTGAAACATGTACTATAAGCACCTGTACTTTAAGACCACCTGCCTATAAAGAGTGAAAGACCACTTTTCTTTCACCCTTGGGTGGTCGTTATAGACAGGTTTCACTGTACAAAGATACAAAGTTATACAAAAGAGATGACTGCTTTGCACTACATATGAAATATCTATAGATATGAAATACAATGTATCAGTTTTAGACTGATCCTGTTCATACAGGTAGCCAGTGGTTGTCTTTTATCCTTTGAAATATTTAGTTATCAGATGAGAACAGAATATTATAAAATGAACCGAACCAATAATGATTAATTTAACTGTCTTTAATTTCTATTCAATGTCTTTATTTTCTATTTTAACCGTCTTTAATTTCTATGAACTGTCTTTAATTTCCAGGTTCGTGAAACCCTCAACATTGTATACAACATTGGCCTGAACACCTACTCTCTCTACCTGGACTGTTACAACGGGCCGTCGTCTGTGAAGAGCCCTCTACTGACCAGATATCAGTTTGACATGCAGCATGCCTTGGGCCATCTACCTACGCAACCACCCAAGTACTATCAGGTATGGTCACATCAATCACCCTGCCTGCCATCCTATACCTGAAAGTGATGCTATATTTAATGTCTAATCATCAAAATTTTGTTGTTGTTGATGAAATGGGTTTTTTTTGTGTGCAAATGAGTACCTGTTTGTTGGATACTATTCTGTTTTTAATTGGCTTTAGACAGGGTACACATGAATTACATAGAATGGTAGACTTACTGTCTATAATTATAGTGGTCTTTGTGGAATATCATTGTAATGAAGTTTTATACTAGTTGATGAATCTGATAGTCCAATATGTAGAACTCATTATTTGAATTGCCATTTATTTCCCAAGTGCCTTGACCTATTTTTACCTATTTATTACCCACTGGCACTCCTCTAAAGTAATACAAATCAAGGACCAATTATTTGTCCTTCTTTATTACATTTGGTGTCCTATACAATTCTTTTGATTCTATTCCAAATCCTCTTTTTCCCTTGTATTTCAGCCCATGTCAGCTATATTATCCAAGAGCAAGCTTGGTGTGGTCCCACCTTGTATCAATGTCACAGGAGTGACTGCCTACCTGAACCTTCCCGCTGTCAGGAAAGCTCTCCACATTGCAGAGGAGGCTACTGCATGGGAAATCTGCAGGTAAGAAAAGGAGTATCCTCAAGGAGTATCCTCAATGAAATCCTTAAGGAAATCCTCAATGAAATCCTTAAGGAAATCCTCAAGGAGTATCCTCAAGGAGTATTCTCAATGAAATCCTTAAGGAAATCCTCAATGAAATCCTTAAGGAAATCCTCAAGGAGTATCCTCAAGGAGTATTCTCAATGAAATCCTTAGGGAAATCCTCAAGGAGTGTCCTCAAGGAAATCCTTGAGGAGATCCTAAGCAACATCATTCCTGCTTCCTACTACAAACAGAGACTGTTGCATATATCTTTGAGAGTCACGCTGTTGATCTCCATACAGAGATCTTAACATCCTAAATTTAAACCTGTTCACTAGCTACAGCCTTCTCCAGCGATATGACATGACTTGACTTGTCTTAAGAATGTGCTTTAACATGCTACTGAAGCTACTGAAATCAAGGCGTTTAATTGGCTGAGAGCAATTTTGTCATGGAAATTTAGCATTTGTTATTGATAACAAGTTTTATGAAAGAGGGCCCAGGTCATAGATATTTAGAAGATTGTAGCACCCCTACGTCTTTGTTGGGAGAAGGTTTGAAGACCGTGATGTAGATAATTCCTTTACTCACCTTCCAACATTTTTAAACATATGTATCACCTGTACAGATGAGCTTTCTTACCCTTATTGTTTCCTATGAATATGTGCTGTAGGGAGCAAGATGCCTACTGAAATTTAGGAATGTACATCTGCTGATTCCTTCAAGTCCACTTGAGAATCTTGAATACTCATTTTAGGTGTCATCTGTTTGGAACCAGAGGACATTAACTGGATGTTATAATATATAAGATTAAGCCCTTCTGGCTCCAAACAGATGATGTTTCTTTAGAGCTACTTGAGGATCTCTATTGAATGAATTTTCTAGCCACAAATGGTCTTGATCGTGATATAAAGTAATGAGGTGTATTTGTCTTTACCAGGAATAAGCAGGAATATATGGTGCCCTCTTAATTCATCTAGAATGGGGGAAGTCATGACTGAGACTCTTTTACATGAGTGTGAATCTTCTTTTTGTAAGGATTTTTTTCTTCGAGGGGGAACAAACAAATTCCCTAATTCTTTTTAAATGTTGGTCTATATGAGTAAAACTTATGATACAAACGATTCAGTTCTCATGTAATAGGGGATCCACACAACCCTTTATTAGAAGGGGTCCCATCCAGCTCAAACTTTTTGAAGTTGGCAATCATAAGCCCTATGTAAAAATTCTAAAATTTATGTGCCTGTTGGTGTCGAGCTCTGCTTCATATGATATGCGCTATACAAGAACTGCATATTGTTAACACCTCACATCTTTTATTTTTAGTGCTCTTCCATACAAGACCATCTACGCCACCATGTACGATACCTACAAGTCTATTCTCACTCAGTATCGAGGTCTGGTGTACAATGGAGACACCGACATGGCCTGTAACTTCCTAGGAGATGAATGGTTCATTGAATCACTCAACCTGAAGCAGAAAACCGACAGGGCGCCGTGGAAGCTCGGAGACCAGATTGCGGGCTTCGTGAAGGAGTTTGAAGGACTCTCCCTAGTAACGGTCAAAGGGTCCGGTCACATGGTACCTCAGGAAAGACCAGCGCAAGCTTTGAAAATGATCACCTCTTTCCTCCAGAATAAACCATTGTAATGTAAGATCAGGTAATGTATATCGATTTCCAAAGATGAAATTGTGAACAATAAGAAGAAGACATTAGATTTTATAGTACCGGTAAGTCCTTCTGGTTATTCCATTATGCCTCTGTATTGAAAATTGTGTGATGATTTTCGATAAATAGTACATTGTAATTTTTATGTAAGATTTGAGGCAAGTCTCAAAACTTCCATCAAGAATTAGACCATAGCTTACTCATTGAAATAATAATAATTATAATAATAATGATAATAATATGCTATTCTTGTAGAGTGCATATGGCATTATGATGTAATGTCCCTATCCACAAAGTGGAAATTGTTACCCTGGCTTTAGCTCTAGTAACTGTAGCACTCGGTGCATTCAAGAATATATCCTTCTAGCATGACCAGGTACCCACTTGTTACACCTGGGTCGAGTGTGGCAATACACCAGTTTACGGTTATGGGCGCCATTTTAATTTACGGGTAAACAAACCATTGACCTCTAGAGGTCAGTGGTTTACGCGTAAATTAAGATAGCGCCCATGCAAGTATGATGTAAGCGCACAGCGCAGGCAGTGTCATCAATGTTTTCAGATGCGCATGTATTGTTGCATCACTGACTGCGCTGTGCGCTCGCATCGTATATGCATGGGCGCCGTCTTCAATTACGCGTAAACTGACCTCTAGAGGTCAGTGGTTTGTTTATCCGTCTATTAAAATGGCACCCATGTCAGCGCATGCGCACTGTTGTAACTGTAAACTGGTGTATTGTAGATTATTGCTTGCCAGAGAACATTAGTAGTTCTGCAAGGAATTGAAATAGGGGCAGTACACAATTCACATTTGTTCTTGGACAAAAGGTTTGAACAGCCAAGAATTAATATACCTTAGCAATATATCAATTTAAAGTTGCCACTCTCTACCCAGGTGCAGGTGGGAACATGGAATACTTGAGCACTGCATATCTGTAACTTAGCCATAGCCCGGCTAATAATACTAGGCGTTGTTTCACAAAACCGTCATTAGTACAAGTTCACTGTTATCATACTGGCATAAGAACTTGTACTTATGACAGTTTTGTGAAACACTGCCCTGGAGGGTTGGGGATGCCATTGAATGAATGACACCTGCACTTTAAAAAAAAAGGAGATGAGATGATGATTTTGTGCCTTTCTTGAGAACTGATTTAATTCTAAGTATGTAGAAGATCAGTCAGATTAAGCTGTAATGGTTTCAGCAAGAATGAGAAGTGAACATGATTCTGGTAATGTTGTTCATATTTGCAATTTGAGTTTTGAGGAAACAGACTTCTATATTTTATTCAAACGATTTTAGGCTCCATGAATCAAGATATTATTTAGACGTAACCCAGAAAAAATGTCAGTTCATTCTTAATCTAACATCCCATCAATTTACTTATGAACAATGATTAAGATGACTAATTGTTGTGTTTTTTTAATTCTAAATTTCTAGTTCATGGAAATTTATCAAGTTTATGAAAAAATATTTTTTCAATGCATCAATCATAAATTGGCTATGAAATTATATTGTTCAACATAAAATAAACTATCCTATGTTTTAGTGTACATACAAAACCTAGTATCATGTAGCAGATTTTTGATGGGCTGTGTAATATGATTAAGTTTTCAACAAGTGGTGTTCACATTATTTCTCGGTCTGATCAAATATGTCATTATATTCTCATATCCCACGACTTCTGGTGCATTCCTTGTGCATTTCAAATAGGTAGAAATATAACTAATGTGATGAAAACCTCATATTCATATATTCTGGTTTAAAGACAGGATATTGACTAAGCTAAATGTAAATTCTAATTTGAAATGTATCTTTTTAAATACCTAATCAGGTAGTGACAAGGGAATCCCTCCAATTTATAGGGAATCCATTTAGTTTTTGGAATGAAGGTATTTTCTCTGAGCAGATCTATAGGATTGAAGGCAATGTTTATTCTGAACTTGACTCAGCTTTGTATAATGTCGTTTTAGTAATAATGTTCAGTTTGAAAATTGAAGCAAAGACAGTTTTTGACACCCCCCCCCCCCCCCTCCTCCAATTCATATAGGCTTAATAGTTATAGGGTTGTAATGTGCAAGTAATCATTTAAAATAAAATCATGTGTACTTTTAATAACATTTAGACAAATTGCAATCAAAAAAATGTTATTCTATTTGTTGATGTATTTGACATCTTTATGACCAATCATCTTGATTTTAAGTGCAGATATTATTCATACAGTACATTAGTATGTTGTATTGGAGAAGGGATACGAACTCCTTTGAAATATATATATAACTATCTGCTGCTCAAATGTTTTCACATGTTTATACAAGGCAATATCAAAAGTAGATCTACTGTTTACTCATGAAATAAAATGCTGGTACAGGTACTTAAGTAGAGGCTGTAAAGAAAGTGCAAGTGGGTCAAGTACTACATGCGTTATGTGGTAGTAAACTAACACATAAAGGTAAGCAATGTTATTACTGTATCTTACTTTCTGAAACTTAGTTATAGGAAGTGTTATGTTAAGGTGTATCTAATTAATCAATGCAGGCTTTTGTCATTATCAATTTTATTAATATTATTATTTCTTTATTGCAACCCAAAACTTGAGGTTAGATTTCAAATAAAATAAAAATACAAACAGATAGATAACAATGGTAGAAATAATGTACACAAAGACACAGAAACTGTAGAGTTTGCATTATTGTGTTAATTTGTTAGTAAATATGTGACAACTTTTACTGAGTTGTTTTGATATTGTAACGATGATAACTAGATTGAGTAAATATCTATTAATTTCACATAATCGTTTACCACTGTATACTGTTGAGAAATTCTAATAGTTATTAGGACAAATGCAAGTAGGCAAATGGGTTCAATAATTGGCCTTAAATTTACCATAACTGATTATTATGTGCTAATATTTGGCAAACGAAAAATTCCTTTCATAATGACAGTAAATATTTGCTCTAATGGAAAGAATTCAAATAAAGACCAATGTTTATGGAGAACATTATCTGTATCCAGTTTAATAGCTTCTTGTCTCGTTCACATTTGAAGTGTGTGGTTCAATGTAGTTGTTTGGAGGATATGAGTGGGTGTGTTTGTGCACAAGATGTATCCAAATTATGAAAATGCCACCATTTTATTTAGAAATGCTGAAGGCTTGGCAGGATATTGGCAAATATAGAACTCTGAAAGTGAAGTGAACCCAGTGATATTTTGTAATTTATTTATTTATTTATTTATTTATTTCATTTCCAGGCAAGATGATAACATACAAAATATCACAAGGTTAACAAATGATAGAACATACTGTAAACATAATGATATTTAGCACCAGCCAATGCCTGAGGATCACCTAAAAGAATTTAAAAAATTCTGTCGAGAGGCTCTCCACATTGGCTGGTGCATACATAAAACAAAATATAAAGATAAGGTCAACATAATTTATAAATGAATGTGTAACTAAACTAACGGTAATATACATGTAGATCAAATACTATTAGGATTATTTTAAAGAAGGATTCGAAAAAGAGCTGTTCAAACTATGCATGTATGATAAATGCAGAAAATTGTCTGTTTATACAGTCATGTGGATACGGTAATATTGGAAATTAGAAAAACTGTATAACATTATGAATTTGAGTTGATTTGATTTGAAGTTATCCAAATTATGGAAAATTATTATTGATGATTGAAAGTTATCCAAATTGGGAGACATTATTATCGATTTATAGACAAATTTAAAATACATAGTATTCAAAGGTAGAAGAATGTGATAGAACACATTGATAGAGGAAGTACATTAAATAAGAACTTAATAATAACAACATATGCATTAAGAAATCAATAAAACATATCAAAATGCAGAAAACTGTCTGTTTATACAGTCATAGTGAGAAGGATGTGATAGGACACATTGATAGAGAAAGTACATTAAATAAGAACATAATAGTAACAACATACGCATTAAGAAATCAATAATACATATCAAAATGCAGAAACTGTCTATTTATACAGTCATATATGGATACGGATATAAGAAATCAATAATACATATCAAAGTGTGAGTTATTCTATGATAGAGAAGAAAAGAAGAAGGGAAAAAAAAAAAAAAAAAAGCAAGCTAGTATGCTTCTACAAGGGGAGGCAATTCAAATAGGAACTTTCGGAGCACATTCAGAAAAGGAAGGACATTGGTACCAAGACACAAGTCTCTGTCTTCCTCAGAGAGGTGTTCCCAAAATCTGGGAAAAACATAAAAACAAGAAAATCTCAAGCTATTGCATCTTGCTAATTCATGATTGAAAACAAGTGTATGGATTCTTCTATGACTTGGGACTGGTAGCATATATTCAGGCATGTCATAAATTCTGTGTAAGCTCTTAATTACAAATGACATTGATAGGTACACAAGTCTGTTATACAGAGGGGGCATGTTAAGGCGAGACAGTCGTTCCGTGTATGATAAGGAATTAGCAACTTCGTAAGGGAAACAGAATCGGGTAAAACGCCTTTGAACAGCCTCGATAGCTCTGATATGGTTCTTTTGATGAGGGAGCCATGCTGGTATGCCGTACTCAATCACAGGTCGACATAATGAACAAAAGAGTTTTGTGAGAATAGCTGAGTTTCTAGATTTTACGGTACGTCGGATAAACCCACAGAGCATAGAACATCTGTTAATAACACATTGAATATGGTTTTTCCAACTCAGATCTCGCGAAAAAGTAAGTCCTAAATATTTATACGACTGAACTACATCTAAAGGATTTCCGTCAGTGGAGTAAACAGTAGTAATTAATTTACGGGATCTAGTTATGTGCATGACTTTGCACTTAGATGAGTTCAGGACCATGCCATTGTCAATACACCACACAAGTATATTATTCAAGTCAGTTTGCAATAAATTCGGGTCATTGTCGGTATAAATTTCCCGATACAACACTGTGTCATCAGCATATTGTGGGAGGGGGGATGAAACAGTGTCAGGTAAGTCGGCTGTAAAATAATTAAACAAGATCGGTCCAATAACGGAACCCTGTGGCACACCGGAAGGAACTTGTTTCCAATCCGATTTTACCCCTTCAAACAAGACACACTGTTGTCGATCTGAGAGAAAAGAACGTATCCAACAAAGCAATTTGCCGCAAACGCCATAATTGTGCAGTTTCTGAATAAGTTTGAAATGATTTACCTTGTCAAAAGCTTTGGACCAGTCCAAGAAAATTGCATCAACTCTTGGCGGCTTGGACTGGTCCAAAGCTTTTGCCCAATTTGAAAAGAGGGTGACGGCTTGTGTTGTACATGACCGCTTCGGGAGGAAACCGTGTTGGGAATCAGGAATGATCTTGTAACTTTGTGAATGACTTAGAAGCTTAACCACAATTAGGCGTTCAAGCATTTTACAAGGTATTGAGCAAAGCGATATAGGGCGATAATTTTCAATCCGTTTACGGTCACCGCTCTTGTGGAGCGGAGTCACGTAAGCTAGTCTCCAAGACCTGGGTACCGAACCAAGCTTCAGACTTAAATTGAAGATTTTTGTTAGGATTGGAGTAATAGCAACGTCAGCAAGTTTGAGAAAGTTTGGGGATATGCCATTAGGACCAGGGGGCTTGTTAACTTTCAATCTTACTATTTCCCTAAGAACATCTCCCTCACTTATCTCAAAACCTTTCAGAGGGGTCATTCCAAAATGGGACACACACGACTCATAAACGTCATTCCCTGTTTCTGACTGTAGTGCAGAAAAATTTCCTACAAAATGATTGTTAAAAGCCTGCGCAATCATTGGTACAGATTCGACCTGTTCATCATTGTATGTAAAGGATGATTACATTAGATTTCTTCCTTTGAGAGTTCACGAAAGACCAGAATCTTTTAGGATCACGAGCCGAATTCAAAGCCAAGGATTGCAGATACTCATTATAAGACTGTTTAGTAAGTCTGTTCATATCCTTGTTCAGTTTTTGAAATTTCTCCCATAATGATCTGTTATGTTTATCAGAAATCGCTTTGTGATAGGCACGTTTCTTTTTCCGGGAGAGATGGACGATGTCTGCGGTGATCCATGGCTTGCGTCGCCGACCTTTTGCCTGGACAGAGGGTACTACATCACTAACGGCCGCATGCAATAGCATTGTAAAGTTATCCCATGTGGCATCAATATCATTTTCATCGACGAAGAGGTCCCAAGGAATTGATTGAATTGATCTTTGAAAGTCATGTTTGTCTGCCTTGTGGAACTGCCAAAACGAGCGAGGCAGTGATTGCGTTCTAGAACAGAGTGTTAGGTCAAACTGAACCGTGATCACTCTTTCCAATACCTGGACCGGGGCAGATGTTAGCAATTAGATCAACGTTATTGCAAAACACAAGATCTAGGATAGAATCACGTTGGTTATTTCCTCGTCTTGTTGTGAACTGTACAAGTTGGGACAGACCAAAAGAGGAAGTAATATTCAGGACTTCATCAGAAATTTTGTTGAGCGCTATTGAGTTTCCATCTGTATCAGTGGAGAGATGTAGATTGAAATCACCAGTGAGAATAAGCGCTTTAAACTTGTGAATATGAGGAGCTATCCTATTGAGTGAAGAACTCAGAGCCTCACAGAAATGTTTAGGACTGGAAGAGGGAGGTCTGTACAGAGTTCCAAACAGGATTTTGCCCTGGCTATTAGGGAGAGTGATTTGCGTCCACAACAGCTCGCAAAATTTAGAGTTTGGATCATCATGCGGTATTTCAAAATCGTCACGACGCAAGGAATCAAGAGTTTTGTTGCAACCAAAGAGAACCCCTCCTCCATTACGGTTTCTGTCTCTCCTGAATATCTGATATTCAGGAGGAAGTATTTCGGTGTCAAGTATACAATCACTTAGCCATGTTTCTGTGATGAAGAAAATGTCTATGTTGTCAGTTACAGCAATTAAGTGTCTTCAAATCAAGAACTTTGTTCACTATACTTCGGGCATTCAGAAGGGCGCAGTGAAATTCGCGTTTAGCGTCTTTACAGTTTTGCGGGCCAGGATTAGGGTGAATATCACCCGAAAGTTGTAACTGAAAAGTCGCTGAAGAATTCGGATAATAACAGATTCTTTTGCCATAGTGTCCACCAAAAGTAGTGTTTACAGTATCAAGTGGGAGCCTTGTGCTTTCGCTATGTATGTACAATGTATAGTAGCGTTCACATTCAGCACTTGCTTCACAAAGTTCCAAACACATCACACAAAAAAGCACAAAGGTGGTCAGCTTGACCAATTCCATTGTCAATGTTCTAGGTTCTTTGTGTCCTAAGAATGAACGGATGAGCGAACCTTTTTAGATACTCCACACTACAAGACTATATAGAACATGGCTACACTCACTGTCTCCAAGGAAATATTTGCACACAAGCTCACCTAGAAAATCGTTAAAACTAGGCCAAAAAGTTACCAAAAGTCACCAAAAGTTGTCCTGTTTGATCCTTGACCATATAAAAACACTTGGTCAACAACTCAAAATCACAGCACTTCTAAATGTACACACAAAACATGAGAAAGAAGGAGAGCAAATTTTCAAGTGTAGTGCAGTGCAGTGGGAATTCAAAAAAAAAAAAAAAAAAAAAAAAAAAAAGTAGTGTTTACTACATACATGTATATGTATAAAAGGTAAGATGATTTTTGAAAGTGATCTTTTTGATAAAGGCATGTGCCATGTAAACCATATTTTTTATAATGATCACGTAAATCCTTGGCTCATTTCCAAAGTTGGGGTTAATGCGAATCAATTGCTTCAGATAATCGATAGTGCTCATACTTTACCAACTAGTTGGAAGAATGCTACTCCTTCTGTCAAATTTCAGCAAGTCAATTTATTTCTTCAGATTTTAGTATAGACTTGAATATTTCTGGGCAGAAAAACAATATTTCAGGGTAATAGAATCGAGGAAAATTAATGACTGTTTTATCAAAGTATCGTTTAACTTACTAGTAAAATTTTCTTATAGCAAATTTGACTTTAGAGATAAAGAAGTGAGCGTGAGCAGGTAACCTTACTGCGTGTTTGGTGTTTGCATATTTGTTTTTTGTTGCGTGTGTTGTTGTTGTTGTTGTTTTTTTTTTTGGGGGGGGGAGGAGAGGGTAGATGATTTTGAATGGGGAAAGGTAGTAAGGGAGGGGGAGTGGTAGAAATGGGTTTCGTTTTGTTTGGGGTTGGGTAGTACGGGAGGGGGTTATAATTACATGTAGTTTATATGATTTATTTCGTTCCATAAACAATTTCGATCTTAATTTATGAATTATATATGTGTTGACTTAATTGAAATATGTTATTTAGATGAAAAAGAATTGTTTTGAAGAATTATTAGTATTGTTTGCAAAAATTGTGTGGGGAGAGCAAGTGTGTGGGTGTGCGGTTTTATGGGAGTGTGTGTGTGTGTGTTGCAGATAGGCGAGTACAAGTTCGACACACTGATTTATTGTTATTCATCCATTTACTGCTTTTATGTCCATTCAACAAAAATGGGTACGATATACAAACAAAACAAATACATTCTCATGACAAATTATTGGAATGAAATGACATAATTATAACTATGATACCGGGTATGCATAATTAATTCATGGGGAAAATGGTAACACTTTTATACTTTATCAATTGAATACAAATGGATACGCACAATGTCAAATAATATATTTCATTGAAGTTTTTATTCCTAAATGACATATATCTACAAGGCCTGTAACAAAATGACATTGGATATGCACAATGTCAGATATAATATTTCATTGTATTACTTCTAAATGTCATCATGTGCAAGTCCTGTTACAGAATAACATTATGAAAATTCGAAGCTTTGTTCGTAACATTTCCGCTGTTCAAGAAAGAAAAGATTTTTTTTTCTTCAAATATTAAATTCAGATAGAAGTTTCAGATGACAAGCGATAATGTAGTTAAAAACATTTTCAAAAATATATGTCATGTTATATCTTATGAGACAATATTTCACTTAGATTATAGTAGCTATAATTTCTCCCAAAAGTACATTTGGCTAACTTGGTTCCAGTTTGCGTCAATAATGGCACATGATAATATTGTGTTCTTGCCCCCGAAACGTACGCGACTACATCATATTGTTAGATGGTTCTGATTATTACATGTGGCTATCGGTGATTGCCGCAGGGAGGTTACGATGCTGTTAATTGTGATTTAAAACTGAGCAGTGACTGCAGTCTGATACAAATTTGGTAAATGTTAATTGGGTTGTTTCTGTAATGATTAGCTGATACCTTTGACGACGCTCACAATAGTCCGCGATTTCGATTTGACTATGATTATTATTATTATTATGTTCAGGAAAATTTCACTTAAAATATTCATACATAACCGTAATAAAATGCAATAAAAGCTTCAATATTTAATATCGCTGTATCCCTACCAATGACGTTAAGTGGACCAAGACATTTAGGGGGTCATTGGCCATTACCATGCAATAGAGGATGGACTGTTAATTAACAAGGCTTTTCATATAGGATCGAGTTGGGATCTCCTATACACCACCTTTCACGTTCCTCCCTCTTCCCCTTCTCTCTCCCCCCCCCCCCCTCTCTCTCTCTCTCTCTTCCTCTCTCCAACTTTTCATTTTGCTACCCTTTCCTCTGTTAAATTGAGGGGCATATGCCCCCACAGCCCCAGTGCCCTCATGTTTCTATATAAGGTTTCATACAGATGCCTGCTCTTAGCGTCTACAAAATAACGCTTAGTGATCAGATAATTAGTACATAAACTTCTATTTCCATTACTTAAAACAGTTCTTGACTATACAAATTAGCCCTATGACATCCTGCAACTGCTGTACTAATATGCTGATTTTGCGTATTTGATCATAACCCTCCTGGATCCCGACTTCTACACATTGACCTGATCAATATGCTTTTTAAAAGCGTCCAGTCACTTTATTTTGAAGACAAAAGGAGGAAGAAAATTATATTTGGTAACGCTCATTAGAAAAGCTAGGAGCCATTCATTTTTGTTAAGTATCCGCAATTCACGCGTCTGATAACTTATCGTTATCATTTTGGCAATCCTAGATCAATTGACTCTTCGGCATTGGCAATATAGGTGATGCTTGTTTCTTCGAAAGTGTTCAGATGCGCATGAGCCTGATCATTAGTAGCAGAAGTCTCTGCTACCGTGACAGACTTGACCGGTGAGGGGGCTGCAGGAGACTGTTGAACCTGACCTTCAATAGGCACTTGGTAGGTAGGTTGACATGACGATGATGGTGAGAGAGGTTCATTATTTTGCTCTAACTGGTGTGAAGCTGCCATGGCATATGGCGGTGGCGCCACGGCCTCTATCGATGGCATGGCTGCCGGTGGGTTCGCTGGTATTGGGGCCTGTTGTTGGGACATCACTGGCTCGGGAGGATAAGGAAGATTACTAGCTGGCTGAGCTAGAGGATAAGCGAAGTTACTTTCTGGCATCGGAACTGGTCCTGCATTAACCGAAGTTGTACTTCGTGGAGGTGCTGGAGCCATAGCTATTGGATTCGTTACAACATCGCTCGCGCCCACAGAATTACCCATAGCGGTGTCGCCACTGGTAACTGGTGTTCCACTATCGGCTGGTCCTGAAGTGGAAATAATGGTGTCATATGCGGGAGGCAGATCAGTAGGGGAGAACGGTGGCGGTGCAGAACTTGGGTACGCGAAAGGGAATCCTGGAGGGGTGAAGATTTCATCATAATTATCACTGATCGTATACGCGCTGTTAAAGTGTGCGTTGAAATGGTCTTCAGGGTCGGTAGGTCTCGTCGCTGCCGTCGGCGATCTTCTACTCTGGCGTCGACCACGCGACCGTCGTCGCCGTTGCTGTCTCTTGTTAGAAGCGGCCTCGCAGCAAATGTATTTGACACAGCAGAACAGAATGGACGCTCCAAAGAGAGATGCGAGTATAATCCCCGTTATTTCTGCTGCATCGAAATCACCTGCAAGTTAACAAAACAACATTAAAAGCTATATCATTCTCTCGATCGATTGTATAAATTATATTCACAAGCTTTTCCGAACAACCTGCAAAGAAAGCAATTTGAAATTTGATGAATACATAAATCCCTTGCAATGATTGATCCCCAATTTTTATTCGACGAAAATAAAAAATGCTTACAATTAAGTTTTTTTTTTTTTTAAAGATTACTGTAAAAGAAGCTTTAAAGAAAACTTAAGCCATGACACGAGAAAGCTTACCTCTTTCGTCGCAATAAACCCCTGCATCTTCACCGTGGCTGCAATCATGTGTTCCCCAGCCATTACTGGAGATGCAGTACTCCAGCCGATCCTCACCGCCTCCACACGCCATGTTGTCCAGCCATATCCTACCATCGCCTGCACCAAAGTAACTCTTATAGTAGGCTTTGGGCTGACTGTCGATGAAGCCTAGCTGCCGACAAACAACCTGTGAAGACAGAGGTAACCGAGGATGGTGATTGAGAAATGAGCCACTGGAGGTTTATGGATATTTTTCTTCTTCTTCTCTTTAATGTCCTGCCGCTGAAAGAGTTGACGGCAATGTCTTTCTACATTTCCATGCTTCTTATTGCAGTCTTCCCTGCTGCCTTTCCTGTACTATTCCCCAACCCATCTTTTGTAAACACAATAAATTCCTATAATACCAACTATATATCCCTTCATGATCCTCTTAATAATGCAGACTTATGCTTGATTTAACTTTCATTCATAGTACTTTCAATATTCATGGACGTGATAAAAAGATAAAAGCAACAGGAAATATTCCAGAAAGAATTGGTCAAATATTCTTGTCGCTTAATTCGGTAACTTGAGAAGGAGATATCTTCAAGAATCTTAAAACAGTGGGATTATTTCATATTGAAAGTTACAGAAACTGATAAACATCGTAGATAGCTACGTATGGAAATAATAAACTGTTGCAATGAAACTCTTCAATGTGTGCGTATGTTCGTACATGAGTGTGTATGTGTGAGGGTGCGTGTGTGTGTGTGTGCGTGCGTGCGTTTAAGTCGCTTGATTATTTCAGATGGTCAACATGGTCATTTTTTTAATGAGGCGATGTAACACCCCATACTATTAATTGTGATACTAATTCTGGTATTCAGGATAGTTGATGACAGGTATTTACGGGAGCTTAAGAGTTCCGACGAGATGACGAGATAATTTAGGATAAGGATCAAGACGAGAAGACAACTTCTTTAAACTCGGAAAGTCGACTTGTTTGGGACGAGAAGTGAAGAGAATTCAATTGTCCTACCTTAGCATCATAGTAGTCCCAGTAATCATCACAAACGGTACCCCATTCTTCATTGTGATAGACCTCTACTCGCCCTCTGTTGGGATACCCTGTACCAGCCAATCGTACAGATCCCTCTTCAATTGCATCTATAATTAGAAGACAATGAGGACATTATATATATATATAGTTGAATATAATGAGAGGTGTTGCAGTCATTTCAATTCAATTCAATTCAAAAATGGTTTTGATTATAGCAGAAACATGGTTCATACAAATACAATGTTACGTGAAGGACAGCCTTGGCTGGAATATTCACGTTTACATGTTCGGCACAATAGATAACACTTTTAAATATATACATGTAAAAAAAACTAGCAATATCAAAAATAACATTTATATTCTGTAACTAAAATCCATAAACACATTGCACAGGTTTCCAGAAATACAGCTGTAAATGTTTACAAATGTCAATACAAGCATGGTAAAAAGATTAAAATAGAGATGAGTCTTTTACTTCCCATGGTTCCGTTAAAGCTACTATCAACACCACGATCTCTCACAATGATTTCAAGCTCATCCAATTTGTTATTCATTGATCTTGGATTAGACAAAAGAACTTTAGGCAAATTGAAACCTGTATTTACACATCTCTCCTTTGTAATTCGACGAAGATTGGAGAAATTAACCTGCACTTCATCTTTATGCTGGTATTTTTTCCTGGGTCGGGTAATGACTGGTCGAGTGGTTTAAGCACTTGACCGGGAATGCAAAGGTCGTGGTTTCATTTCATTTCATATTTCTCATGTTACATATATATATATATATTTTTAAAGTACAACTTTTTTTGTTCGTGATGAAATAACGATCAATGATACATAATAAATCACATAAAGATAAGTGGTCAATATAAAGTACTGATTTTACTGAGAGAAATATGAAGGGACCTATACATGAAAGCAAACTTGTAAAGTTGTAGGCCCCGTTGAAATAATTTGTGATAATGAATGGAGGACAGATATAAGTAGTGACAAAGCCAAATAAATGAAAGAATAAAAAGGGACAGAAAAAAGAAACCTACCACTCCGAGATACCACTCAAACTGAAAGCAAACTCGAACTGTGCCTACCTCTAAAGCAGCCGACCCCAGCCTTGTCAGAGTGCATACAATTCTTAATGCCTCTGTTAGGACACCGCTGCAAAGCGTCTTCATTTCCCGCGCAGTCGAGATTGTTGAGGACTAAAGGCCCATCATTCTTCGTTCCGTACGCAGACTTGTTTTTGGTATGCTCGTGTCCACGTTGGTCCAGCTGATAGCAGGCAACTTGAGCGTCGAAATCGTCCCAGCGGTCGTCGCAAACGTAGCCCCAATCGTTGCCCTCGTCGTCCAGGACTTGGACGTTGCCTTCGTAACGATCGGGACCGCCGACTAAGCGAACGGTGGCTTCATAGATTATAAAAAATAAAGATAAATATTGAGTTTAATAAAAGGCGAAGTTATGTACCAGTTCATAATCACACTGAATGTCGATCAATATGTTTACCCTTTATCATCATATTACCCAGTGTTGGTGCAATGTTTATTTCATTTCAATATACTTTTTTTAAATTGAATTTTACCGAGTAATATATGTCTTTGATAAAAAAAGATCACCTCGTTGCCCGTCCGACTTCCATGCAGACGGTCGAAAGATTTTGTTTCAATACCGTATTTGTTTTACATTCTTTATAGCTATTATGTTAGCTATTACATATACCTGGGCGGGCTGGGTCGGGTTTGATACTTTTGTCAAGCTATTTCAAGTTCACCTCCTTATTGCATTTTGTGGTAGTCTAAACGAATTCGAATACAGTTTGAAAGAAAGTGCATGACTAATATTAAATAATTATTTCCGAAAACCCACAAATATCCATAAGTATGGGAAGGGCACCCCCTCCCTCTGACCGTTGGCGACGCCATTGTGTATAAAAGCATTAGACCTACCCGTTGAGCATTCCACAGACGCATCCTCCAGATGTAAGCAGTCATGAGTGCCCCATCCCAAATTGGGGCAGTCCTGGATTCTCTTTTCATTCCCTGTGCACGCTACGTCATCAATCCATATCAAGTTTTCCCCCGGACCAAAGTAGGCTCTCTTAAGGGCCCGGATCGCCCCGGTGTACCCGAGTTGTCGGCACACCACGTCGGCGTCGAGTATATCCCAATTATCATCACAGATTGTACCCCAAGCGTCGCCGTAGAAGATCTCTACTCTGCCTTTGTTGGTTTCTGTATCGAAATTATTCACCAGGCGTACAGTAGCTGAAATGACAAAGATTTTAAAAAAAAAGATATAATAATAATTAGATCAATAAATTTATGTAGCCCAGCTATTACATTCTACTCTACTGCGATGTGATGGACAAAAAACACACCTAACAGTGCTACTTTACAGACCCACAACCAAAAACTATTTAAAAGCTTCTGACTTTGAAGACGGCAACAGATGCCACTTTTCTCATGCCATGTGAGAGCGGAATTAATAATAATAATAATAATAATACTCAGTTTTTATATAGCGCTTATTAGAATCACTAAGCGCTTCCAAACTTGGAGATTATTATTATTGAAAGTACGATCTCCAAAACTTACTTTTGTTCATGTGTGAGTTGGTTTTAGAAGCAGCTTGTACTTCGTGTAAGTTTTGTGTATATGGATGCAATTTAATAATTCGGACAAATAAATGGGGGCTTGACCATTCAAATAGGATTGATTTAATTTTGTTGACAAAACAAGCACTCTTTGAATATACAGGAATGGATACCCACTTTGGGGAGTCATAATATTGAAGATCACTTCATTTTGGATTGGAAATCCATGCTTCAAAAAGTGGATTTCACTCCTAAGAGAGCAATTGAACCACTACTTGGGAGTGAATTCCACTATGATTTAGGAGTGGATTAAACTTCAAAAGGAGTGATCGCTAATAATATGACTCCTTAAAGAGTGATCAAGCGAACACTTAGTAACATAGTACGTTACAACCAGGATTTGACTTTCAGCATTACAGTCAATGGCAACCCTTTTGACACCGAATGAAGTGAGTTTCATAACTTAACATTTTTGTAGAAGCAGTGTGAACATCTTGAATTGTCCACGTTTGTATTGCCTGACAAGATTGAAACTGATTTATATCGTACTATAGCTTCAAATCTAATTGTGTAGATTGTAATAAAATGATTCACGTAAAACAGACATAAAACTTACACCTTTTAAAGGACATGTTAGCTATATTAGATAAATAACAAATTCACATATCACCCCTGTGTTCCTATATGATCGAATCATTATTTTGCACGACGTATTATACTTTCTTTTTGTCTTTAAAAACTGACATAATTATCATGATGACTTTCTTATGAAATGGTATAGGAATATCTTCTGAAAAATGAATGTAAAATGAATATAGTATTGAATTTAAGAAGCTGGATATAAAAGTAACATTGAAAATCAAACCAATCAATGGGAAAAATCAACAGAATTCGAAAATGAACCATTTCAAATAATAAAGAAAACTGCTTCATTAAATAAAGTGATCATGATAATGAATAAAATAAATAGTCTATAAGTATATTTGAAATATAGGCCTATTTGTGATTTCCCTTCCAAGCTGTCACCCTCTTCCATTTCCTAACGTGCACGTGCACCCTCACACAACAATTATTTGGGTAGTCGTTGTGTGTGTATGTTTATGGTTGTGGGGGGAGGGGGGAGATTGATATTGATATTTATTTCGTCCACAATTTAGAAAAAATATGCTTCTCACCAGCATTACAATAATACAAGAAAAAGAGCACAATAATATGAAACATACAAACAATTAAGCAAACGATTCCAAAACAGAAACAAATCTCGTCCTTTCACAGAAATAATTTTTAGGACATCCAAAATTGTTAAACTTCTTTTCTGATTAGATGATTAAAAATACCTCTCCACTGCTTTTAACAGGCTATTTAATCATCATTGATGTATTAAGCTTTATGAGAACAAATTATAAATTCAAATAATTATGATCATTATTGCTATTGTTATTATTATTATTATCAACGCCATCATTATTCGTAAAAATGGATAGATATGCAGTTATATCATTGTGGTCGTATTAAAATCATATGTACATGTATGTATAATAACAATTGTGGGTAACTGAAATGCTATCGTTTATTATCAGCTCTTTACGAATTGGTTTAACATGTGAATAGAGTTTGGTACGAAGGATTGGCGGAAGCGTGCTCTTTTGACGCCCTATTCTAAATTTAATGTCGACATATCAGTCACTATTATTGAGCCCAACCCTACTAATCGGAGAGGTTGACGACTTTTTTTGTACTTTCCATCTCCTTCTTTCCTTGCTTCTGTCTTTGTGAACTTAAAAAGCTGGGAACTTGTTTTCTTTCTTGGTGGAATATTGTCTTTCATATTGTCGGTAAGCTAGTACGTAAGACTCCTCCCCTTAATACACTCGAGATTGTCAGCGACGTTCCTGCACGAATCGCACACTCTTTTAGCGGAATTCAACTTTTAATCAGAGAATGATCTAAAATATCTTCATTACAAATAAGTTTAAATTCGATAAAGGTTTATTTAACAAAGTGACTGACCTTAAATTTATAATTGAAAAATAGGCCATTGACGTCAACAAAAGATAAACTCTGTAGAAGTCCAATGTACAGGCAAAGAAAAATGATTATAGAACTATATAATTATTGTACAATAACATGATAACAATCCATTTGTAAAATGTCATAAGTTATTATAGAAGATAAAATGAATTTTATTCAATGTTTTAAAACTAAGAGGGGTTCTTTGAAATATATTGAAAAAAATCTAATTAAACACGCGTTTCGTTTTTTAATGTTTTTTACACATTTCTTAAATTTTTTGTTAATTAAAGGGATCGATGTCAGACTCTATAAACAATAACTACGGTATATTAATGAGAAAAAGCCCGGCCAAACCATTAAAATAATCCTCCATACACCGATTTCTAAATATATGAGTCTCAGGCCTTCCTATACTGTTGATGTATACGAATAAGCTAAGCTAGGAACACTAACATTTTGTTTTGTCTTGTTTCATGTAGTGCCTTTAATTGAGTACACCATCAGCGAATGGTACCGACCGAAAAAGTCTGGTTAATGGTTAATCCATTAGTAAAGATACGATTCTTCTGTTGATATTACACAAGAGAAATAACCTACACAGTACCGCATGACACATCATAATAGGAGCGGTAATGACATGCAAATATATGTACATGTGGGTGGGTGTGTGTGTAGTGTGGGTGCGGGTGTGTATGGGTGTGTGTTAGGGTTTGTGTGTATGTATTTGTGCCGATTGCGTGATTCGTCTGCGGGGAGGGGGGGGGGGGGGCTAGAGAATGTGACAAAGGGATACCCCGTCGCCCATCATCGCTCTGTTTCAGTTTCTTCTCCTTTTTTCATTCTTTTAAGCCTCACTGTCCTACTTGTAGCTACTTGCTCCCTCTATATAAAAAAAACTTCCCCAATCGGTGCCTGTTGGTCCCCCATGATCCTCTTTTTCTTATGTTAGTTGAGAGCTGAGTTAATGAGATAGCCACCTGTCAGTGACCTCGCTGTGTGGTCTAATCCCTTCTGGCCGAGTAGTATTGACGGTCTTTAAACCAAATCATTCACTATAACACGATGGCAAAGACTTTCGAAAAATCAACTCAAGTGAAATTACAATACCCTCTTGTAGAAATAGCAATCATTGTCGGATGAAAATAATACTGAAATTGCTTTAGGTTTGTTTTTTTCGTAAATCTTACTGATCATGACTAATTTGTTTAGTTCAGTTTTAGAGGAATGCTAAACTTGTTAAAACATGTTAAACGGGGAACTAAACATTAATAATTTGCCTGGGCTAATAATAGCAAATAAACAAACAGATATTTAGATGAACCCGATATAGAACAAGGAAGGTATACGATTATAATAATTATGAAAACCCCTATGGATAATCGACCAGGATTTGCCATATACGTCATTAATACTTGTCAGTTCGCTGTTATACTAAAATTGTTTCTTTTCTTAATATTTATCAAATAACTCACGTCAGGACATAGAAAATATGTAAATAAACAGCTTCCTCTTTCAACTGAAGTCAAATAACTTCAGTTTATTTCGGAACCATTAAACATGAAAAACAAAAACAGAAAATGGTAAATATGTTTCATTTACAATAATAACAATTACATGTGTGATGAAAAAGAAAGAAAAGCTATCAAATGCAGAGTTTGTAATTGTTGCAGCTCCCATAGCCTATGGATGGCAGATCGTTTCATCATGAAATGAATAAAGCGCCATTTGAACTTTTTTTTTTATAAACCTAATGCTGAAATAGTTCATTACTACATCATTGAGACCAAATTGCCATGAAAACTATCTTATTCATTATCCGATTTAACACAAACTGTCACCAACTCTTGCTAACTTTATATAACTTACATTAATGGTTTAATCTCCTCTCAATCCCCAGTCATGTCATTATTTTTTCCCTATTTAAACAAAAATTTATATCTGCTGTTGTGTTATGACGCGATATTAATTAATTAAATCATTATTATAACGTTTCTTAACATCGCTTTGCATTCTTGTATTGTTGTGTCAAAATATGAAATAGTATATTACAACAAAAACTGTCTTTGATTAAGTTTGTTTTACACATTTGCACTAGGGTAATTTAAGGCGATTATAAAGTGCTTAATGAGCATCATAATCTGTTATGCAAATTTGTCATTGCTACGATCTTCAACCCGAGAAGGATTTCCATTTCTCTATCTTTCTTACTTCCCTTCTTGCTTTCTGTTTTTCTTTCTCTCTTTCTGGTCAACTAGGAAGGACATATCCATTATATCAATGGCCCTTAATAAAATGATCCAACCGTATTGTTATTTATGTTCTTTTATACGGATTATAAAACAAAACAAAAACAAATCTACATTTTAAAGAAAATCATAAATTACGTTCTACTTATCTCAATGTTCTCGTTTCTTCATTTGATTTGATTTGCTACAACTATTTTACGGACTTGATTCCAATTTGACATTCATTTTTCTTTTACGACGATAATTATTTGAAAGGTCTTTTTATCATCAAATTGCTCTATATCTCCTCCGCTGCGATTTTTTCCCGATTTTTTTTTCCGTATTTTTTTAAAGCTGTAATTTCATCTTTTCTCATATAATGTATTAACTTCATTTTCGTTTTCGGAAGATTTTGTTTCCAATATCTCTCTCATTACAGTCAGACAATGTTTCGCTCAAACACGTTCTTATATGTAAAGTTCAATTTTTCATGAACGTTACGAATTACTCAACACTTCTAAAGGTTTTAAATGTTTTTTATAAGAAAGCTACAAAGTGGAAGACTAATTTGTCTTAAATTTTGTCTTTCAAATCACAGTATTGTTGTACATGTATTTATGCATTAATGTCGTTGCTGTTGCTTTTACATTGATTTCATAACCATTAAAATAACTTAAATGCACTTTTAATCACATAGCTCTAGAAGATAAAGTGTTTAATATTAAAGTTAAGTATATTGGAAACATCTTACCATTCGCTTTTATAAAGACGAGAGAAGTAGCCAGAAGAAAGACCAACGTTGAACAGTGGATTTGTAGGTTATTGGGGCGCGCCATTTTATTCTCTCCTCCCTCAGAAACACATCCAAGGTTACCGGATATTCAAATAATGTTACCTTAGCTCGAAGTTCCTCTTCTGAATATATATCCAACTTTATTTTTAAAATCCTTTCAATCTTCCTTGTCGTCTGAGTAATCTCCAATTAATATGATGTATTTGTCCCGATCTGATATTTTGTGGTTACAAGTTATTAAAAGGAAACTGTCTAAAGCGAAACACCTCCTGGAGCATATATTGGAATGACATTTCTGCTATCAAGTCCATCTTATCGAATCTTAAGAGTATATAGACTATGTCGATCCAGGAACCTTGTGTTACCTACCTGCTTAAGTCTTACACAATCTCCCTATTTCAGTCTGTATCTAAAGTCTAAATGATCTAAATGGTTTCGTAAATGATTATGTGTTGTTAAGACGTGCCAGGGCTAAAGTCCGGATTCGTAGATAATTAATTATTATCAGCGGCTGGTGATTAGTTTTTCAAGATGCGAGTAAACTCCAATTGATCGCCCGCCATAAATATATCATGAGACCCCGGGTCTTCTGCGTATTGATGGATGTATGTGCCAGTGGCGGATCCAGGGGAGGGTAGCACCCCTGAAAAAACATAGTATAAAAACACGTTAATTTTACCTTTTTTGGAGATGCCCCCCCCCCCCCCCTTCCCGGTGCTTAAGGGCGGTGCGATTTTTCAAATTGTTGAGGGCCCTCCAAAAAAAAATAGTGCTCACTAATTGCAACTTTTTAAGTTTGTGAAAATAGATATTTCACGATTTACGTTTCTTGAGAATGTGATATATTAAAGCTTACATCTAAAAGAATTCAACAAAGGTCCTAATTCAACCAGTCCACCTTTCATCCTAGACTTATAAAAACACAAACAAAACATCAAATTTACAAGGGGTGTGAATAGTTCAGTTGTTAACTGTATTTATGTAATGCATATCAGCCTTACCAGGTGAATGAAATAGTTGGTAAACAGGGATTCTGGACCGATGCTGATGAGGCCTCCCTGGGTAAACAAAATGGTTATCATCTCAAATCTCACAAAACCCAATAGCCACAACCTGCGCAGATACTCTGATATTGCATTGCAAACCCATTATATAAAACGAAAATAACGTTAGGAGATCGATGTAAATATCCCAAACTGTGGACTAACTTATACAACTTTATACAAAATAGAGAACCGCCATCTTTTAACGCTTTAAATTGAAACTGAGAGCCTTCATGTATGTTTACATTGGTTCTATTGATAGTATGGTTGAAGCACATAGGGAGGTCTAATTGCAGCGCATTATATATTGCAGCTTCTACACTTAATAAATGAATATCAATTACATATACCCTCGAGACAGTAAAGTGTTATCTCGATTTAGAACCTTAACAGAGGAAGGAGAATACACCCTCAATGAACTTTAGCTGATAGCTTTAATACAAACTCAGGCGAGACAAAATAATAATAAATATTTTAATAAATAAATAAATTAAATTATATTAATAAACAAAATATAATTTGCATGGCATAACTTTTAAGAGCCCCAGTCCGATCCCCAAAAAGTTTTCTTCTAGAACCACTCCTAGTTCTCAAGACAGAATAAATTAAACACTTTGACAATGATATAAATTGATATATGAATCATAAAAACTTTATTCACGTAGGATACAGTAGATAAAATAAGGACAATTTGACATAGTATCATAGAATTTTGAAGAAAAATAATCAAATCACGCACACAGAGTTGATTAAGGGTGCTTGTGTAACTTCATACCTTCCCAAATCCTATATCTAATATTTTCATTCCATTTAACCAATATATAATATATACATGCCAAAAATAAAGTAAAATA
This sequence comes from Strongylocentrotus purpuratus, assembly GCF_000002235.5. NCBI lineage: Eukaryota > Metazoa > Echinodermata > Echinoidea > Camarodonta > Strongylocentrotidae > Strongylocentrotus > Strongylocentrotus purpuratus. The sequence continues at coordinate 30,577,057 of NW_022145614.1, read as the reverse complement.
TTTCCTTTCATAATTCTCATTAAACACCTTGTAATAGATGTCTATCATTTATGGTAATACACAGTGTTGATTATATTTGCCAAGATTAAACGCAAAACCAACATATGAAGATGAGCATTGCATATATTACATATTCCGTCTGTTGAGAGCCAGAAGGGTATCATCTCTGTGTCAAAGTATATGATTTAACACCCTTCTGGCTCCACAGAGACAATAATTAGACGATGAATTCTTGAGAGGATTTCTTTCTGATGAATACATTGTGTCACAGCTTGATTGCCGACATATGGCCATCACGCGGTCAAAATTGCCTCCCGACTTCACTGAAAAGGTTCTATTCATGTCAAAAAAATTTCAAACAAATTAAAAGAATTCCAAAAATGAAACAGGCACATTGAAGTGAAAGGCAAGAGGATAAGATTGGGCCGCTAAGTGATGTTGTAGCATCAAAGAACTTTTGAATAGTTTTATTATTGCTGGGAGTAAACTAACCAGGGCCTCATTTCACTAAACTTGTCATCAGTGACAAATGACAGTTTTTGTTATAAGCTAGTGAAATCCTTGCTTCTGATTGGTTATCAGCAGATTTTTCTCTGATTTGTATCATTTGTCATTGAAAAAAGGCTCTGTGAAATGGGTCCCTGATGCACCATGAAACAGAAAAGCATTTTCATCAAAAACAACGAGCCTGACTAACACTGTGTATTACTAGTACTTTTATCAATCCTTTCGCTCTGTATACAAAGTAGGCACCGAATATGAAAATGCCTGTTTAAAGCCAGAAGGACGTTATCTCACATACTTTAACACAGAGTTAATGCCCTTGTTGCTCTAAGCTGATGAAAATTACTTTTACTCCTAAACCTAGAATCTGACTGCATAATTTTAATATGAAAAGAGGCAATATACAAAAATTGACATCCCTGAAATCTCATCATAAATGAAGAAAAAAATGTTTAAGAAATGAAAAAATTAAATATAACTTGATTTTCTCCCCCTGCACTCAACTGCAACAAAAAGCAAAGAATCAGTACATCCTATGTTAGACAACAATCAAATTGAAACATTATTTCAAACTACTTGAGCAATCTTTTAAAATGCATCTACATCACATACCTGAATGATATACTTTTAAAAAAGTGTTATTTTTTTTAATCCATTTGTACTATTATAAATACAAATTTAAGTCTATATCATAAATATCGAAGAGAGACATTGAATTCAGAATTTGCATTTTTGTTAACTTTATAACCACCATCACTAGTACTATCTACTTACAATCAATCTAAAGTTCTAGTAATACAGTTTGCGAGAACCTGGCATTTATGTTTGTCGAGTCTAGCCTTGGCTACAAGCAGGTAGAGAAGATAGCAGTGTCAGTTATTGCTACTATCTGTTCTGAAAGGATTTGATGATTACTTTTACCCATCACCAAAACACATTTTGCTGTTAGTGTAAGGGGTTCCATGTAGACTAGTTCATGCACAATTACGCACTCACATAGATTAAGGCTCACATGGAACCCAAGTCCGACTTTCGGTGTGAGCACTATTCGTGGGGTTTAATGTTATCCTTTACTTTCTTCTTAATAGTTTATCTATAGAATGCCAGGTGGAGAAAAAAATTAAAGTTGATTTTATTCATTCTAACTACCGGTACCGGTATGTACATTTTTTTTCTCAGCTGATTGGTACACTTCAATACTACAAGATTATTTTATGTTATCATACTACAATAAATCAGTTAGGTATACATTATAACATATAAAGTATACTTTGTTCCATTAAAAATAATTATTTACACTCAAAATATAGATTTTTATACATCTACATATCCATAGATAAACCAACTGCTTGGAACGAGAAGGGTGTTAACTCCAATATTTTAACACGGATTGAATGCCCTTCTGGCTATGGACAGACAATACGTATGTGATTGGTAATAAAATGATGGTACAGATGAAGTATTCCTATACTAACACAGAGTAAATGCTCTTCTAGTTTTGAACAGATCATATGTGATCAGTAATAAAATGATAGTACAGATGAAGTATTCCTATACTAACACAGAGTAAATGCTCTTCTAGTTTTGAACAGATCATATGTGATCAGTAATAAAATGATGGTACAGATGAAGTATTCCTATACTAACACAGAGTAAATGCTCTTCTAGTTTTGAACAGATCATATGTGATCAGTAATAAAATGATGGTACAGATTAAGTATTCCTATACTAACACAGAGTAAATGCTCTTCTAGTTTTGAACAGATCATATGTGATCAGTAATAAAATGGTGGTACAGATGAGGTATTCCTATACTAACACAGAGTAAATGCCCTTCTAGTTTTGAACAGATCATATGTGATCAGTAATAAAATGGTAGTACAGATGAGGTATTCCTATACTAACACAGAGTAAATGCCCTTCTAGTTTTGAACAGATCATATGTGATCAGTAATAAAATGATGGTACAGATGAGGTATTCCTATACTAACACAGAGTAAATGCTCTTCTGGTTTTGAACAGATCATATGTGATCAGTAATAAAATGGTGGTACAGATGAAGTATTCCTATACTAACACAGAGTAAATGCTCTTCTAGTTTTGAACAGATCATATGTGATCAGTAATAAAATGATGGTACAGATGAAGTATTCCTATACTAACACAGAGTAAATGCTCTTCTAGTGTTGAACAGATCATATGTGATCAGTAATAAAATGATGGTACAGATTAAGTATTCCTATACTAACACAGAGTAAATGCTCTTCTAGTTTTGAACAGATCATATGTGATCAGTAATAAAATGGTGGTACAGATGAGGTATTCCTATACTAACACAGAGTAAATGCCCTTCTAGTTTTGAACAGATCATATGTGATCAGTAATAAAATGGTGGTACAGATTAAGTATTCCTATACTAACACAGAGTAAATGCCTTTCTAGTTTTGAACAGATCATATGTGATCAGTAATAAAATGGTGGTACAGATGAGGTATTCCTATACTAACACAGAGTAAATGCTCTTCTGGTTTTGAACAGATCATATGTGATCGGTAATAAAAAGATGGTACATATGAAGGATTCCTATACTTAAACACAGAGTAAATACTCTTCTGGTTTGGAACAGATCATATGTGATCGGTAATAAAAGGATGGTACAGATGAAGTATTCCTATACTAACACAGAGTAAATGCTCTTCTGGTTTTGAACAGATCATATGTGATCGGTAATTAAATGATGGTACAGATGAAGCATTCCTATACTAACACAGAGTAAATGCTCTTCTAGTTTTGAACAGATCATATATTTGATTGGTAATAAAATGATGGTACAGATGAAGTATTCCTATACTAACACAGAGTAAATGCTGTTCTAGTTTTGAACAGACCATATATTTGATTGGTAATAAAATGATGGTACAGATGAAGTATTCCTATACTTTAGGATGAAGTATTCCTATACTTTAGGACAGAGTAAATGCCCTCTAGTTTTGAACAGATCATATGTGATCGGTAATAAAATGATGGTACAGATGAAGTATTCCTATACTTTAACACAGAGTAAATGCCCTCTAGTTTTGAACAGATCATATGTGATCGGTAATAAAATGATGGTACAGATGAAGTATTCCTATACTAACACAGAGTAAATGCTCTTCTGGTTTTGAACAGATCATATGTGATCGGTAATAAAATGATGGTACAAATGAGGTATTCCTATACTAACACAGAGTAAATGCCCTTCTAGTTTTGAACAGATCATATGTGATCAGTAATAAAATGGTGGTACAGATGAGGTATTTCTATACTAACACAGAGTAAATGCCCTTCTAGTTTTGAACAGATCATATGTGATCGGTAATAAAATGATGGTACAAATGAGGTATTCTTATACTAACACAGAGTAAATGCTCTTCTGGTTTTGAACAGATCATATGTGATCAGTAATAAAATGGTGGTACAGATGAGGTATTTCTATACTAACACAGAGTAAATGCCCTTCTAGTTTTGAACAGATCATATGGCATCGGTAATAAAATGATGGTACAGATGAAGTATTCCTATACTAACACAGAGTAAATGTTCTTCTGGTTTTGAACAGATCATATGTGATTGGTAATAAAATGATGGTACAGATGAAGTATTCCTATACTAACACAGAGTAAATGCTCTTCTGGTTTTGGACAGAGCATATGTAATTGGTAATAACATGATGGTACAGATGAAGTGGGCGATCATATTACTACCAATCACAAGAATACATGACTAATATAGTACCATTAATTGTTAAAAACATTAAAACGCCTCTCATCACATATGCATATATAGATATATGTATATGAATGTCAACGAAAAGATTCTATTATCAAATTTAATATAAAGTGATATAATTATATATATATACAGATGCAACACATACAATACAGCCTAATGCTCAATCTAGTTATACAGACAACTTTTGAGCTTTCATATGTAAAATATACAATACAATGTAGTACTGAAGACTAACAATTGCCAAGAAAAATGCCAAGTTCAGCTTAAAAGTTTATAAAAATTCAGCCCAAATATTCAACAACATAATTATGTTAACCCCCAGACTACTGGAACTGAGTAGTCCCTGTAGTTAGCCTATGGCAATGAGTAAATTCAGCAGTCAACGGGTTAAGAGTAAAGAGCTAATTCAATCTCTTCATATATATAATATATATGAAGAGATTGAATTAGCTCAATATATATATTTTCTTTTTCTTTTTCTTCCTGTTGTACCACTTACTTTATATTTAATTATTTATATAGCTTGGGGACAAGCCTTTGATAGGCCTTTAGCCTTTGTTTGTCCCCCCACATTTTGATACTTCTGTTCTGTTGTGTTATTTGTTGGAATTGACTTTGTATTGTAAATGTTTGTTATTGTGATTTTTATCAGAATGTGAAAATAAAATAAAGAGTTTTTAAAAAAATATAAAAAAAATATGTATACATATATACATATATCATATATGTAGTTTGTCTTTCACTGGATTGAAGTAGTTCCTTATTATCTCATCCGATGGCTTATTTCTTAGAAAACAGTTATAAACAGCCAAAATTGTTTGTTTTTGCATCCAAACTTGTTTTTACCATTTAAAGTGTGTACAATACATCCATGGATAATGAGTCCTCGAAAGGTTTTAGAAGTTTGACATGCACATCTGGATGTAACAAAATTCTTTCAATAAATTTTGGAAATATGTCAATGATTCTAGTCAGATATATCTGTACATATTCAGCCCTAAATATCAGCTCAACAAAGTACATTGTGTAGCTTAGTTGGCTTGTTAAAAACGAAAATGCCTGTATATTTATACAAACAATGGTGTGTTTTTTTTAATAATTTTATTATACTCATAGAGTGACTGAGCTTTATGGGGCAAATGATATTTAAGTGCTGAAATACTGGAATAGACTTTCACTGGGATAGAACAAGAATTTCTTTTTAAAATTTCTTTTTAGGAGAAAAAATACTTTGAGGCAACCTTCTCATGTAAAAGACACCTTCCCTACATAAATAAACAACCAAAGGATACAGGATGTTAATGTTTCGCCATTGTAACCTGAGGTGCTGAGAAAATGTCTTGGATATATACTAATTCAAATGTATTACCTGTGGTAATAGCACACATAATATCAGACAGACTGAAACTTTTTGAAAGAATTATCATTTGTGCTACAAACTAGATGGAATTCGACTGCGCGCAGTCGAAAACGATGCCTCCGTCATAGAGCAATTTTACAAACCAAAACAGAACACATTTTTCGAATTTAAGTTCAATTGTAATCCATTAACAGGTTCTCAGAATATCGTGATTACAAGCAATTTCTCATATACATATATGACCCTTTGATCTTTGACCTCATGACCCTAAAATCTACTCAGTTCATTGGCTCTGCAAGATGTCCTGAGTTAAATAGTAATCCATCTGTCAGTTCTAATGAGAATGTGTTCACAAGCTATTTCTGCATACATAATGAGCCCATGACCTTTGACCTTATGAACCAAGAATCTACTCAGTTCATTGGCTCTGCAAGTAACATACATGACCTAATTTTGGCAGGAATCCATCAATCGGTTCTTGAGAACGCGATCACGAGCTGTTTTTGCATACATAATGTGCGTTGTGGCCTTTGACCTTTGACCTCGTGACCCCAAAATCTAATCAGTTCATCTGCTTTGAAAATAACATACATGACCTAAGTTTAGCAGCAATCGATCAATCGGTTCTTGAGATAACGTAATCACGAGCTGTTTTTGCATACATAATGTGCGCTGTGGCCTTTGACCTTTGACCTCGTGACCCCAAAATCTAATCACTTCATCGGTTCTGCAAGTAACATACATGACCTACGTTTGGCAGCAATCCATCACTCGGTTCTTGAGATAACGCGATCACGAGCTGTTTTTGCATACATAATGAGCCCTGTGACCTTTGACCTTTAACCTCATGGCCCCAAAATTTAATCAGTTCTTTGACTCTGCAAGATACATACATGACCAAAGTTTGGCAGGAATCCATCAATCGGTTCTTCAGATAACGCGATCACGAGCTGTTTTTGCATACATAATGAGCCCTGTGACCTTTGACCTTTAACCTCATGGCCCCAAAATCTAATCAGTTCATCGGCTCTGCAAGATACATACATGACCAAAGTTTGGCAGGAATCCATCAATTGGTTCTTCAGATAACGCGATCACGAGAACGGGACGTACGTACGTACAGACGTACGTACGTACAGACGGACGGACGGACGGACAACCCGAAAGCATAATGCCTCCGGCTACTTCGTAACGGAGGCATAAAAACTTATTTTTGTTTCATGAAAGAAGATGTATTAAGTAATCTTGGAGGTAGGCATGTTAATAACAGTGGCAGTTTCACAGGGAAATTTAGAATGACAATGCTCCTTTTCTTTTTAAGTTTTCAAAAGATTTCTCTACCCTTGCATGTTGCTTCCTTAGTGAATTAAATGACTTTAAAACATACATAATAAATGTACTCAATTCAAGTGTAAATTCATGTATTATGCTAAGTATTTACATCCTCTTGTAACATACCATTACAGTGTCAGTGCCAGATACATATATGTCATATTACTGATAACAAAAAGAGGCACAATTTTGTATGTTCCCTGAGGAACTCCTTGAAAATATCTTACACAGCATAATTTACATTACTTGTGCTATTCTCTCTCTCTCTCTGTGCTGTAGGGACATATTTGTGCCCAACAATATATTACTTGACCAATTTAAACCACACCCTTTAATGTCTATTGCTGGTGACAACTCACAGTTAACATTTTGGCATATAAATAGAGCTAGGAAAATGAGCCCAATATCTGACACACTTAAATACCTGTATGTTTTGAATAAAATGCTGTAACATGACAGGGGTTAATACATTTTCCCTATTTTTGCACTTGTTTGACAATCACTAAATAACCAATATCTGGTATTCAAGGTCATTTTCTTTCCTTAAGTTGTTGTATCAAAGGTTTACCTTTCAAAACGTTGGGGTAAATATTATTCAGTTATTGCTAACAAATACCAGTTTGTTGATGTACATGGGATGACAAGAAAAAGGTTATGCTTGAAAAGTAAATCAATGGTCCTGTACATGTACAATAATCTTGACTTGTTAGTTAATCTATTTATGCTCTGTATGTTTACAAGTCCCATGCTCATAGTCTACATTCAAAATTTCAGCCTTAGACCAAACTTTTGTAAAGAGAAACTTGAGACCTACTGAATACCACAATTGTACCCTATATAATGGGAAAGCATTTGGAAGTAGAAAAGTCAAACACAATTGCATAAAATTTGGTGCACACAGAATTTACTCTGATGAATGACCCTTTGAGTTCTTTCATTACTACCAGATGGAGTCTGGGATAGCATTTGGGGGATTTTTCTCTCACAATTAAGTAGAAAAATTACCCGTTTTGGTAAGCGTTTACATTTGTGCTGCGAGCTTCTTTAGACCCAAGTCATAGCTGGCACTGGTGCTGAGGCAAGACGACGATATCGTAAATTGGGATTGTACATTAGAGAAAGTGTGTATGGTCCTAAGTCTCTGTTCATGGATGTATCACGTTAAGTGGATATATTTACGGGCTCACTTATCCATCTGGTGGACTTGTTGCTGACTCGAGAAAGTATGCAGCTCTTATTCCAATTATTGTCGTAATGCATCAGAAACAATGCCATCTACGACATAGGTCTGAAGCTTAACGAAAGTGTGGCTAGTTTTTTGTTATTTCTGGCAGCCAGTCAGAACAATATATTTGTGTGCGCTTTGTTCCTCTAGCTTCTGTTTGTATCATGAAGTTAAGACCTGCCTTGGACTACATCCGCACCACAAGCTCCAACCTAAACTTCCAACAGTCATAGCTTACTACTTCTCTAGCTTTTCACTACACAAGCTAATGAAATGAATAACATTTACCTTAATGACATTCACACCCTGCACACATCTCATGTATACCGGTAGTATGTAAGGGAATATAAAAGGATACAATATTGATAAATTCTATATGGAGAACATGTGAGCAGAGGTACTAGGATACGATGAAACGGGTCTGGAAACTAACCCTTTTTACTACTGCCTGACAGTGTCATCGTAAGAGGGTGGAGGGGGGAGGTCTTCTAAAGGAACGTTACCACCTTGAGGAGGGTACGCAGCCGATGCATCAACAGGTTGCTGGGGAGGGTAGGGTGCAGATCCTGGGGGCGGGTATGGCGGTGCACTTGCTGCAGACGGGGGCGGGTAGGCTGGTGCATCTGGTGTCGATTGGGGCGGGTAGGGTGGTGCACCAGCTGCAGACGGGGGCGGGTAGGGTGGTGCACCTGGTGTCGACTGGGGCGGGTAGGGTGGTGCACCTGCTGTAGATGGTGGTGGGTAAGGAGCACCGGCTTGTGGAGGGTAGGGTGTGGTACCTGGTGGGGGTTGTGCTGGGTACTGCGCAGCAGGTGGGAAAGCCTGCACAGGGTAAGGGTTCGCCGGTGGAGCACCTCCTGTTGATGGGGGCGGGTAAGTTGGTGTAAAGGTCTGAGTGGGGTATCCGCCAGGTTGGTGCGGAGGTGTAGGGGTGTGGTGGTAAGTAGGCATAGGTGTGGTCCCCGGGGCATTGGGGTTTGCAGTGACATGGACAGTAGTAGTAACAGGTGGCTGGATGAACCTGGTATTTTGACGTTGACGCATCGCGTGCATTCGCCTCCGTCTGAACACCACAGCCACCACGCATATCGCTATGATGAATATAGCACCACCTATCCAACTTCCGACACCAGACAAAGATGATGATGTAGTGCCTCCAATGTTTGCTTCAAAGAAACATACAGCAGACATAAATTTAATAACAAATATATTGTAACCAAGAAAGTGGAAAACAGATTGTACACTTATCGGACCATACACATTTGTAATATAGAGCTTTAAAGGGACTTTGTAACATTTTTCAGATAAGAGATAGTGGTGCTAAGGTAGTGACTTCAATGCTAGATGTAAAATTAAAGATAATCTGAAAATTTGAGTGAAAACGGACCATTATTCATGGTACAAATTGGGAAAAACTGATCTGATCGATTCCTTAATTCTCCCAACTATAGGTAGTGACTTCAATGCTAGATGTAAAATTAAAGATAATCTGAAAATTTGAGTGAAAACGGACCATTATTCATGGTACAAATTGGGAAAAACTGATCTGATCGATTCCTTAATTCTCCCAACTATAGGTAGTGACTTCAATGCTAGATGTACAATCAAAGATAATCTGAAAATTTGAGTGAAAACGGACCATTATTCATGGTACAAATTGGGAAAAACTGATCTGATCGATTCCTTAATTCTCCCAACTATATTATAACAATTCGTCGCTGTTTTCACGAAGTGACGGTAGTGAAAAAAAATTGCATTCACTTTGCGTTACGATTTCCTCACTACCGTCACTTCGTGAAAACAAGGACGAATTTAATCACATGTTAGGTGAATGGAAATCTCACAAAGCAATAAAATGGCTCTGCATTCCATTCCAGACATTTAAGTGTTGACAGACTTTTTTCTAGCCTGTTTAATGTCTTTTTTTTCATGGAAAAACGGTTGGGAAAATTCAAAAATGGTTGGGAGAATTTACTGTTAATCACTGTTAGAGGGTGTCATACATCAACGCCTTCAGAGAAAACCATAGATATCTTTGTGGTTAGAGATTTTTGTCATGATTTTTTGCATGTCAGAGGGTTTACAGTAGAAGGAATATAGTAAGTAACATTTTATACAAAAATTAAGCAATTTTTTTCATCAACCTTCAACAATGTTACCAAGTCATTTTAAAACTTCTTATACTATGTTACAATGCTATTTATGGAATGTCAATGCTATTAATGTGGAAATGGAAAGGTCGTGGGTTCAAGCCCCGGCATGGCACTTATGTCCTTGAGCAAAGCCCTTTATCTACATTGCTCCTCTACACCCAGGTGTTAATTGGGTACCCGGTAGGATGCAGGGACGCATGTGCGCGCCTGTAAAATATGTGACTAGCCGGAAAGCTCCCCAGGGAGTGGAGAATGTGCACTGTAATGTGCAGAATAGTATTAGAATCCAGTGACTGTGGTGATAAATAATACTGTAATTCTAAAACAAAACATTATAATTTCATACACAATTCTCCATTGATTTCCAAACTTCAACCATGTCTTCTCTTTCTGAAGTTCAAAACACAAAATTTTGACTTACTTGCTCCGCACGAAATGCCAACATCCTCCAAATGCGTGCAATCATGTGTACCATATGTATCGTGATTACAGTCGTTCAAGTTTGATTCAGATCCAGAGCAGTCTACTTCATCCAACCAGATTGTCCCAGTCCCAGAACCAAATCTTGCATCAGTATAGTAGTTTATGGATGATGTATCCAAGCCAAGCTGACGGCAGGCGACCTATTGAATTAGCATTACAGAAAAAGGTAGTTCTTATAACAGAAATTATCTTTCACTACGGTTCTTCAAAACAGGATTTTTTTTCTTGCTGAAAAATATTGCCAAATATATAATCATGATACAAATACTGATGAAATTTATGAAATGTCAAATACAACATATACAGTGAAAGCTGTTTTAGCGACAACCTGTATAATTATAAAGACCACATTTCTTGCCTCACTTGTAACCTATACTAAAGTCACCTGTACATAAAGACTAACTGCCTATAAAGTAAGGCTGCGACGGGTAGTCGAATGCTCGAGTACCCGCACGGTTGACAACTACTCGGGTACGATTTCTCGTACCCGAATTCTCGTACCCGAATATTCGGCCGCAAAAAAAAAAAAAAAAAAAAAAATGTCCAGGCCCACGCTTACCCGTACCGAGGAGAGCGGCTGCCGCTGGCAATGTACCGTCGGTAAAAATGTTTCCTAACTCAAGCACTGTCAAACTCACCTTTCAGAAACTGGGACAAAAATGTCCAGATTTCTGTTTGGATTATTCTGCCATCTTTGGTTTTTAAAACGGCATTGTTTACTGTTATTATTCTTATTAAATCGGCGCTTTCAACTGCAACTCAAAATAAAATTGCGTGCATTTTCGGCGACGGACCTGGGAAACTGCCGAGTGGTATGGTAGTGGCAAAAAAAAAAAAAATCAAAAAAATCAAAAAATCAAAATTTTTAAAAAAAATCAAAAAAATTATAAAAAAACATGGCGTCCGCATATTCGAGTATTTGCTTGTGAGCCTGGGAGTGTACTTGGGTACCTCATTACACTGTTGTGCACAGCCTTACTTTAAAGACCACATTTCTTGCCTAACTTGTAACCTATACTAAAGTCAATCGTACATAAAGACTAACTGCCTATAAAGACAACATTTCTTGCTTCACTTGTAACCTATACTAAAGTCACCTGTACATAAAGACTAACTGCCTATAAAGACAACATTTCTTGCTTCACTTGTAACCTATACTAAAGTCACCCGTACATAAAGACTAACTGCCTATAAAGACAACATTTCTTGCTTCACTTGTAACCTATACTAAAGTCACCTGTACATAAAGACTAACTGCCTATAAAGACAACATTTCTTGCTTCACTTGTAACCTATACTAAAGTCAATCGTACATAAAGACTATCTACCTATAAAGACAACATTTCTTGCTTCACTTGTAACCTATACTAAAGTCACCTGTACATAAAGACTAACTGCCTATAAAGACAACATTTCTTGCTTCACTTGTAACCTATACTAAAGTCACCTGTACATAAAGACTAACTGCCTATAAAGACAACATTTCTTGCTTCACTTGTAACCTATACTAAAGTCACCTGTACATATAGACTAACTGCCTATAAAGACCACATTTCTTGCTTCACTTGTAACCTATACTAAAGTCACCTGTACATAAAGACTAACTGCCTATAAAGACCACATTTCTTGCTTCACTTGTAACCTATACTAAAGTCACCTGTACATAAAGACTAACTGCCTATAAAGACAACATTTCTTGCTTCACTTGTAACCTATACTAAAGTCACCTGTACATATAGACTAACTGCCTATAAAGACCACATTTCTTGCTTCACTTGTAACCTATACTAAAGTCACCTGTACATATAGACTAACTGCCTATAAAGACCACATTTCTTGCTTCACTTGTAACCTATACTAAAGTCACCTGTACATAAAGACTAACTGCCTATAAAGACCACATTTCTTGCCTCACTTGTAACCTATACTAAAGTCAATCGTACATAAAGACTAACTGCCTATAAAGACCACATTTCTTGCTTCACTTGTAACCTATACTAAAGTCAATCGTACATAAAGACTATCTACCTATAAAGACAACATTTCCGTAAAGACCACATTTCTTATTTCCCTGGTAACCCATACTAAAGTCACCTGTACATAAAAAAATAACTGCCTATAAAGACCACTTTTTTTGTCTTCTTGGTCTGCGCTTATATATTATGCAGGTTTCACTGTATTAATTCTACTACATTATAACTGATGCAGCAATATTGCTGGATGGCACAGAAATGAGGAGGCTTTGGGAAACAATCTCTTACCCTTGCATCCAATATATCAAAACTATCATCACAGACAGTTCCCCAAAAACCACTGTAGAAGACTTCTAATCTTCCGTAGTTACTACCACCATCTTCCAAACGTAAGCTACCTGCAATGAATGAATATAAAATGAATTCATAAACAGTGATCTCTGCATAACACATATGTCACTCAAGTCGAATTTCCCTAATAAAGTCAAATCATTTTTAGGCCAAACTATGCAAAACATTAGTTACTTGCATTTCCTAAGTTAAAGTTTGTAAAAATGGAACTATTTTTTGTGGTCAACAGATTTGACTTATGTAGAGTTAACTGTGTCTCCATCTTCATTGGGTTACATAGGGAAAAGAACTTGATGCCGTGGAGTGCAGACAATGGCTAATTATTAAGAATTTGAAAGGGCAGCTTTTACAGAACTGGGGGTTGTTTCACAAATACAAGGTCGACTTTAAGTTGGACTTAATTATGGCAGGCCATCCATCCCACTGGTTGCTCTCACCATTACGATCATTACATAATATTTTTCCTTTCAATAGATGTATTAACTCATAGCCTTATGCACACTATCGTTATAGTGCTTTGTACATGTGAGAGAGCCATCGCTTAAGTGCCATGTGCGTGCAAGGGCGTAATCGTAATAGCAATAATTGTTCATGCTCATTGGATTGTGCTGTGTGTTTTGCACTCGCTATTCATAGATTTATCGCTTTAATCAGATTATCTCCAAAACAACCTGGCACGGGGGGATTTGGGGCTTGGCACAATGGGGATTAGCCCTGTGGCATGATAAGAGTTAAAAGCCAAGAATCTTGATGTGTTGCACATGATACAAATGACTGATACTACTGTACCTTCCAAACCTTCTCCATCTGTGAGTGACCCACACTTAATGCTGACGTCCTCAGAATGAGAACAATCAGTAATGCCATAAGTACTGTGAGAACAGCTATCTAAGGTTAATTCTGAACCGGTACATTCCACTTCATCCAACCAGATTGAACCTGTTCCTGCACCGTATCTTGCACTTCCATAAAAAGTGGTCAAAAATGTATCTAGACCAAGTTCACGACAAGCGACCTGCAAAGCGCCAAATAAATTACAAAATACATGAATGAAGGAATAAGTTATAATAAATAAGTTAATTAATCAATGAAATTAAAGAATAAGTAATAAATTGACTATATAATTAATGAATAAATTAAAGAATTATCAAATGAATAACTAAAGAAATTAAAATGTTCCCATGGATAAAAAACAATATTTTGTCTGTTAGGCGCCAGAAGGGCATTAACTCTGTGTTCAAGTATATAAATTAGCACAATTTGGGCTCCAAACAGACCATTTCACAAGCGTTAGTGTGTATACAAGAAGAACAGAACAATAGTCATATCATTATCATTATTGCAATGGATTTTAAAACAGCATTCAATATCTAATTCTTCTTCTTCTTCTTCTTCTTCTTCTTCTTCTTCTTCGAGATAATCTGCCTCTTTCAATACTGAAGATTCTTGCAGATGCCGTATACTCGGCCTGATTCTACCTCTAAAGTACATTATTGATAATAATCAAAACATCTGAAGAGAAAATCGCATATTGTCTGTCATCTCTCACCTGTGCATCAAGTACCCCAAAGTTGTCATCACAGACAGTACCCCACTCTCCATTGTAGAACAACTCCAGTCTCCCGTAGTTAGAACCGCCACCCACCAGACGTAAAAGGCCTGCATAAAACAATGACGCAGAATTAGTGTTCGAGGGGAACTATTACTAATTATAGTTGCTTTGCACATAAGATGATAAACACAGTGAAACCTGTTATAAAGACCACCCAAGGGAGACAAGAAAAGTGGTCTTTACAGTCAGGTGGTCTTTAGTACATGTTTCAATGAGAAACCATTTCCAAGGGAAACAAAAAATGTGGTCTTTGTAGACAGGTGACTACCTCTCAAAGTTAAAGCTAAATCAGGTTTGACTGTAATAATAATGGTGGCTTCTTATACAGCACACATGTCCGTCACGTCTCAAGGCTCCTTCATTATTACCCCTGTCATAGCTGGCATCCAAACGTGTAGCCTTCTGGCATATCAGGTACCCATTTACACCTGGTTTGAGAATGGCAAAAGTGGATTAATGTCTTGCCCAATGAGGTTTGAGTTGGGCTGGGATTCAAACCGTCAACCCATGGATTGGGAGTCAAGTGATGAAGTGAATGAACCATTATACAACGTCAACCTGGTTTCCAAGGTGATACCCTATTTTCAAATTTCAGCTTCAAATACTTGTGGAGTGAGGTATCATGGTCAATTGGATAAGTCGCTGGACTATGAATCACTGTTCAAGCACAAGGTACAGGGTTCACCCCCCCCCCCCCCCCCCACAGCACTATATAATGTCCTGTAGCAAGACATGAATTGGCATTTGCAACTCTCCATTCAGGTAAAGTAATTTAACACTTGGTAGGAAGAGATCGCTTTCACAAAGGCTACATCAGTGTAGTTTGGCTAAAGCTGGGTGATGATATGATTGCAAGGTCCTCAGGAAAAAAAACAGTACTGTATTGACACTTATAGTTATAACTTAGGCTACCACGGGTAAAAAAAACATATCAATTCTGTAAAACTAGAAGAAATACAATAAATTGACATAACAAAATGGGCATTAGACAAACTAAGATAAACACAGGTCTAAAAAAATTACAACTTGTACATTTTATGTCCTTTTTTTATATAAAGAATTATAATACAGGAAAAAATTACCTAGCGAAGGCGTCACAACTTGCAAGAGTAATAATACGAGTAGAAAGGACGCAGGAAACATTGTTGTCCTTTCAGTCATCATCCTGTCCCGCTTAAGCAGTGTCTCATTGGATGAACAAATGTACTTTGTCACAGAATGTCAAACAATATCTGTAAATGAATCAAAGGGTAATATCAGGTCAATAATTATATAATATTGACTGGCCTTGAGGGGTATATCAGAAATATTGACCAAGCTCAGATCATATTGCCCCGAGTCGAAAGACGAGGGCAATATGGTCTTAGCGCGGTCAATATTTCTGATATCCCCCGAAAGTAAAGCCAGTCAATATTTGTATTGTTATCCAAATCAGACATCTAGAGCAAATACAGAAATCCACCATGACAATCTCAAGAACTGAACGAACTTTGTCAAACCAGCACTGTGCATCCCGCGGCTTGACACAATTTTCGTTACACTGCAAACAGTGTGCATTTGGTGTGATTATTACGTCACAATAGAGTGCGCGCAGAGTGCACAGGTTCTCGTACGCATAATAGATGCGCAATGAAAATGACAAGATACGGCGCGGTCAATACAAGATGCCCGGATGCGAGACCGTGGAAAATACCAAGGTATATTTTCACTTGTCTCTACACGCAAAGTCAATACGCACAGGGAGACCAAGGAAAATACAAAGAATATACCCCTCCGTTCCCACTGCTAGTGAAAACTAGGGCAATACGGTTTTGTAAATGACCAGCTCAGATGTCTGATACGGGTAATAATAGTGAATAAAGTCATATATATCATGATATGGTCCATTATAACATTGTCCATGATGTTAGCAATTGATGGAAATTCATGATATTTACATGGTATGGCTACAAACTGTAAAGACACTCCCCTTTCCTAATTCATATATAGACTATTCCCAATATTAATCATCAACAGTATTTTACAAGGTTACAATCTCAAAATGAACATCAACAGTATACAGAAGAAAAGGTAGTCCTGTTGGTCCTCCGGTCGCTACTTCTTTATGGTTCTGATTTACAGATGAAAACAACTTTAAGGGCACACTAGATTATAGATAGACAGAGCTACCAAGTATCACGCATTAGGCATGACATCACGCATTTCGAGGGTCTGAAAATGCTCTTACGCACGACGCGCGTGCTAGATTTTGAATAAACGCTATACCTTATGCGTGTGTTATACCCTCGCACGAGCACTCGAGCGCCGAATCATGAAAATGTCACGCATTGTCGATCTTTGAACTTGGCGTCTCTGGATAGATGGATCGCGCGCAACATTAGATCTAGATCTACTGCTAGACAGAAATAACCGTCTGATTTGGTCATTTCTTTTATAAAACTGACATTTGTTGACATTCCCAAATACAGACGGTAACCCAGGGATCTCGTACCTTGGGGGTGGCTAGAGCCACTGATGTACATCTTTTCGTTCATTTTCTCCCCGATTTTCTTTATTTAGATCTTATTTTCTTTATTTAGATCTTATTTTCTGATTTCTAAATCAGATGTAAATTAGGTCGGTATATATACCACCTAATTACAGTTTTCAAAATTTGCTAACCTATTATAGAATGTGAAATTTACAGACTTACTTATTATGAGATATCCAATTTTATCTCAGAACCGCGAAGCAGTACGTTCATGCATTCAAACTATTACCCGGCGGCCGATATATTTCCGGTTCAACCTACCAAAACATAGCCAATGGCCAATCAGAGCACTCGTTTCGTGGGAGTTCGTTGGTCAAGCCGGGCTGATTCGTACGTAGCTACGATAGCTTTTAGACGTTCG
>NW_022145614.1:30391899-30554399 GCF_000002235.5 Strongylocentrotus purpuratus | reverse complement strand
GTTACTGAATTCTTTTTGAGTTTTTTTTTATCCCTCTTTCAAATCAGAGAGCATGATAATTTGTTATATACACCTGTATTCCAAGTGCAATATAACAATTCTGTTCAAACATATTAGCCTCATGAAGTTTAAGTGAAAAACTTGTAATTTGATAAATATACTTTAGTCCGATATATACAAATAAGAACTCTTCAGCAAATATACATGTATGGTACTAAAAATAAATTGTTTAAGTACTTTCAAACATCCATCTATATATATAAATAGACCATATCAAATAGTACGTCATCACAACTTGTTGCACATACCTCTTCCCCCAATAAAAGGAAAATGATCTAACTTAATGTTTTAAAGTAGAAAGCCTATAAGGCACGATTTCTGATACTAAAATAACTTGGAATAGCCCTAAAATGAGAAATCAAAGCAGTTAAATACTCACTGCTCTTTGGATATGTCCGAGCACATATTAAGCGCAATCTTCCATGATAAAATTGAGACTGCCCTGAAGTTTACTACAAGCAAAACTTGCATAAATATGTAATGATTGGAAAGTACCTGAACATGTGTCATACTCTTCATACTGAAAAAGGGTGACTGCAGAAATATTATACCTAGAATGCCATTGAGAATATCATGAAGTAAAGTAGTAAGCTTAATACACAACTACATACATTGGCAAATTGTATAGCTTTGGGTTTGTTGTTATCATGTGGTTGATAATACAATTTTTATTCTACTCTGATATTTTCCCCTAACCAAATTTAAATCATAGTTTTCTTGACTATCGTCATATGTCACATGTCAGGCATTCATTTTTTTACCATGGCAGAAGAAGTATTTCAAAGGGGTTCAGAAATTAATTGACCCAAGTTTCTAGAACTACATTTGCTTGAAAGCCAAAGTACACAACTTGACTTCAAATTCTTCTACAAAGACAAGCAGTGCCTATACTGACAACAAAATCAACAATATTCTTCATGACTGTTAACATTTTTGGTTGGTAAGTTTTGATTAATAATAAATGATGATCATTCATCACACAACGTGATTAAAGCAAATGGCATTCATAAGATTGATTATGAAGTACTGTGAAATGGTGGTAAAATATGAAATAGAAAGGCATTATTTATCTCGAACACACAACTTGGCACAAATCAATTACTCAAAGTTTTAGGCAAATGCTTCCTCTTTTACAGCTTGCACCCCTCTCTCCATAATATACATATCTTAATAACTTTATCTCTGTCAATTCAATGCTTCTGTTGTCTATTTTTATGTCTCATTAATTCCCAACTCTGAATAGTATTCTTGACATAATTTAACATCCTATCTCAAGGAATTTTATGAATAAGAATTGACCAAGGACGGTAATGAGCAATTTGTTGATTTGCTATAGTGACATAACAATTACACGATATAAAATTTACTTTGTATAATACTGTAAAAGTACATTTGTTTTATAAAATAAAATGTAATGAATGAGTTATTCAGCCTCAATGTGTGAATACAGGTAGGCTTTGGTCAACAGGCACAGCTAGAGGGGATCAACCAATATCATATAACAGAGGGTTAACCTCTTCTGGCTTTCATCACACAATAAACCAGTGCGTAGAATACCATCTATATATGGGCAGATAAAGGTCATTTGTACCAAAATTGTAAAACCCATCGAGACGAATACTGGATAGGCGCTCATGAAAGTTATGTAATCACTATTCATATAATCACCGATGGTAAATTCTCTGATACACAGGTGGAAGTATTTCTTCTCAAGAAGGCAAATGAAAGGTATTCATGAAGCACCTCCGTCACTTTGGCAGTGATTATTCTACAATGCATAAAGTGGGACGTCTCCATATGTGAAAGGTCGGTGGACGTTTGGGTGTCCTTTGTACTAAAGCTAACTACAAACTGTTCTATATCCTATATCAAGAATGATCTTTGGTTCATCTCCATAGAGGAATGATATTTCTGTCCCTGAAGAAAATAAGATACAAAAACTCACGAGAAAGAGTTTACATGGCTTCACGAGAGACAATGAGAACAATCTGAATGCTACTGCTTGACGATATCATTGTAGCTTGGTGGAGGGGGAAGGTCTCCTTCAGGCATGTTACTGCCCTGCAGCTGGTACGCTGGGGGTGTCTCCTCAGGTTGTGGGGTTGGGTATGGTGCAGCGTCTCCCTGTGGAGGGTAGGGTCCGGATCCTTCAACGGGAGGAAGCTGGGTCGGATACTGCCCAGGAGGTGGGTAAGCCTGCACAGGGTATGGGTTTGCCGGTGGAGCACCTCCCGTTGATGCGGGCGGGTAAGCGGGTGAATACGTCTGGACTGGATATGGTCGGGGTTCACCCGATTGCTGTGGTGGTGGTTGCGTAGGAAAAGGCGTGGCTCCTGGGTTGTTGCTGGGTGGGGGGACATGGACCATGTTGGTGCCATTATTACCCTGTTGTTGACGCATCAAGTAAAGTTGTCTCCGTCTGTACATGGAGGCACCACAAACTACACTTGCAACACAGACGAACACGATACTGCCCATCCATCGTCCAATACCACCCAAGAACGGATTGCCAGACTCAGAGTTTCCTTCTAGAAAGCATATAAATATATACAAATATCACAGATAAGGTTAAAGGTAATACAAAGATTCAGGAAATTATGAAAAGTGATTCTTTACAATTTCGATATATGTGGATGCCCCTGTGGATGTATTATAAGCACTAGAAAATTTAGCCCCTATAACACTTCTGCTTTCGAGAAAAATTAAATAAACAAATTTACCGGTGCTCAAGGTAAATTTTTGATGAATTTCAAATAGCGCCTACAGCCGTACAACTGTAGCTGCGATAATGAAAATCTCAGAATATGTAGTTGTGATATATAATTTCCAAACGGGAATAGCTGATCGGTCGATTTTAGTCAAGAAACATTGTTTTATAGCTTAATTGATATCTTGACCTTGAGAGGGAGCTATACAACATAAAGAGTTTATTATTTACAATTTCATAACTTTAGACTCGATTTCAACCTCGACAACGATCACTGAATATTGTAGGATCGCATATGCTTCCAATATGTTCACTTGAACCGAATTCATGACCCCATACCAAAACTTTGTATTACCTTTAAATTTACATACAGTTATCAATAAAGCAGTAAACAAATGATCTTTGACATCAACATCCTAGACTACATAGACAATTACCTCTCAATTTTGAGGGGGAAAAAGTAACACCTACTGGGATAGATGGAGCAGGGTGTTTTGAAAATAACAAAAATTAAAATAGAGTGAAAAAAAAAAAGAAGAAGGAGGAAACAAGACATATGAGAGTGCATTTCCAATATGCCTCCGCCTGAATATTCTTAAGATCGTGGCTTGAATTATTGTTAGAATATAATGATGAGAAGGAAAATCTTATCATTTCTGCACAAAAAGCACAGAACCACAAAATCTATATTTGCTATCAAAATTTATCTGTAGCGCATGAAATGAAAGATAACAACAATCTCCTCCAAACTCTGACTCTAGACATACCTGTCCCGCATGAGATACCGACATCCTCGGAGTGAGAACAATCATGATAGCCATAGGGATCGTGTGCACAGCTATCCAAGGTCGACTCGATTCCATTGCAATTCACTTCATCCAACCAGATCATCCCAGTACCTTCACCATATTTGGAGCTACCAAATTGCTCGATAGATGAGGAGTCCAGGTTTAGCTGCTGACAAGCAACCTAGAAAGTAATTTATAGTAAATATGTTTTCACTCCACTCAAATTCATCATGTGATAGGGAATCTTCCTATATTAGATTTATATCTAATCCTCTTGTGGAAATTATTTGGTTTACTCCCATCCTGTCTTGTTTATCTTGTCCTGTCCTGTCCTGTCCTTGTCCTTGTTTGTCATGTCTTGTCTTATCTTTTTATGTAATTTTCCTGTCCTTTGTGTCCCGTTTTGTCATTCTTTTCTTTGTTTATTTATTTTTTTATTATTTAAAAAACTTTTAAATGCGTAACGAAAATATGTTATTGTGTTATATCTATTTTACTGTGATTATTAAGACACTTTTAAATGATTTATGATAATAATGTTCATGTTATATGTATTCTTGGGAACCTACAAAAACAAGTTATGCTTTCTAGTAGGTTCCTGTTTCATTTCATAATTTTGATCTTACTTTGTCAACTATATTTTTTATTGTGCAAACAATTGTTATATGAAATGAACAAATAAATAAAAAAAATTAAAAATCAATTATAAAGAGTAAATCTAACGGTAACCCCTTGACACCTGAATCCTCTCAATTCTATCTGTTATGGCAATGGGTTTATACATTTAGAATGACATATTTACTATCATACCCTTGCATGTTCATGTCTGTGCACCTGTTATCTTTTCCTCTGAAGATTCCTGTGTTTTACTTTATTTACTTTATTTAATTTGATCAAGTGGCCAATCGAACATCTACAAATGTATTTGTAAATGTATCTATTAATTCTTGCTACATTTCTCAGCATCTCTTTCAATAAAGCAGATAGAGAGTTAACATCTATAATAATATTTGCATGTTAATACGTCTCCTATGTTTTGTACAGTTTCGTTATTGTTATATTTTTTATAGCCAATTGTTGGAACTTGTATGTATCTTTTAATAACAGGGACTGCCTCGACAGAACCTTGTGGTTTTATTTGCAGTTTCCCCAATTCATTTCTATTGCTGATTAACTTTGTATAATTCCGGTATATTTGTAGACATGTTTCCATTTTGTGTGTGTTCTGTGTTTTCTATATTGTATATAATCTGCATCTTATATGTTTTTATGGATTTGAATTGAAATAAAACTTGAAACTTGAAACTTGAAACATTGACAGATAATCAACACTCCTGATAGTTTGTGGAAGGCTATTTCAAAGTTTAGGTCCAGGAAAGTATTAGACTCCATTTTGGATATACACATTACTCACCCTTGCCTCATCTTCCCCAAAGTTGTCATTGCAAACAGTTCCCCATTGCCCATTATAAAAGATTTCTAGTCTTCCAGACCTGTCGTCACCATTCTCCAAGCGCAGTTCACCTTCAATACAAGCAAGGTTTTAAAGAACAAATATATAAATTCAAACTTCTGATGCAAAACAAGTTTTTCAGACCAGTTTATCATAAAGTTGTTCAAAGACTCTTTTATCTGAAGAATTTCAAGAAATTAACCATTAATTGTGTTCTTGTTTTAATTCTGAAGAAAAAAATAATTAAAAAATATGTTAGCATACTTTACCAACTAAACCAAAGCTTTCAGTCCTTATACTTTTAATAATGGTTTATATATCATTGATACTTGATAGCCCTTCTAGAACTTTCATAATTTGTTAATCTTTGCTATTCTCTGAAACTTGGAACACAATAACTGAGTGGACAAAATATGACCAGATTCCTTCAGACTTTCCAATTTCACAATATGGTACTTGAAAAGACAGGTGTCTACTCATGGGCAATGTGATTGTATGACGCTTGCTCCAGCCACAATTGCTCCAAGTCTATTTCGTACACTAACCTAATTGCTATAACTTCAACCTCGGACCCAAACACTATACCTAATCTATCCCTAACCACATCCCTAAAACTAGCCAACACCCGCGCACAACCCTAACCCTATACCTTCAACGATATAAAGCTGGGATCACTCATTGCAGGAGCAAATGTTAGGTCCAAGTCATTGGTTATAAGGCACCAAAGCCTCTTAAAGGATGTATTGGAGGGAAGAGTGGAAGGAACTAGACCGAGAGGGAGGCCCAGAATCAACTGGGAAGAGAACTGGAGTGGGCTAAAACTGCAAGAGTGCACCAGAATTCCAGAAGATAGAGTGAATGGAGAGATGTTGCAATCAACCTCCGAACCGGGAGAAGATACTTAGATAGATAGATAGATAGAGAGTCATTGGGCAATGCAACTAGTGCAACTTCCAACCTACTTACCTGGTTCTACATATTCGCCACAGGTTAGACCCACATCCATAGAGTGGGAGCAACTATGTACACCATAGCTGTTGTGGGCACAGCTGTCTAAGGTTGACTCCCATCCATTGCAGTTGACTTCAGCCAACCAGATTGTCCCGTTACCTTCACCAAATTTGGAAGCATCAAAGGTCTGATATTCAGTCGTGTCTAGGCCAAGCTCTCGGCAGGCAACCTAAGGATAACAAATATTTGTATTTTTAATCCATGATCCATATTTTTTCAAAACCAAACAAGATATCTTATGTAGAAGTGTCGTAGTCAAGTGGTTTAAGCAGTTGACTTGAAATTCAAAGGACATTCGATCCCCGATATGGTAATGTCCTTTTGCAAGGCATTAATTTACATTTGCCACACTCGACCCAGGTGAGGTTAATGGGTACCTGGCAGGAATTAATTCCTTGAAATGCTAGAGCGCTGTAATGGCAGCTAGGCTAAAGCCGGGGTAATAATTAAATAGTGTGCCTCGGAATTAATGATTATTATGTACACATATCCCTTAAAGTCCAGTTGCACAGAGGTATCACTTTGAGAGCGTTATTATTTGATTATATACATAAAGAACTAGAATTTAACAGGTAAAATGTTGTAACTTTTATTAAAAAAACAATATAAGATATTAAAAACAATAAAATATACATAAAGAACTAACATTGAACAGGTACAATGTATTACTTTAATTTTAAATGAATAACACTATTTGATCTTTATTTAGAAATAAAAATAACTCACCCTTGCCTCCTCATCTCCAAAGTCGAGATCACAGACAGTTCCCCATTCTCCATTGTACAAGACCTCCAGTCTCCCGGAATAAGAATCACTATTTTGCAACCGTAAGTCACCTTGAACAAGAGCAGAATGACAATTCATTAAAGGATTTTATCTCTTTATAGAAAGCTACCATGGGTTTGAAGTAGAAACAACAACAATAATAATGATAAAAAATATTTTAAAAGCACAAATGTATGGTAGATTTCTTACTTATCTTAGATATCATGATTGTGTTATTATTTTTTAAGCCCCTTTTCTTAGATTAAATCTAAAAATTCTACTTACCCTTAAGGCAAAATTCTTAGCCCCCAATGCTTTTATAGGATACACATTTTTGGTAAGACTTTTTTCTTAGCCAAAATATAAGAAAAAGTAAGGAGATTTCATTCATGCTTAAGAATTTAGTTTATTGAATACGGGCCCTGGCAAGCAGATCATGAAGTTTGACATTTTCTAAAAAGCCGTCCAGCTAATGAAGTGCATGCTAAAGTGTCCCGAGAACTTACTGCCATTCTAGGGACTACTCCTGAATGCTCTTATCCCACACTAAGCCTCACTTTATTCTTTATTCATCTTCGAGAACTGATAGGCTGATGATAGCCCTTTGAAGATTACTAAAAAAATATTATTAGAGAATAAAAATATTAACCTACCTTGACTTAGGGTTGCACCTAGCAAAACTAAGAGTATTGGTAGCAAGAAGACTGATGACACCATTCTCCATTCAATCATGTCTGTTCTGTCTACGATGATATAATGCTAGCTAGCAAAAGTTAATGTCTGAAAATATTAAACAGAGAGCAGTATACAATCATACAATTTTGTATAAATTAACTGTCAAATACATATTCACAAACATTATACCGCTTCAAAACATCAAAGCAGCTTGTGGACTCACATTAAAGGTAAAGACCAGTATTGGAAACGCCCCAATTTCAAAAAATGAAATGGAAGCTCTTATTACCAATCATGTGAAAGAATGTTTTGACTAATAGTTACATGGTGATAATTTTTTTTTCCGGGAAACCGCCTACTAATCGATATATTTGGTACATTAGTTTATCCGATGGTCTGTGAGAGATAAACGCATGTGTCGCGCACGTGTGCGTATAGTTCCACATACATCTTTCTGTGTACAGTGCTTGTAACTTTACGAAGACTGGGCCAAGTTTCTTATCATTTTGATGATTCCAGAACCTTGCAGTACACACCAATACTTATATGCTAGATGATCAACCTTTTCTGATCCATTCCACAACGTTTCTTTCACAATGCAATCGCATGACCATAACTGGTCTTTAGCTTTAACAATTCTACTTTATATCTTATAGGAGACAATTCACTGAAGACCGCAAGACAGAGATCTAAGTTCTACACACTACATCAAAAAATGCTGAGTCACACCGCATGCATGTGCAGCCCACTTTTGGCAGTTTTGTCCAACATAATTCAAAGGTGGATCCAGGGCATGTGAGTTAAATGGATTCCGCATCTAAGAGGGCCCTTTGAAGCAGTCCGTTGCACCGAGAGCATGGGTGTCGATACTTACGTAATACCTATTCATCAGGGGGGGATGAATGAATAGATCATCCCCCCCTGATGAATAGGTATCAGTTACGGATCGACACCCATGACCGAGAGTCTTTTTTCCCCCTATCATAATCCCGTTAATCCCCCACCCAGACCGCACAGCTCGTAAATCTCACTCCCGAAACTGAGTGACATAGGGCTCGCGAAATGCATTGTTGGAAATACACATCGGCTGCTATCGACAAAAATGGCGGCGTACAGTAGGGAAGAGTATTTGGTAGGCGACGATTTAGACTTTCTGACTGATTTTGTGGAAGATTTGATTCTTGAGCCTGGTGTATGGGAAGTTGGAGACCAATACAAGTTATGCACGTGTGAAATTCCATCAACGGAAAATCTTATTCGTTGCAGCGAACCAGAATGTACGGTTAAATGGTTTCATTGTGAATGCGTAGGCCGCTCCATGTAAATAGGCAGCATTTGAATACATGAATAGTCAATACACTCACAACATACAGTACAAATGCACATAATCATCCCGATGCGGTTGATCGGAAAGTTTGACAGTAGACTCACAATTTTAATTTTTAAATTATTCTTTCTAACATCAGAAAGTTGAACAAATTGTATTTTAATGCTCTTTAGGTGTCATCAATCGTCACTATAGTACTGCCTTTGAATGAAATCAGTTGAGTTTTGTACAGTGGTGTTTGAAATGTTGAGAATCAATAGCACAACTTTCAATACACGGCCAGGGTAGTAATGCAGCTATGTGTGTTTCCACCAACAACATCCAGCATGTACAGCCCAGCGAGCACGGCGGCTTTCGCGTCGCCGGCCCGTACTCGGGGTGAAAAGTGGTGATGAATTGACAACTTCTAACCCTCATTAAACCAAATGCGCAATTATACAACACAGTTTCATTTAGTTATTTTAAGAGATAAACTTATGGACTACCTTCCTAGCTATGTAAAAATTTCGGAAACTTTCGGAAAATGTCAATAATTAGAAGAGAACGTGATGATGATGAGAAACTTGCATTCACTCTAACTCACGATTTCCTTGGTCGATTTCGCTGGTTCAGATGGCTACGTCTTCAGAAGAGTTATCCGAGCACAGCGAAAGCATTTGATAACCAATAGCAGGTTGCCTTGTGCCATAAGTTGTCGATTTTGTATTTTTGTCTGTTATAGCTATATACATCTTCAATGAGTATGACGTCATTTTCTCGGTGACTCGCATGGCTTCAAAGCCTTTTTTTTACGACCAAGTGTTTGGAGAGCTTAGGGAAGCAGGCCGCGTTGCGTAACACTTCGTAACATTTGGATCGCCAGAGGGCATCTGTGGTCTGATAAGGGCGGCTGTTGATGGATTTGATGGCTGAAGAGGGTTACATTACTTGTTGTTAAGCCAAGTTAATCTTGAATATCTTTCCCTCGGGAAATTCTTTCGAGACGGAATCTCCATTTAAAGTCTCACCTCCCTGGTGGATCTGAAAATTGTGCAAATCCATGGTGATATTTCTGCCATTCCGGGTCTAGATCTACATACGGAAATGTAATCGTGGATCCAGACGTACATGTATATAGTCTCAAACTCAGTAAAACAACCATTGATATCAGAGACTGTAAGGTATTGGTCTAAGTTAATAAATAAAACATGCCAATTAAGTTAGACATAAATCACCAAGTGGCAAGTCCAATGGGCGCTGGCATGATCAATATTGCATTGGCATTGCATGGAATCGGAAGAAAGCAAGTGCGCAAAGCGAGTGCGAGTGCACGATAAATTCTTTGATTTAGACTAAATGATTTCACATTTCAGAATTACCTACATTTACACTTAGCATTAATGTAGACACTGTAATCTACACCATTTATTGACATGGCTTAAAACGGTAGTTTACTTACCATTCCAAACGGCTTGTTACCTCGTCGTACTCGTAGCCTAGAGATGGGCGTCGCGCTGACTGTATAGTATACAAATAACGCACGTCCCAGAGTGCAATAGCGGTGAATGCAGTACGCGCGAGGTTTCTTTAGATTGGTGCCGCTCTGTTAACGAGCCGCTTGCGGCGAGTTGACAGTGCGAACCATCTGAAGAAACCGAGCGTTTACTGCATTTACGTTTTGCACAACAGGGTCAAGTGCGTTATTTGTTTTATAAAATAGCGACACAAATAGCAAAAACGAAACTTTAGATCTAATAAGTTAGAGTCTACGAGAGTTCGATCTAACTTAGATCTAGATCTAGAGTTATGTTGGTTCTACTTCTAATTAGACTAAGACCTAATTGCAGGCTTACCAAAAAGTCAATGGGATTCATTGCCTTGATTAAAAATAAAATCCATACAGTGGGTCTAGAGACGAGTCTACATCAGACAGCTGAAATTCCTCGCTTCATTATAAAATCCAAAAGTCAAAACAGGCCTAAATCCAAGGCAAAAGTAAAATAAAAATTTGCTTTTTAATAATACCCCGCTGGCCGCTCTAGCTAGCTAGCTAGAGCTAGCTACGCGTACGTTGCGCTGGGGATCATGGTGGAGCGTACAATATTAGCTACGCGTAGCCTACAATAATTGCAATGCACTCGAGGGAGCGCGTACTACACGTACGCGCGCGCACTGGATCTCCATGGTCACGCGTACGCACCGTGCAATATAACTTTTTACTGCGCTTTTTCTGCACTCATTTCTGCAAAATCGTGCTTGCATCAAAATTTTTTCAATGTCATGTGACGCGTATTGACCAATCACGATACTTAAAATACTAGAGCCATTTTATAAAGAGAGATAGTAGTACTGCTGTGTCATATCGGTATGACGTAATCATGCGGCGCCGAAATATAGGGACAACAGATGCGCTGCACTCATGCATGCGATTCGATGGTATAGAAACACCGCAAGACCAAGGGGGGGGGGGGGGGGGGTTGCAGGCCATTGATTTTCAACCTTTCTTCGGTCACGGCACCCTTTTCAGAAATAAAAAGTTTCGCGTCACCCCGATCCTAAATTCATCAAAGAATATTAACTGTCACTCGTCAAGTAATTGGCCATGCATGTTCGAGCATCGTAATTATGTTCATAATTAGTTTTGCGAGCAAAAAAAGTGACACTCTTTAATATTATGTTTAAAATAATTTTTGTAATGAACACTTGATAAGATAGTATACCTTGATATCTTGGTAAGATGTGAAATATACTGAATGCGCTCACCCCGCCGCAAAGGCTAATTGAATCCCTGAAAGAGTTCTATATATCCATAAATACATTAAAACATAAAACATTGTCTTATACCCCTAAATATTACTTGCTTTAAATCACTATTATTTATTTATTATTAACCATTGCAAATATGAAAACAAAATTAAAGTTGGTTGGTTGGCTTGTATTTTACTTGTCCGCTCCAGGCATTTTAACAAACTCAACCCTTTTCGCTCTATTGTTGTTGTTTTTTTGTTGCTCGATCGCACGTGGATTGTATATATTGGGAAGGCCTAATAAGCAGCAAGCACTATAGAACAAACAAAAAATATCCCATAAAATCTGAATAGCATTTTCTTTGAACGCATGAACTGAAAAGATCCTGGCAGTGCTATCCCGCCCCTCCCCCCCTCCCCCTCCCCCTCTCTCTCTCTCGCTCTCTCTCTCTATCTCTCCTTCCCCCCCCCCTCTCTCTCTCTCTCTCTCTAGGCCCATCTCTGTCTAAGTGGCCCGATGGGCATCGATACCCGGCAGTCAAATATTTAGAACCACATGATCCGGGCAACCCTCTCCTCATTCGGGCAGCTATAGTCAGTAATGCTAAAATCCGTCAACTCAAAGTCTGTTGTCTTCCTTGTTTCGCTCGCTTACAAGATTTAGTAACAGGGTAGTTAGATAATTTTGACAAGAGACATCGACCCCCGGCCCTTGTGCACTCTCCCCCATGTTGGGAGTAAATACACCTTTAAAAAATAAAAAAAAATAAAAACAAAATTAAAATCAAAATCATATCATACAGAAAATGCTATATTTTATTGGGGATGGGGAATGTATGGGTAATATGGTTTCATAATACACTTCTTCTTTTTACTTCTTTAAACAAATCTTGCGAAAATAAAATAGCTCGATTAGCGAAACAAGTTTAAACTTTTGCTACTTCACTGATGAAGAAGATCATTTTGCATCTACAACTACAATGACAAATACTGAGAAACAATTAAGTACTATGACATTTATTCATCCTCATACACACTTTGACATGTAAATTACTGTATGCACCAATGTTGTTATGGGAATTTGATAAATAATTGGAACTATACATGACTGGTTTATAGCTATAATACTGCCAGTCTGATTATGATAAACAGTAATTCTTTTTGAGAGAAAAGGAAGAAGGGGAGGGTTCCCTTTAATGGACTCTGATTTCATATCGTATATAGGTGCAATGAGATATCCATTCCACTGTGGGAAATGGTATTTAATACAACAATGATAAACATAATTATTACTGTCAATTCCTTGCACTATCAATTAATCTGAAAGCCTTTCGAAAAATGTTGTTATAATTATTATTGTTGAAACCGATTGTTGAAAAAAGCAGTCGAAAAATAATGAGTTCTAGAACTGGGAAGGAAACTTATCTGAAGGAAATTCGTATCATTAGGACGAAAGACGATTCTGTATACAAGTGGAAATAAATTATAAACATCCTTTTCTATTCATAATTTTTATTAAAAATTCAAATTGCATTGGATTTTATTTCATCATGAGAATCCGGTCTGAACCTATACATATCATTGTGTAGACAGGTCATATGGAACGAACGATGAACGGACGAAGCTCGCTTCATCTGCAGTCTCTTCGCGCGCCTTTCAGCCTCATATTTCCGTCTTCGTGCCACGATGGCGAGAATGACGGCGACGACGATCAAGATGATGAGCACGGCAGAGATCACGGATACGGAGATGATGAATTCTATCCGATGGAAGACGCTGGCCGGTTCTTGTTCTGTAGCGATGAATCCCAATCCTGTTAGATATAACAATTGTCTTTTTAATTTGGACAATAATAATCTTATACAGCTTTGATAACATTTTCATCATCATCATCACCCTCGCCGCCACCACCACTGTCATCATCAATTATAGAGTGGTGAAGTGTGACGTCATCAAAAAATCTTTCTTTTCATTTTCCGAAAGAGCATCAGAAAATAATGTCCAAATTTTCTATACGAACTCGGTGCTATTTTGCTCTGGTTCATAACATTACGAACCAGAGCAAAATAACACTGAGCTCCTATAGGAAATCTTTTTATTCAGATGGTCACATCTCAGCCAAGTGGCGTACGCAGGATTTTTTCAGGGGGGGGGGGGGGGGCGGGGGGGGGGGGTTTCAACATTTTGAAATCGGGCCAAAAATTTCGCAACGACTCAGCCAGCCGCTGAATAAGCGGGGGGGGGGGGGGTAAGAGGACATATTTTGTTTTTATTTTTTTGGTCCCGAAATTCGAAAATTTGACCGATCAATATGATGACGCTTTTTCCACTGAACTTAAACGAAGTGGGTAAATTACGGATCCCGGATCGGCAACTGTGTCCATTCACCGCAACGTATACCTACCAATCCCAACCGGTACCCACCCCTGACAAATAGATAACAAAAATGGCAATGTTGAAAATAAAGTTTTAAAAAAATATATATTTTAAAAATACTCTCACCTCCATTTTCATTGGATCCAGGAACAGGGGCAATCTTGAAGGAAAGAGGTGGTAGCGGTGGTGGTGGTGGTGGTTGCGGTTGTAGAAGAGGAGTGGCTGGTGCTGATGGTTGTGACGGTGTTGTTGTTGGTGGTGGTAGTGGTAGTGGTAGTGGTGGTTGTGGTAAATCCCAGAGAAAGAATGGGGGCATCTGATGCATCCACCTGAACATTGTTTTCCTCGTCGTCTGCGTAGTTTTTAATGAGAAGTTTATCTAATCATTGTTTGGAGTGTCTGAAGAGTGAAGAAGAGTAAATATATCCGCAATATCATTCTCATTCTTTAGAGGCTTATCCTAATGAGCAACCTGAACTCGATATAGTGTGCAATTTTGCATCTCTGAAGATGCACTAGAAGTTATTGTTAATTTGTGGCTCCCCTTTATACAAAATTGATAATGTCAACGAATATTTATTTTTGTGTATAATTATAATGCGTATAAAGGGGCACGGTACAATGGGGGTTGTTTATCTCGTCCCCAATGTCAACCTTCCAGTTTTTGCAAGACGATCCCGCTAGATAGACGAGCGAGAAAATGTTCATCATCAACATTAATATTATACACAGATCATTATTGAATTCAAAGACACCTCCTCATTGTATATGATCGATAATTTCAAATTTCACGTGGGATTTGGGGTGCAGCCCCATGCAGTCGCCCCTTCTTCATCTCTTACGTCTATATAGGGTATCCAATGTTCAGTAAAAAAAAACACATAATCATTTTGAATGCATTTAATTTGTGCATATTTTTTACACTTACAAATTAAAATGTACCTTATATACCATTATTGCAGAGTAACCTTAGCGTAACACTATAAGCACATTTTAAAATTATTTTGAATATAGTTACTTATAAACAAACTAATATGGAAGAACATATTCAAGATTTTAATTCTATATAAAGTTGTATATTTTGACTCACCAAAACCCTCATTTTTGAGGAAAACCAAAACATGAACAACAACAATTAAACTGTGCATCAACTTCTATTTTCGAGAATTATAGAACTTACAATTCCTTTATAGATTTTAGCGTCTTTATTTGAAAATCCTTTAAATAGGCCTAGTACATGTAAGTATAATTTTGAAATAATAAAATTACTCACCGTACCTTGATGCCTGACAAAAACTATATACTCCAAGGGCTACTGCTTCCAGAGGGTTTGAATAATTATTTGATCATGAATATTATCATTAATAGGGAAAATTATAAACATTATAGCTAAATCGGATGAAAGTGCATCATGGAATCATTTTTTGTGGTTCAATCAATATAAACAAACTAAAGCCACATGACTCTTATTTTAATCTCCCATGATATATAGCTTAATCCCGCGCGGTCACAGTTCAGAGAAAAAAATATTGAAAGCTTCAAAATACACTTTATACTATGTCATCTAGACTCGTATAGCAAGATATGTATTTTTCGGAGGGGGAGGGAGGCTGGGTGGTGAGGGGGAATATACACTGTAAAAAAATAATAGTCGAAATAACTCAATAAAATTGAGGAAAAGAATTGCCTTATTTTTATTAAGTAAATATTACCTACGGCATCTTAAGTAGAATTTACTTTTTTTGCTGAATAAATTTTTACTCAGTTAAATCGAGTTACATTAACGTAAATAATTTAAGTATTGTAATCATTTTAGATAATTAAAAAAAAGCTATGATAGGATTACATATTGCACGATTCGGTACCCATCTAATCTAACAATTAACATCCACTCATCATTCACTACTTCTATTTAAGATTAATCACTAATCACCATTCGACACATATTGAAGGGCGTTGTGGCGTGCGCCTGTAATCCAGCCATAAAGTGGAAGTTACAAACTGATTCAGCCGAGGACGCAGGTTCGAAACTGAGTCACGTCTTTCGGATGGTGACGTTTAAAGGTCGGTCCCAGACGTAAATAATCATATCTGATTGATACACGTCTGTAAAAACCCAATACACACAGGGCTCCAAATTTTATATATACTTGATCGTAGCATCTTAAAAGAAAAATTGGTTGACAATTTCCTGAAATATCAAGTTTTGATTTGTTTTGAACTGGGTAACAATTAAAAATTGTCTTGTCTTTGCTTAGCCATGTTAAATGAATTAGTAAATGTTTTAAAGTCCTTAAATTTTCATTCAACCACAAAAAAGAATTGTTTTATTTAAAAAAGAGTTTAATTTGGTCTTAATGAATATTCATAAATTATGTAAATATTTCTATTACGCACTGCATCGGCCCTTACTTTAAAAAGATAAGAATAATCAACATAAATTGTTTGAGTAATACGTATAATTTCTGATTTTGAGTTAAAATTACTAAATTAATACAAGCTGAAATTACTTAAAGTTCTTATGTATTTGATTTTACCTAAATATTCCACGTATGTTTTACTAAATTGAAAGTTTGAGTTACCAAGACTTAAATTTAGTGCGTAAGTGGCAAAACTAATGTTTTCAAGTAAATTCTACATGGAAAAAATACGTAAAAGATACCAATGAACAAATTCTTTTTTACAGTGTAATGATACATAAAGTTTGCCTTCTGATGCAAAATAAATCTTTACATGTTTTTCGCTCGGTGCGCATTAAACTTCTCCCCCTTTTTGTTCGGTGTTATTGATTTTTTTTCTCATTGATAATGTTTGAAAATGCATAAAAGCCTATAATAAGCCACACTTTTACTTATTTTACTTATACTTCCTTTAATTAGACTGGCAGAATCGTTTTTAATTTATGTAGACATTGATAGATCGGATTGAGTAAAAACTTGACACCAGTGGTTTTGTCACTTAACAGTGAAGATGCCAAGGTCATGGGTTCGAGCCCTGACAAGTTCTTCACTAACTTGCAAGAGAAAAAATGGGAACGAAAGATTTATTGTTTGTTTGTTTTATTTCCGAAAATCATCATAAAAAAACAATAATACAATATAACAAAATCAAAGACTTATATAACAATGATAGAATGATAAAACGGTTGGATAGTCCATTTCAGAGCCATTAACCTAATGGCTCTGTTCTTCCATGGAGTCCAATGTCATTGTGATTGATTTTACCAGCCTCATGGAGTCACGGTTACGACTCCCTGAATAATTTGATGAAGAGTGGAGATGGTGCACACGCGTGCTTGAATGAAACAGAAATGACCGCCAATGAGCTCAGAGACATTTTGTATAACAATACGGATTATTGTCATTACCGTTACTTAATCTCCCTTTGAGCTGGCCGGATAGCCTTGTGATTAAGTGTCAATGTTGTTTATAATATTGGTGAAGCTCAGTGAAGGTTTCTCGCAGGGGCGGATCCACCCGGCGGCAAGAGGGGGAGGGGGGGGGGGCAATCCGTGAGAAAATATTTAGCTGCGACTCAGCCAGCCGGTGAATAAGCGGAGGGGGGGGGGGGGGGGGGGGGGGTAAGAGCACTTTTTTTCCCCAATTCCTGAGAATTTTTTTTGGGGGGTCGGGGGTCGGGGGTCGGGGGTCGGGGGTCGGGGGTCGGGGGTCGAGGGGGTTCGGGCGGGGCGGGCCCGTCGCCCCCCCCCCCCCCCCCCCTCGTAGACTCGCGCCTGGTTTCTCGCCATAACGACTGTCAAAATGCTCTACGCGGGAGCTAACCCTTTTATGGTTGAAATAACTTTTTCTTTATAACTGTATAAACTTTAGAATGCTTTATCGGCTTTAACCTGTATGATTTTAAAATTCAATTTTGGAAAAATCCAGAATATGGCATCACCAACAGCCGCTGAGTACACACACAAAAAGGTGAGATCTAACAAAACAAACAAACAACAACCCCATGGATTGGGTGGGAAAGGCTATACATTTTGAATGTAAATATTGTGGGCAGTGTTAGTGTTCTCCCTTTTTATGATTATGGATCCGCCCCTCCCAGCATCGCACATGGTCTAAATTTATGAAATCATGAGCTGGCGATGCGCCTTACAAAATAATTGTTATCACAAAATAAGAAAAAGTGTTTTTATAATGATTATATTATTATTAGTATGATTGTCATTACTGTTATTTTAACCTAGTCTTATTAAAGGATTTAAAAAAAAATAATTCAAGGTTTGTCACTGCTCTAACAGATCCCAAAAATACAGTATTTAAATACATCGAATAGATATTAAATATTGATATTTTTCTTAGGATGACCAATCTTGAGACGTGGAATCATAATACAGATTTTGCATTGTAATGTTCAAGGAAAAACAATAAGACTTGACCCTAATCTAAATATGCACCCCCTCTTTATTTACTTCCGGGAAATCTGGGAGGCGGTCATCGGATCAAATTCGAGCTCAGATAACGTATAAAATGTAAGCAATTTTAGAATGATTTTCACTATAAGTGCGCTGTTATTGCATAGAGATGTATTTACCATTGGTTTTAAGTATGTATTCTCTCGAAGGAAGCATTTAAACCTGAGCATAACCGGCTGCAAAGCTGCAGCTGGTAAGTGGTGTGTAGACCTTTTGTATACGCTGCACTGGCCTACGGAACGTGAGGATTGAGGTTCCTGCACACACTAATCACTATCCTGACTGACGGGCAACACATCACATACAGCAGTACATGCATCGCACTATGAACATGACAGACAAAGAAAGCGGACAAAATATACAGTTCCTCAGGTAGACAAAGGAACATCCCTTCACTGCTATTATGTAAAAAGGTGAATATGCATGTGACACCTGTTCTACACATTTTTACATAATAGCAGTGAAGGGATGTTCCTTTGTATACCTGAGGAACTGTATATTTTGTCCGCTTTCTTTGTCAGTCATGTTCATAGTGTCGATCATTCTCACGATATTTTGAAAAACCTGCTGTATGAACTATGATACTTTCAAATGATATGATAATCAATTTAATGAATAAATGATGATAGACCCTAAATAGTTAACGATTGGAACTCACAAGTTTTGTTGATGAAAATTTCCTTGGTTTTGCAGATAAATTGAGCCTACTTTTACCGATTGGGCCAACCGTCTAGTCTTCAGCTATGTTCAGCAATTTTTTTATTTTATGTCGTTTTTCAAAATGAAGGGAGACCTCGGCCCTTGATTACATTGCATTTGTTTATCATTGCGATCAGTTGTTAGCCTTTTCAATAAAGGAAACAAAGAATACAAAATATGCAAACATGAGTTGCAATACTTATACAGTGACCAAAATTTGAGATATCAATGATAATTGCCTACTGCATGTTGAAATCATGCAGTTATGTACATGTAGATACATGTACTTCGATATAAGAGTTTTTTTAAGAGATGCTTTAAAAGAATAGAGAGATGAACAATGCCTTATTCAATTTGGTAAGGAGTTCCAAACATCTGGTCCATGATGTGTGCAGTGTGTATGGAACCAAACTCTTTCAGCATGACTACGGTACTAACAAAAATCTTTGTAACCAAAGCCTTTCTCCGCTAATTTTGCCAGGGTATATTATCCCACATGTTACCAACTTCATCAAAGATTCTATTTTTTGTGATATTTGCTTCTATAGTTGGCAGCTTGAATTCGATGCAAAATGATGGATTATGATATTATAATTACTATTGTTGTAAATTGTTTTGGTTATTAGATTGTTTTGGTTATTAAATTGTTTTGGTTATTAAATTGTTTTGGTTATTTCTTTACTCTTGGCAACCTGTGGAACACAAATTCACCAATTTCCATGGACTTGCCCATGCATATCTGTTACTATACCATTACCAGTTGATCTTGAATCTCTCATTTACTTCCCCTTACCGGATAACTGTTGGCAGTGAGGATGCAGTCGAGGAAATTCCGTGACCCTCCCAAGGTGACTGGTCTATCCCCCAAGGAGGGCCCGCCAGGAACAAAACTCACCATCAGAGGAGAAAATCTGGGATTCAATGAAAAAGATGTCTTCTGTGAGTAAAGTCTTCTATTAGGCCTTTAAAAAAAAGATGTTGTATTGCCCGTTACAGTGTAGGTGCCAAAACATGGGTCGGTCGGTCTGGAATTTATTTTGTTTAAATAACTTATTTTTAATTTTTTACTCTCTCTTTGGGCTGATATTTCTCAGATTTGAATGCTCTAATACATTTTTTTCTAAAAAAAACAGTAAAAGCCTATAGTAGATTTCAAGATTTTGGGGTCAGTCACAAAGGGCAATACAACATCTTTTTTGTTAGGCCTTATGAAAGAAATATTTATTTTGAAATATATTGTAGATGAAAGGTTTCTTTTTAAACACTTTACAGTGCAGAATAATTATATGGCTTTTTACTGAATGAAAATGATTAACTTGATGATGTGCTTGGTTACTAGCAAAGATGTGAGTTTGAGTTTTTAGTATTTTGGCAAATTTTGGAAAAGTGTAGGGATGTGATTCATTTATGTTTGAAAGTATTATTTGAAAGTTTACAATATTTGATCTCTGGTGTCCTCAAATGGAAAAAATGAAGAAAAAAAAACAACCAAGCACATTCCCCAAACCCGAAAAAGAAAATTATAAACAAATAGTAATCATATGAATTTTATGTACTGTGTTCATAGTGGTGCCAGAATTCTTTATTTGTTCACATAAGTTCATTCTATTTAGAATAAATGATGATACTAAGACTTGTAAAACTTATGTCATATTTGGTTTGTAAGAAAAATTTGAGTCAGTTATTTTCATGTAGGTTATGTTATCTTCAGGTGTACCAAAACAGTTTGCGTAGCTGCATCGCCTGCATGGATCTTGCCTAGTAAGATCATCAGTAGAAGTGTAAAGGCATGCTGATCTAATTCTACTCTATAGAGACGTTGTTATTTTCATTCATTCATCCTCATGTATTTGTTCCATATGATTTCCAGGTATCATTGTTTGCGGAGTCAACATTACGCTCCTAGCCGAGTGGATCTCACCCAGTAAAATCATCTGTAGAACAACCAACTGTAAGGGCCCCGGTGATGTCATTGTCTCAACCAAGTCAGGAGGTATCGGCACTTCAACCGTCAAGTTCAGAGGGCTCCAGATCTTGCCAAGTAAGTCACAGAGAGTAGTTATGACTCATTTTATAGCTTTGTGTTCTGAGTTGATCATAAGTCCTAGTAGTAGTTGGCTTGACTTTTGTCTCACCTGCAAAGCAAAAGTGAGACATAGAGGCTGTTCACACCGCAATGAGATAGCGCGGTCTATCGTAGCACCCCCATTTTTCTAGCGCGCGCTAGACCGCGCTATCTCTCGTGGACCACCCCCAAGAGGTGCTCTGTGGCAAGCCGTTTTGGCTCGCCGTGGCTCGCTGTTGGGCGGACCAAAACGACGTTGTACCTTCCAAACCGCAGAGATAGCGCGGTCTAGCGCGCGCTATCTCTGCCGGTGTGAACAGCCTCATAGATGCCGCTTTCCGAGCCACTAGTGGTGATCTCTACGTCATCCTTTTGTTTCTGGCTGGGGAGAGAGGATCTTTGTCCCTCCCTTGATCATAAGGATGACACAAAAATCGCTGCCACTGCCTGGGGATACATTCGCATTGCTCGGCAATACAGATTGCGATATTTCTAGTTATAATTACAATTATAATTATTACTATCGTTATTATTATCATTATAATTGTTATTGTTGTTGTGGTTATTATTGTTATTGACTTTTTTAAGTTCATGATTCAATATTGATTTTGAAAAAATGTTTTTTCATGTGTTTGTCATTCTTCCTTAGATCCCCTTCAAGACTCGGCCATCTGGGTGGATGAATCGTCCTTGTTTGACAGGAGACTGAACAGCATCAGTCGGCCATCGTCACCCCTTCAATCGGGCAGAGAAGATCCTCTTGGTCTACCCATGGAACACGCTCCGTAAGCACGCATTTCTCACTTTTTTCTGTCTGCAATACATCATCAATCCATAGATAATTGAGGGAATGATTAATCTTATACAAAAAGCACTATTTGTTTTGTTTAATGATAATTGTTTTGAGGGATGAAAAGTGTGTAATGGAGATCTCATTTGCCTTAATAACAGAGACACTTTTTAATATGGATTGTGCTGATAGGGCAAATCCGTTGTGACTGTGTTTGATGGCTGTATGATAAATGTTTTACTCATTCAGTTAATAATATCCATTGATTTGATGTAATTCTTGGCTCTATCAACTTTCTTGTGCTGTTAAATGTGGTTCTGCACTGAATTGTTTTGAATGTGTGTAAACTTATTAAGCTAAAAATATTTTTTTAGAACATGTTCATATGATACTTTACTGTATCAATGTAAGATGAGAGAATGGTTGGAAATGTTAATACTCATGTACAGGTTTGAAAAGTGTGACATTATATTTTGTTATTTTCTTTTTCTGTACCAGTATGTCTCTTTGTTTGTTTACCGGTATGTAATTATTTTCCCTTGAATATCTGCTTATGGTATAAAAAGGATCCATGTTTGTCTTGTTTGATTTATTTTAATCAGGCAACTCTCTGATGAAGAAGCACACCAAATGTTTCCAAAAGGTAGGTACATTTTAAAGATAAACTGGAATTCTGGTAAAAAAAAGAAAATTAATTCTCACAGAATCTAACGAAACTTACACTGAATGTTCAAGATTACAATTAATGTCATGTGCCAAACAATTTTGGAAGAAAATGTATACTGGCTGAGTAATGAGCATAGAAAGATAAGGAAATCAAGGTAAGGCTAGCCTTGACACCATTAATGTAGTCCCATATACATCTTTCTGTGTACTGTGCTTGTTACTTTATTAGGATTTCGATGACTCCAGAACCTTGCAGTACACACCATTACTTACATGCCACATGATCAACTTTTTCTGATCCATTCCACACCTTTTCTTTTACAATTCAATCGCATGACCAGAACTCAACTTTATCTTTAAAGATTAAACTCAGAATCATTCCTTTTGCCTCTCTTTATAAGATAATCCATCCTAATGTTAAAACGCTGATAGGTGTAGTTCGAAAAAGAAGTGTAGATTACTAATAAAACTTATTTAATTTGATGTGTTTGTACTTTTATCTGGTTATTAAATGAGTAAATAATTGTTAATATTCCAATGTTGTTCACTTTGAGCATTTGATTTTAAGTGGATGGGGCAAACTGCAAATCTCTATTGATATACAACAAAATGCAGCAGCTTACCATGTATGCATGTATATGAACGAGCCTGTTCTACTTTTCATACCTGTTCATCTTGTGTTGTATTCTACTTTTTTTTCATATAGGGAGCAGCAACCTAGCCCACAGGAACTTTGAGCCTGCCTTGTTTCTCATTGAGAGTCATAGTAATACCAGGTATGAATAGCAATGAGCATCTAATTTGTATAATTATACTTGTGTACATGTAAGATTTTGGAGATGCCCTTTTCCTAATTTCTTGTTACTCGTCTTGCCCCACACACACACACACAAATCTTTATCAGTAGAATCTGAGGACTTTAGCTGATAAATTTATGATGTTCATTTTTAAGATTCTACTAAAATAAAGGACATTTTGGAATAGATTTAGTTCCACCTTTCAATGATCGATTTCAGTTAATACTCATGATTAGTGGCTATAAGTGTAGTTGGGCTTTAACCCAAATTTGTACTCTTCCTTTGCAGCTTTGTAGATCTCAGGAAAGGTTTAGAGCACCTGAAGAGACAATCGTCGGGTTTGAAGACAGAAGGACCGCAGACATTCATCAAATCTAATCTGGGTACCTTCATGAACTGTCAGGACATCCTAGCAAGTAAGAAAATCTCAGAGAATGAAATGTCATGATGATTGATAATAAAATTAATACTTTGAAATTGTTTCTTTTTTTTATTTCCACCTGTAAATTTATTTTCATGGAGACCTATGTCGGTAAAAGCATCTCATTGGGAAAAATCCATTGAGGTTGATGGGGGAGATGAAGAGAAAGAAGAGAATGAAATGTCATGATGATTTGAAATGATTTAATGCTTTAAAGTCCATCTGTACTAGTTGGGCCAGTAGGGTTTAGACCACCCAGCATGGTCACTGACAGGTGGCTATTTCATCAAATCAGCTCTCAATTAGCATAAGAAAAAGGGGATCATGGGGGACCAACAGGCACCGCTTAGGCATTGTTTTGTATATAGACGGAGCAAGTTGCTACAAGTAGTACAGTGGGGCTTTAAAATGTTTTACTGCTCCATCCTGCAAATTTCTTCTGAATCAGCTATTCATGGAGATCTCTGCCGGCACGAGAACATCGGAGACCGGGTCAAGGCAACTCCTGGGGAGGAGTCTAATGAGGTAGACGGGGGAGACGAAGGGAAGGAAGCAGATGAGATGGAGCTGAAGGGAGAAGGAGATGGCAGCCAAGACAAGATGGCTACTCTACAGAAGATAGAGGACCTGCTTCTCAGTGAGTTTTTGTTTTGTTAAAGTGACTCGGTAACATTGCCTCAGATTTTGCAAACAAAATCCTGGATTTAGCTCATGCTGCAATCATAATTATAAAACTTTAGGTCAGTCAGGAATCCCATGACTTTTACAAGCCGATCGCTTGTCTGATTATTAAGATATTTATGATTGGAAATCAAAATTCATTTTCCGTTTTCTGAACGGTTTTTATAACACTACAGTCTATTGGGGAAAATGAGTATGGTAAAACTTATTTTTACTTTTTTGAGGCACTTCATGGTCATTTTGAAGCCCAATTTTTTAAGGGCATCAATATTACACCATATATCATAGACACTGGTAACACGTAGGACCATGTATCTCAGATTTAACATTGTTAAACAATGCCTTTAAAGGTTAATTTTGTTTTATTCCGACTACGAAGAAAATATATGACTGTATGTGAGCAGTCAGAACCTTTAACAACTTTGATTACTATGAGAGGGACTAGGTAGTATAGAATTAGTGTCTTACTGACGCTAGTGCATTTTATATATATTTTAACCATGTAGATCTTACATTTCTTTAATAGAGCTTATATACGTTATTACAAAATGTGGTCCTGTTGTTAAACAAGATATTTGTTAAATACTCTAATTTCTATTTAAAAGGATAATTCATATAAAATTGTTATATGTGTTAAACTATTCCCTTGTTTAATTTTGAGATAGCAAATAATTAATTAAAGAAGACGAAAGGTTCCTGAGTAATTCAGTATTTCGTCATCTGACAAATCTAGTAAAATTTGTATTGATTATTGGAGAATAGTCTAAGTAACAATCCTTATAGATGAACATTTGATAGACTTCATATGTTTTAAGTGTATCAAAAATACCTACATATTGCATATATACTTTATATATTTCTTTTCTTTCATATATCAGAGGGCAATGAGAATGCTCAGAAGATATTCCAGA
Source organism: Strongylocentrotus purpuratus (assembly GCF_000002235.5). Classification (NCBI taxonomy): domain Eukaryota; kingdom Metazoa; phylum Echinodermata; class Echinoidea; order Camarodonta; family Strongylocentrotidae; genus Strongylocentrotus; species Strongylocentrotus purpuratus. The sequence goes on along the minus strand of NW_022145614.1, from coordinate 30,529,052 downwards.
GTGTGCTGCATCGTAAAGACCGAGCCGACTCGACAAGGAATGCTCTCAACGTTCTCAACAGATTCAAGTTTCTCTTCCATCTTCCTATCACGATCGAGAGGAACATCAAGAAGGTAGGAATCATTAACTCATGGACTACTGAATTCTCTTATCCCATAGGCTTAATACAGAGACAACACGGTTCCAGTAGGCAAGGGGTCAATAGATGGTTTGCAAGAAAGATGATCATGTGCTTTGTGAATGTGATTGACAAATTGACATATAGGTTGTAATTTATTAATAGATCCAAAATTATGTTGGTTTTGTGCATGACCAATAAGCTTTCCATATTAAATAAAAATGCTTGAAGAAGGAAACATATGACAACATTTTTCTTACAATTGCAGTTCAAGATAACCATTATCTGGTGTTATGTCTTAGTAGTTATGAAATTCAAAGTTTTGTCTTACATACGTGCTCTGGAAACGTTTATATATTCATATGTAAGCTCCAGTAGACCTTTAGCTTTACGTCTTATCCTCTGGGCTAGACACTGACATACACATAGTCCTGAACCCACAACCCTCCTGGTTCCAAGACCGTAGCTCTATCCAGCAAGCTATACCCCCTTGAATTCTTGCTAAGAAAATATACCTTTTGATAGTAGTGAAGAAGAATTAGTCAAATTTGAAAGTGTAAACCTTATCAATACTCTTTATTTCCTACATTTCGTTTTGATATAACCCTTTTGATGTGAAATGTTTTTTTGTTTTTTAATACAGGGAGACTATGAAGTTGTCATCAATGATTATGAGAGGGCTCGTCAACTATTCTCAAAAACACAAGTAACAACTTTCAAGAAAGGTTCGTATCTTAATACCATGAAAATTGTTTTGTATCTCAAATATATTCTTATGGAGACAGTAATTTTCACATCATTGTGTTTGTAGTTCTGTTATGCATTTATTGCATTTTGCAATATTTTCCATCATTTTACCTTTACAGATACCATGTCTTATAAATTTTATAACAGAACCATTCAAAAGTCTAAACAGCTGAGATTTTGCTTCTCTAAGAATGTTGATTATCTGTACAAGGCCCCACTTTTGTTAGAATATTCCATTCTTGTATGTGTCACATCACATAGTGATATTAACATCTCTGGGTATTACCAAGAGGTTTTGAAAAGTTTGCCTTGGTTGAAGCTCTTGGAACAGATATCAGTGCTCAGTGCATTCAAGGAATGAATGCTACACCTGGGTTGAGAGTGGCAAATGTAGATTAATGTCTAATACCAAATCACATTAGTACCATGCTGAGGCTGGAACCAATGACTCTCTCATACCCATTTAAATACTGAAACCAATTGACTATGACACATGTATTATCTTCATTCAACCGTCTCCATCTGTTCTACAGTGTACGATGAAGTAGAGAACAAGATACGTGAACTGCAGGTCCAACTTCATGAGAAACTCATGGAACTACCAACACCTCTTGATGAACAAAAGAGGCTCATAAGGTATGATTGTATGTTGACTTCTCACTAGTGATCTGTATTTGTGGGTGGCCAAATAATTGATTTTGCTCAAATCTTATATTTCAAGAAATTTACCCACAGCTTTCTATTCCATGCCTGTTTTCTATTGACTTCACAGATTTCATGTGCAGGAAACTTCCATTAACTTTGCAAGTGGTCAAAATTTGCGAAGTTTCGTGTCTCAAAACATTCGAATAGGATAGATTTACATGAGGGAACATTTTCCCTTTGCAAAACTTTCTTTCAGGGAAACTGTCTTGTCATAAAAAATTCATGAAAGTTTCATGTCACAACGGTTTCTTACTTTGTTGAATGATTTTGTTGTTGTCAGGTACCTAGTAGAGCTAGGTGGACCAGGAGACCCAGCATGGGAGTGTATCGTCAATGAACATAAATGGATCCAGGATATACTAGCAGGATGCAAGGATCAACATATCCAGATAGGTAGGCATGTCTATATCAGCTCTTTTAATCCAAACCCTTCCATGCCCCCTCCCTTCCCCTTCCCTTCCTCATTATTCACAATTCATACCACGACTATTGAAGCATTGCAAGAAAGTTGAATTGCAATCGATTGCAAATATCAGTTGCAAATTTGGAACTTGCAATCAATTGCAACTTTCTTGCAATGCCCCATAAGAGTATTATTATTGTAACATGCAATCATTATCACTGCAGGGGCGTTTGTCAATAGTTTGAATGTGTGTTTGTTTGTTTTTCATTTTTACAGATCAAAAGGGATGTGAGGTCATTGAACCCCCAAGCCACGCCTCAAAGGTCAGGGGTCATCGAAGAAACTTCTCTGGTAAGATCATATCATTTCAGATAGAATATATTCCTGCTTGACAGCTGAAGTGTGCATGACTTCATCTCTCTTGCATGATGTTGACATTTGATGAAGACAGTTTTGTTATGACTGTGAGGATTAAAGGTATAGACCAGTTCTGGTCATGCGATTGCATTGTGAAAGAAACGTTGTGGAATCGATCAAAAAAGGTTGATCATCTAGCATATAAGTATTGGTGTGTACTGCAAGGTTTTGGACTCATCAAAATAAAAAGAAATTTGGCCCAGTCTTGGTAAAGTTACAAGCACTGTACACAGAAAGATGGATATGGGACTACGCGATATCTATCCAGTCCGGATAGATATGATGATTTACCAATTGTATCAATTAGTAGGCGGTTTCCGGCAAACTTTGTATGATCACGTATTAGTCAAAACATATTCTTCAAGTGATTGGTAATAAGAGCTTCCATTTCATTTTTTGAGAGGGGGGCATTCCAAAACTGGTCTTTATCTTTAAAAAAAAAAGAGAGGCAGAGTATGAAGAGGTGAGTGTGAGTGAGATGAGACAAATTTGGTGCAGAGAGAGAGTGACACAAACACTTACCGGTACTTACGTACAAAATGCATGCGTACACATAGATGTTTGGAGAGAGAAGTTTATATTAACCTGTATATAGATTCATAATGCTTATGATTTAGCTTTACTTGTCTAACTGTATCCTTGTATTTTTTGTTTTTATTTAGGCTCTGGTATTCAAGTCAAATTTACATCTGATTCAAACAGTAAGTAAACCACACTGTATATTATGTTATTCAAACTGTAGAAACTGACTCTTCTATTTAATTCATTTAAAAAAGATTCTTGTTAATATTTATATGGGAAGTAGAAGATATACATTATTTTATACAGACCATCTTCTGTAGTTTTGTGAATAAATTGCCTTTGGACATATAATTGTACAGATTTCTTGCGGAACATAAGGAATGAGGCAAAATGGTCCATGTAATTGAAAAAGTAGAAAAAGAGGAAGAAAGTGTAACAAGAACAAGAAAAAAAAATGAATGAACAACAGCAACTAAAGAGGAGGAAAGGACAAGAAGATCATCAAAGTTTAGAAGATATACATTTAAATGGGGACAAAGGAGGATTCATATTTACTATTCTAATGTACTACTTCATTATTTATCCATTCTTCTTTCAGTGGATGGCAAGTTTTCACCCCCTCAGCAAGTGTTGTTCTTGGAAGAGCTGGCAGATAACCTTCTAACGACCTTCCCTAATCTCTGGAGGCTTGGCCAATCCTACTTCAATGCATCGGTCGTATCTGAGGTACCGTCTATTCACCATGAACTTGTAGAGACACTTCTAAAAATGACTGGATTTAAAATTCATTTTCAATAAGAAATAGATTGAATTACTGAAACAAAATAGAGTAGAGTAGTAGAGAATTAATGTTCATTCGTTGAAAGCTCCTTTTTACAAAAGAAAAATGAAAGGGAAGAAACTTCACAGTCTGTAAATGTGAACTTATTCTTTGCATCCATATCTTTATTGTTCAAACCCATGTATTTTCATATGCTGCATTGTCTTCATCATGAATGATTTTTTTTCTCTTTATTTTACAAAATTCTCTTGTGATAAGATTGTTGAATAGGCTTTCTTATTCCTCTTCAGATCAGCTGAAGATGGAATACGTTATTAGTCAATTATCATGATACGCAGTAAAATTTTAAAGAACATATCCAAGTAATGATGAAATTGACATATATGTTTCACCTGTTTGTAGCCTGAAGGGCGTTAACTCTGTGTAAAATGATACAAGTTAATGCTCTTTGTTCTTTATTAACGGATGACTTGTTAATGTGTGTATTCATTTCATATAACAGGCTGGAGGCAAGTCTATGATTGTTGATTCTACAAAGGAAGCATCATTCACTGTGAGTACAAGCTAAAACTCTCACCTTCAAAAGATTTTCTCAATCAGACGTTTGTTTTGCATAATGTAGGAAAATGTTTACTGTCAATTCATGTTGGAATAATATTGAAGTTTATGTGAAGGGATGTTTGAAATAGAATGCATTTCAATCTGATGGTTATTCAGATTTGATGGCATGGAATATGACATTCTACAGAAAATGTGATATTTAAATCCTTTAAAATGCTTTGTTGTGTACCATTTCTCTCCTCTTTATTCGCTAGTTGAAACGATTGTGAGATTTAATGTCTACATGCATGTGAGTGAGTTTCCCTTTTCATAGTTATATATTTTCATATTCATCTCTGTGATGAATTTTCTTGACATTTCTATCCTTTCCAGGCCATGATGACAAAGATCACTACCTACTTTGCGGACCTCGTGAGGGCAGCATTCCTACCCGAGTCTCTTGAGAAGAAGAATGAGAAAGACAGAGCTAAGCTAGGAGAGTGGGGCGCCAGCAAGAATGAAGTAGGAGCTGGGGCTTGGCTCCCTCAGTGTGTTAGATCCATCAGGTACGTTTTTGTTGTTGCTAATTTTGGGATACAAGAAAGCAATATTTCATTGTGAAGCTTAATTCTAATTTAGATTTACATGAGAAATAAACATCACAACAGCTTTCCCATTTATTCAGATGTGTATATGTACTGTCTTTGAAGTTCATGTGGTTTTAAGCAAATTTTGTGATTTGCTATATTTTCCAAACAAGCTTATAATGGATGAGGATTTTCCATTTCCTATAAGATGCAACCATTGAGAAGTGTTTTATACAGCTTCTTTTGAAATGGAGTTTCATCAGTAATATGCAAGGTGACCTTGTATAGTTTTTCTTTTTCTTTCAATCCTACAGGTCTGTTCTAAGTATCTTAGTGAATCTTGAAGTACCAACCCCACTGCTTGAAGTCCTGCAGTCATTACTAGCTGACCTGAGGGTTCATTGTATGGTCACTCACTCTCTCTCACTCTCTCTCTCTCTTTTTCAATCATACAGGTCTGTTCTAAGTACCTTAGTGAATCTTGAAGTACCAACCCCACTGCTTGAAGTCCTGCAGTCATTACTAGCTGACCTGAGGGTTCATTGTATGGTCACTCTCTTCAAGGAGGCTACCGAGGGTAAGACCAATAGTTGCTATCCTGCAAGGGTTCAGAATTGACCAATATTTAGCATAAAATATAATTAAAATTCTATTGGCACGAGGCCCTCCTGTTGATAGGCAAACAAATATAATTTTTGAAAATAAACTGGTTCAGAGGCTTTCGAGTGAATTTATGAAAAGTGTTCAAAAGAATTTGGTTAGTTAGCTTGTAAACTTGACCTCTAGATATCAAAGAAAAATCCTTTTTCAAAGCGTGGTTTTTGTCTTGCCTGCGTAGCAAAAAAGCGAGAGATAGGCGCCGCTTGTGACGGCGACGGTGGCGGTGGCGGCGGCGGCGGCGTCAACATCAACCTAAGGTTCAGTTTTTGAATTTTTGATATAATTTTGAAAGTATAAGTTCTTAGTCAATGAACCTTGGACTATAGAATGTGAGTAGAATTTCAGGTCACAAAGTCAAGGGCAAAGGTCATTTCAGGTCAACAGACTTGGACTATGTTGTGGCATCATCATCGAAAAACTTAACCTAAGGTTAAGTTTTTGAATTTTTTATATAATTTTGAAAGTTTAAGTTCTTAGTCAATGAAACTTTGACTATAGGGTTATCAAGTATCCCCAATCATGTGAGTAGTATTTCAGATCACTAAGTTGAGGTCAAAGGTCAACAAACTTAGACTTTGTTGTGGCATCAACATCAAGATTTTTAATTTTTATGCCTCCGTTACGAAGTAGCCGGAGGCATTATGTTTTCGGGTTGTCCGTCCGTCCGTACGTCCGTACGTACGTACGTACGTACGTCTGTACGTACGTACGTCCCGTTCTCGTGATCGCGTTATCTGAAGAACTGGTTGATGGATTCCTGCCAAACTTTGGTCATGTATGTATCTTGTAGAGCCGATGAACTGATTAGATTTTGGGGTTTCGAGGTCAAAGGTCAAAGGTCACAGGGCTCATTATGTATGCAAAACGAGCTCGTGATCGCGTTATCTGAAGAACTGGTTGATGGATTCCTGCCAAACTTTGGTCATGTATGTATCTTATAGAGCCGATGAACTGATTAGATTTTGGGGTCACGAGGTCAAAGGTCAAAGGTCACAGGGCTCATTATGTATGCAAAACGAGCTCGTGATCGCGTTATCTGAAGAACCATTTGATGGATTGCTGCCAAACTTAGGTCATGTATGTTACTTGCAAAGCCGAAAAACTGATTAGATTTTGAGGTCACGAGGTCAAAGGTCAAAGGCTACAGGGCTCATTATGTATGCAAAACGAGCTTGTGATCGCGTTATCTGAAGAACCGATTGATGGATTGCTGCCAAACTTAGGTCATGTATGTTACTTGCAGAGCCGATGAACTGATTAGATGTAGGGGTCACACGGTCAAAGGTCAAAGGCCACAAGGCACATTATGTATGCAAAAACAGCTCGTGATCGCGTTATCTCAAGAACCGATTGATGGATTCCTGCCAACTTAGGTCATGTATGTTTCTTGCAGAGCCAATGAACTGAGTAGATTCTTGGTTCATAAGGTCAAAGGTCATGGGCTCATTATGTATGCAAAAATAGCTTGTAATCACAATATTTTGAGAACCTGTTAATGGATTACAATTGAACTTGAATTCGAAAAATTTCTTCTGTTTTGGTTTGTAAAATTGCTCTATGACGGAGGCATCATTTTCGACTGCGCGCAGTCGAAGTTCCATCTAGTTTAGCATAATTTGAAAAGTGTTAAAAGTGTTCAAATTTCATGAAACTTGTACCCAAGGGTTACCAAGTATCATAAATCACAATCATAAATCACAATGCGGACGAGAATGGGACGGTGTAAGGTCAATATGGCAAGATGGGGCTATGCCCATGAAGGAGATACTCTCTGCGACTGCGGAGAGACTCAGACGATGGACCACCTCTTGCAGTGCGGCGGAACGGGTTGCACAGATGAAGACCTGTCCCTTGTTAATGAAACGGCCATTGCAGCAATCGAGCGATGGAAGAACTTAATTTAACTTAATTTACTTCTAAGTTAAGGAACTTTACATTACTATCTTGATCTAAGGAGACACGAACGAACGATAAATCACATGACACAAATTCCAGATCACAAAGTCGAAGTCTAAGGTCATTTTAGGTCAGTAGACTTGGATTTTGTTTTCACAACTTGATATGAGATTTAATAAATCAATTTTTGTTATTTGTTCATATGTCTTTCTGTTTCTTGCAGATATCAAAGCTCTTCATGGCCGTGAGACCTGGGTACTGCAGATGGATGAACATGGAGGTATCACAACCACGGTAGGTCATTTCAAGTAATAAAAAAAACACCATCAAAAATATCGTATTTCATGCTTATGGCAGCAGTGGTGATGTTTCTGAGGGGGTGGGGGCAATTCCCCTCTCCATGATTAGTTTCCAGAAAAGAGAATGGAAAATCTTCATTCACTGCATTTCCAACACAAAGCAATCTCAGTTATGTAGACATTGTGTACACACAGCTTGACCATAGGCTTTTACACATATTACCCCCAAAATGTATAGGGGCTTAATATATATTTTTAATGAGCTAGTAATATATTAATGCATTGGGTATGAATTACATTGTATATCACTAATATTAGATTTCCGGTATGTGAATTTTTCCTTTTTTTTTTAAATCTGAAAATGTAATAAAGAGTATTAACCAAAGTTGGATGAAGTATATATTCTTTTTCATCAAATTTCACAGTTCTTATGGTAATTAGCTTCTTTTGAAATTTGTGGAAATGAGAAGTGCATGGAGGGCAGAAGCATAATTGTCAACTGCGCGCAGTCGATAGCTCTCGTTTAACCTTTTAATGTAAAGTTACTCGCTCAATTGCGAATGTAGTTTGTAAAAGCATTCAACACTAATGGTCGTTTGAGTAGTATGATCTCATATACTCTTGTTTTTTTTGTGTTGAATTGAGAATTCAGTATTAAAATTGCAATCTGTTTAACCCTTTTATCTTACTCTTTTAGCCTACTCTATTTGAGAGTATAGTAGTCGACATATTACAGCATCTCAAGGAAGTGATCATATGTACCAGCTCTACTGAAAAGAAGGTTTGTACATAATATTTCCTTACTCTTGTCATTCTGAGTATCCTATATTAAAGATAGCTTCAGTTGTGTTACAACTTTTTTTCGAGGCGGGGGGGGGGGGGGGGGGGGGGGGGGGGGGGAAATTGACAGTTAAAAAGTTTAAGATCATAATTTGTTCATTGACTTTCTGTGATGAAAAGGTACATACTGACAGGGAATAGGATAGATGTTATAAAATTTGAAAATCAATTTCAGTTATATGTAGCATGGAACAATTTTGTAAATTTTGGAAATATGAATCATGATTCAATTTGAAATGAGCTTTACAAATATATGGATATGACATTTTGTTTTGATAATTAATTATTCTAATATTCTTGTTTTCTAAGTTCCGTTGTAGCAGTGTCATATAGTATAGCCTATCCTTTAGACTTCAGATAATCATTTTAGACTCTACCTTTGTATGTTCTCTTTTCTAGATATTTGATAACAGGCATGTTGAAAGACAGACTGTGGACTTAGCTTCAGATTTGCTTATGGTAAGAGATGTCATTAAATATCATTATTGAACTTTTTAATTGGACTTAAATATGAAATGAAAATCAACTAGTCCTATGTTTATTCCTCCCTGCCAGTATTTGAAGACAGAATCTTAAGTTTACTCACAAGCGATCAAAGGATACATTTCCATAATTCTCGTGAATACTTTGAAAAGATTTATAGTGAAATGAATCCCAAATATCCAAGTACATGTCTGTTAAAAAAACATATTTTATGACATCAGCATTTGATCAATATTATACTTTGGTTTAATCATATTGTATTCTGTGTTTGCTCCAGGAATAGAGCACATTCAGTGAGAAATAGAAATAATCTGTTACTGATCATCAGGTTATTCTAATCATTTGAAAAGAAAATGTGATTTTCTTTTTCATTTCTAATTGTTACAGGCATTTGCATCATGTCTTGAACAATTAGCTTTCGTTGGCGATGATGGAGATACACAGAAATTAAGGTATATATTTTGATGGGAAGTGTCTGTGCTTAATTAGATGTTGCAGCTCTGCACAACATAAATTTCTTTCTTACTGAGCGAAAATACTTTGAAGGTACATGTGATGTATGTTTTCATGGAGGTTTGTATGGTAAGATATACATACTAGATAATGGGTAACCATTTACCTGTTGACTACAGTTTGCGCTTCATATAACATACACTTTCCATGGCCCCCTCTCTGCTTGAGATATGACAGATAGCATTAATAATGATGTGTTTATAACCTCAGCAAACCAGCTTCATACTGACTCCAAACAGACTGATATTTGGCCATTCAGAGTAATATTTTTGTTGTTGTTGTTCTGGTTGCAGTTGTTGTTGTTGTCTGTTATCAATCCAATGTCATTATGACAGAGGTTTAAGAGATTCACATTTTGTGAAATGTAAAATGTGGTAGATAGTGATAAGAGGAGGGAAGGAATTGTGAAGTGTATTATTAACAATAACAGTTGATGAGACTAACTGAGGATTAAGAGAATTATCCAATATATCATTCTACTGTTAATTTGTACTGCTTGAATGAAATAACAAAAGAATTACAGTGATAATGAGAGTTTATGCATATGTTGTATTTGCATAAGTAGAGACTACCTTAAAAGGTAATCTGTTATACATTTTTTGCTACCAGGTTATCTGAGGCTGCCATGAGAACCCCTGAATCACTCTTCCAATCACCAGAAGACAGCATACCATCCATGGTAAGAACACCACTCTGTCTGTTCTGTTTAGTGTCAAAGAGGGTAGCATTTAATGAAAATACATGTGCTCATAATAATAATAGTTATAGTGGGTTCTTGTATAGCACTCATTCTGTCAAATTTGACACTCCTGGCGCTCCACAATAATTATGGTTGTTTAGTTGCAGACGCGATGGTTGAAGTCAGGTATGGTCCAGTAACTCCAGTTGATGTAGCTTTCTTTTCTATAGAGCAGGGAGATGATAAGATCAGTGTATTCAACATGCCTCTAATATGATGTTTGGTTTAGTAGGACTGCCATGATACTGATTTGTTACCTCAATCAGATCAGAACCACAAAAGAGGTTTTAACCAATCGTGGTTTAAGAATGTATAAGCGTTATTAGATAAACTGACTTGGGGTTCAAGACCATAGGGTCATGCAAACAAAGAATCAGAAATATTTTATTCTGATAAGCTACTGATCTTGGCAGCTTTACATAGATTTAGTGATTATATTCATCATAGACTGTTTGTAAAGATGACTGATTATGGATTGAGAATGGAAAAGATGCTGATGAATTATGCAACTTTTTAAAATACAGGAGCAGTGTCTGGTGATTGTACTGAGTAACTGCAGTCACGTCTCTCAACACGTCGTCCCAAATCTGATTGAACAGTTCAAGAGACTAGGCTATCCCAGCACACATGAAATAGAAAATGTAAGTGATGAGCGATAAATTGGAACAAAATTGGAAATAAAGATACAGATAAAATAGAAAACATAGACAAATTTATATATTTTTATATTTTATTACAGTTTACATGAGAATGATATCAAGAAAATCCTAAACATTTATTCAGAATGTTAGTTTAAATGCTGATATGCTTTTCATGTATTATATTGGCAATTCTCTGAACATCAAATAAGAACACACTTTAAGATATCGTATCCACTTGATGCTCCTAAGATCTGCAGACATACATGTATGATCAAGTCAAATTGTATAATATTTTGAGATCCTTTGGATATGTTAGGTTTGATAGACCAGATTTAAAAAAAAAACACCTTTATAGAAAGGTAGTCTATATTCAAAGGTTTCCTTTCACACAAACTTCAAAGAGAATCATCATTTCAATGAAACAAAAAATGTGGTCTTTATAGACTGGTGGTCTTTCTATACAGATGGTTATTAAAGCAGGTTTGAAACTCAAAATTATGATAATCCTTCCTTCTCAAACAACTCTCTCTTTAGATATCCCAAGAAGCATACGCTGAGCTTGATGAGAAGATCTTTGAGGCGTATTGTGAGCAGAAGATTGACCCTCTGGTTGGAGCTCTGGAAGTAGGAGTCTATGCAGGCAACTATGATTGGGGCGACTGCCCAGAACCTACAGGTAAGTACTAGCAAATTCTTCTGATTCTTCAGGCAACCCATGATATGAAGCAGAAAGCGACTGACATTTGAACAACATTTTGTTGAGTTTTCATTTGCACCAGGGGGAGGTGGTCCATTGCACTGCTAGCGTATCACCAAGAGAGTATTGTTCATAACAGGCCGAGACTCATGAAGACTGGTGGAAGAACAACTGATGATCCCCCTGGTGGTACATGAGACAACTACCACCATAGTCTCTTGTTTTCTTTAACTGGCGTATTTCATATGAGTTAAACATTTACAATATTTGATCTTTAATTTTCAGATTATTTTGATGTCAGTTTCATGAGAAAGCAGTCGTAAATCAAATATCATGTTTCCCTATGACTTCATAAATTATACAATTTTCTCAACTTCATGGCAAGAAAGTCATTTTAATGATGCATTTGTCAAGTCATAACAATCACTTATACTGCCTAAAGCAAGACATAAGTATTGTAAAAAAATAATTTAACCTAAAGCTAACATGTAGGTAATCATAAAATTCTTTGTCATTCATTCATTCAGTTTTTATCAACATTAAACATATATTGTACAACACGGTAGTCCAGAGACTGAAAATGTGATGTTTACAATATATCATGGATACCGGTAATATAAATGGGCCGGTAGGTGTAAACATTTAAATCAAAATCGTGAGAACGAAGTTAATAAACTTATTATGTAGGAACTATGCATTGGTTCATTTATCATGCACTGTGGCGACCTTCACTGGTGTTTCTGTTGGATTTACTTATATTTTCATTTTTTTAGGGAGGATTTTTGTTAATTACATTTAGCCATCATGTCGTTCCTATCATATGTAAAACCTTGTCTATTTACTGTTATTGTCTAGAATTTTTGTAAATTCATTAGGAAATGTTAATCTGTATATGTTACACCAGTGAAAATCAAATATCAAGAAATAGACAATAAATACCAAATACAAATATCAAGAAATAGACAATAAATACTAAATACAAATACAATAACATACAATAAAAATCTGCCCATTCTCCGTCCTTGTATATGCAGGTGCAAGTCCCTATGTGAAGGAAGCATTGATGAATGCTGTTGCTATTCATGCTGAGATCAACGCCATTGCTCCCGCCTTCATGCTGCGTGTGATGGGGCGTGTCTTAGAAGCCGTAGCAGATGAGATGTCACGTATCATGAGCTGTGTGACCGGGGCATTCTGTAGCAGTGGTGCTGTTCAGGCAAGGCTTGATATTGGTATGCTGGAGGTGGCCATGTCACCTTACAGGAATGCAGGAACAAGGTCAGTGTGGGGGAGCAGATTCTGGAACTTGAAATGGTTTCATTATTAATGAAATAAAGCTTGACATGAACAAGACGCGATAGGTCAGTTGGTAGAGCAGTGGTCTCGTAATCCTGCGACCTCGGCGATGTGCTAGTGCCCTTTGGTAAGGCATCAATCCTCGTTACCAGGTCTCTCGGAGAGGGCCTAAAGCCCTCGCTCCTCTGGTTGCTTACTAACAAGCATTTATGCTTTCTAAGCAGTCGGGTAAAATAACCACCAATACACAATGGTCTAAGGGCAAAGCATCATCATAATCTTTATCGTCATTTATTGAAGTCGGCAGTTTCCATCAGGGGTGACTGACTTTCCCACAATGATGACACTTAGTACCATCATTTTAGTATTGGAGCGTTTGTTATTATCTTGAGCCTGACCTAGCATACCACCAACCCATCACCCTAGGAGTAAGGGTGGATACCCATTTATTCCTCCATGCACCCATCCGTGATTTGACAGGTCTTATTTTAAATCCTGCTAGGATTCCACACACCATCCTCACCTGACTTGCCTTGGGTGGGTAAGTCGGTTTAGTCACCGACCACCAGACCATGAACAGGTAGTACTGGTTTTCATGGTTACCAGTGGCGGGAAGAACCTGCCCTGACAATCATCCTCAATGTTCACAATAATACCCTTTTAACAGCTTTTCGATTAGATTTAAAGGGACTCTTTTTTTTTAAATGTCACACCCTCACAAAACTGGAGTATGAAGACTGCAGAAAGGTCATAGAAACCAACGAGATCTTACAAAAAGGCGTTTTAAGAGTGTACATGCATTTTGTTTTCATATTTCCTGTCTTATCTCATAGATTTGATGAATGATATTACAACATTGAAATGCTTTTCCTTTCTGTTTTTATGTGGTTTATTTTATCTCATAGGACTAGCATTAGTGTTCATAGAATTTAAACATTACATTCTGAAATTTGCTTTGTTTCATCAAGATTAATATAAATTTGAACTTAGTTTCTTGAGAAAAAAAATTGGATCAGATTTTCTGTATTAGAAATTCACTAGCAAAAAATAAATTACGTTTCCCCACAATTTTGGTGAGTTTCTTGTCATTATTTTGTATTTATTCATTTATTTATTTACTTTTTGTCATACAGTGCATCATTCAAGGAAGCTTTGTCTGTTGTGCCTCAACTGAAGACAGAGTTACACAAGAAGTGAGTAGAATTTGTATTCATATGTAGCCTGTATCTTTTTATATACATATTCATGATCATGAATTCTGTGCATACACATAGTTTGCAATTTGTGTAGCAAACTTACAATAATTCATAGACGATATAGAAGGAACAAGGACTTGTAAGTCATATAAATATTAATAATCATGTAGTCTACATACTGAAGACCAGTTATGACATTTTTTCTTTTTTAATTCTTTTATGATAGAGGGAGAAAAAAAATCATTATTAATCTTCGTACAACTATTTCTACCCTACCGTTAACTTGTTGCCATCTCATAAGATCTGTGTATATGTATAAAGAAAAAGGAATAGATAATGACTTCTGTGAACACATTACATGTATTTCATGAGAGTCCCTCCTTTTTGTTTGTTTTCTACCAGACTTCTTCAAGAGCTGCAATCTAGCTTCCATCGTGACCTCCAATTCCTCTTGACCTGTTTCACTACAGACTCCTAGTTGTCATGGAAACAAGAAGCCCTCTCAAAACATGGACTAACGTTCAGTTCATACCAAGATCCATGCTAGCTACATGGGCAAGTCAAAGCTGTTTGTCTCATAATGTTACCAAGAACAAATAAAAGTTATCAAAACAAATAATGATCATCTCTAATGTCAATGTATTTGTTCTGATCCAAGTGCTTGTAGCATTTGTCAACTTGAAAGAATTATCAGGTACTAAAATTCATTGCCAGTATTGGTAATGTATGGGACAAACCACCTTATCACTTGTGTGCCATGAGAGAGAGTCAGACTACCATTGAAATTAATTCTCTTTTGACCATCATTTTGATACCAAACAGTGGGCCCAACATCATATCTGGTTGAAAAAGTTAATTTTACAGCGTTAATATTAGCCATGCCGGATAGAAATCGGGCCTTTTTATTTTTTTGCAAGTTTTGTGGCAATTTTTGGTTAAAAGGTTGATCAGTGATTTGACCCTTTTACTAAAATCTATTGCACTTGTTAAACTGAGACCGGTGCTAAAACATATTGATGACATTTCTTTCGGGGGATCCAGAATCTGTCAACATTAACAGATTTTGGCATGTATAAAATACATGTAGTTGACACAAGTGTGGCCAAATTACTTAATTTGTTTGTGTTCCAACTGGAAATGATGAGCCTTTGCAATCAGGAACCATTTTAGCTGAACATATTTCATTTCAATTGAAAGAAATAATCAATTTAGAATTATGTATTACCAGATTGAACAAATTTTGTTTTTGTTTTATTTTGTTTTGTTGTAAATTACCCCAAAACAATTTGGCTTCAAAGGCATCATTCCAATAAAAATGAAAGAAATATTGTTTATTTTCTAAATTTCTATATACATTATTTATATCAGCACCAAGCTTTTTATGCCTCCGCCACCGAAGGTGGTGCCGGAGGCATCATGTTTTCGGGTTGTCCGTCCGTACGTCCGTACGTCCGTCCGTCCGTACGTCCCGTTTGACCATTATCACAATATCTCAAGAACCATTTAAGATTTAAACTTAAGACTCGGGAATAGTATTTATCACCATAGGAAGACGATCTGATTAGATTTTGGAGTACGTAGGTCAAAGGTCACAGGTCACAGAGGTCAACTTGTGAAATTCCTTGTATTGAGTTTGTTAGCGCGATATCTCAAGAACCATTTGAGATTTAAACTTCAAACTTAAGGATAGTATGTATCACCATAGGAAGACGATCTGATTAGATTTTGGAGCACGTATGTCAAAGGTCAAGGGTCACAGAGGTCAACTTATGAAATTCCATACATTGAGATTGTTATCATGATATCTCAAGAACCACTGGAGATTTAAACTTCAAACTTAGTGATAGTGTGTATCACTATAGGAAAACAATCTGATTACATTTTGGGTCACGAGGTCAAAGGTCAAAGGTCACAGGGCTCATTATGTATGCAAAAACAGCTTGTGATCGCGTTATCTGAACAACCGATTGATGGATTCCTGCCAAACTTTGGTCATGTATGTATCTTGCAGAGCTGATGAACTGATTAGATTTTGGGGTCACGAGGTCAAAGGTCAAAGGTCACAGGGCTCATTATGTATGCAAAAACAGCTTGTGATCGCATTATCTGAAGAACCGATTGATGGATTTCTGCCAAACTTTGGTCATGTATGTATCTTGCAAAGCCAATGAACTGATTAGATTTTGGGGTCACGAGGTCAAAGGTCACAGCGCACATTGTGTATGCAAAAACAGCTCGTGATCGCCTTATCTCAAGAACCGATTGATGGATTCCTGCCAAACTTAGGTCATGTATGTTACTTGCAGAGCTGATGAACTGATTAGATTTTGGGGTCATGAGGTAAAGGTCAAGGTCATGCGGCTCATTATGTATGCAAAAATAGCTTGTGATCGTATTATCATTAGAACAGATTGATGGATTCCTGCCAAACTTAGATCATTTATGTATCTTGCAGAGCCAATGAATGGTTCATAAGATCAAAGGTCATGGGCTCATTATGTATGCAAAAATAGCTTGTGGACGCATTCTCATTAGAACTGACAGATGGATTACTATTTAACTCGGGAAATCTTGCAGAGCCAATGAACTGAGTAGATTTTAGGGTCATGAGGTCAAAGATCAAAGGGTCATATATGTATATGAGAAATTGCTTGTAATCACGATATTCTGAGAACATGTTAATGGATTACAATTGAACTTGAATTTGAAAAATTTCTTCCGTTTTGGTTTGTAAAATTGCTCTATGACGGAGGCATCATTTTCGACTGCGCGCAGTCGAATTCCATCTAGTTTCCTCCTTCTTTTTCTAGCAAATGTCCTTTCATACTTTTCTATTTCCCTTTTTATTGGATGTATGCATGCATTGTTTAAAGTAAATTACTGTTTTGGTCAATTTGCAAATGGGTCTTACTTTGTTATTTATTTATGGTTAATCACAGATAAACTGTCACACAACATGACCAATCTGCTTCATTATGATTATCTCTGAAATGCTGATTATTTCTCAATTATCATTCGCAAGGAAGGTTTCTATTTATGTAAATGGTTTGAATAAATTAGAAAACATGTAAATTTCCACTATTAAAAAAAAACAATACAAGTTTTTAGGAAAACATGCAATTTTTCCTGTATTCCATGACTTGACCAACATTTACCAGTAAGATAAACTTAAAGGAAAGCTCCTGATTTTCTCGCATATGGCTTTAAAATTTCTCCAATATGGTTATTGGAATATGCTTTGTATTATCTTGCATTAGAAATTTGTACCATATGTGATTAATCGGGTGAAATGTATAGATATTCAGTTATCCAAGCAAAAAAGTGCAATATTACTTATTTTCTTGTCAGCTAAAGAAGTTTATTGAATAAATATATTATGTTGCCTATAATCAAAGCAGTCTCCTGGAGTGATTTTTGTATTATTAATGTTAAAGGCAAGATATTTCTTTGGTACATTTTACCAGGTATTAAAGATGTTTTAAAAAAAAAACTTTTGAGTTAAAGAATATTGAAGTTAAAGAATAACAAAAAATTCTATTCATAACCATAATTAAAGATCAACTCTAACTGTTTGGAGCCAGTATCAGAGTTAACACCCTTCTGGCTCCACGCAGATGAAGTTTAGTGTGTGATAATAGGGACTTTTAGATTTGCGTGAACTGATACGTGTGATGTCCATTCAAGGCAGTGCATTAAAAGGACGTCGACAGTAGCAATCCCCATAGTCTTTATGCAAATCTAAAAGTCCCTAATGTGTCTGAAAATGACAAGGTGATAATGGATGAGAAAGAGAAAAAATCTTGTACTAAATAAAGAAAACACAACCACAAAAACTAAATTCCTTTTGCCTTCAAAGCTTTTATTCAAGAATTGTATTTGAAGTCAATGTGAAATTCTGTTTTGATACAAGTACATTCAGACTGTACTTCAAAAGACCAAAACATAAAGAAATCCACAAAATAATCACGTTCTTTGAGTCTCCATCCGTGTGTTCAAAACTTAAGACCATATTATATAGCCTTCAAGACATATTAAAGAAGAAATAGAATCATAACATAAAAAATTCAATTTGATCAACAACAAAAACCTTGATTTCTTTACACTGAAATTATACATGCTAAGGTAGACTTAGAGTCTGGAAAACAGAAGTGAAGTAGCTCTTTGGGTAAATTGTTCATCATTTCCTGATTAGTTCACAACTTCGCAAGTTTGAGAAACATTTTTGGGTCTAATACACGAGGCATAGACTACATGGAAATGAAGAAATAAACACAAATTTGAAATTGCAGAGAAACTATATTACAAGCTTTGACAACGGAGCATTTTCTGCAAAGCTGGACAACACACGTATGATGTATGAGTTACAGGTCATTATAGTCTGTTGAGAAAAAAGCATTGAACTCCTTTAATCAGAGATTTAATCCCCTTTCGGCTGGCTTCCAGCAGTTGTTTGCTGGGACAGACTGCAACAGACAGCATCGATAAGGAGGCTTTGGTACAACGGAAGTAAATTCACAGTCAATACATTAAAATAATGGTAACCAAAAACATATGAACTAAAATCTTGATAAATGAGGAAAACAAGACTCGCAGTTTAAGATTCATAAAGCTCATATTGCTCTCACTTACATGTACATGTACTTTAGGAAATGGAAAGGGCAATAAACCCCCGGCCCCCCCACTCAGGTTTCAAAATGACCGCATGCGTGTTGCCAAAATGTCCTTTTCGTAACAAAAGAAAAAGGTCGAGCCGTATTGACTTTACACACCGGACTTTTGCTAAAAAGGGGGGGATGCTGAAAAAGGCTCGTATACAAAAGAAAAAGGTCGAGCCGTATTGACTTTACACACCGGACTTTTGCTGAAAAGGGGGGGTCGGTTGGAACACGCATATGCGTACCCTAAATAACACTGAGTGGGGGGGCCGGGAATAAACCATAATTGACTTAAAACAAAATAAAGGTAAATTGGATTTAAATTTGCTTTATCAATCACACAGCTCACTAAGAATTACCCTCAAACATTTCATATTCATCATTTTCTACCGAGACAAAAATAATGCATCTGCACTGCCCCTTTAGTACGTAAGAAAGTAAATTCTAAATCATAAAAAAGAATTTTCTTCTTCTTGTACATACATAAAGACTATTTCAAGCTCAAGAAAACTTCAAAGCTACCAGCACTTCAAAATAAAAGCTAATTTTGAACCAATGTGACAAACATGTGCTTCGTAAAAGAACACATAATTTAGACCATGGAAAATAAGGCACTTGAAAGTTTTCTTTAGCATGACACATTTTTTTCATACTTACACAAACAATTTGAGCAGTTGGAAGTTCAACAAGCACAATATGTTACATTAACATTAAACATTTGCAAAGTCTGTTAAAGTACAGCATAGATAAACATTTATAGTAAGCACATTTAGTATGTACTAATGCAAGAGTAGGTTAGGAGAATTGTGCAGTCTGAAACAATGAGATATAATTTCAAAAATTACTTTTCCAACAATATTTTTTTAGACACCATCTTGTATCCCAAGATGACATATTTGTTGAATTCTGTTTGTACCTGTTTTGATTCAAAGATAGACAGAAAGAAGGAGAGATAAGAGTGATACTCTGTGTTTAACCAGGCTTTTTATACTTGCAATTCTAGCAGTTATCATGATGACAAGAATAAGTAATCTTTATGCTTGAAAATCTTGAAAATTATGCAATCTGAAGAAAAAGACACAGATTTACACAGGACAAGATTTGGACTTCAGAACTGCACTCAAACATAGAGAAAAGAATAACGAATAATCTTACATACCATGAAGGTATGCATGATTTTCAACTGCTATTCAAAGTATGCAATTATTCATTTATTATTATTATATCATGACATGTCATACATGTAAATCAGACTTCACCACTCCCACCCTCATCCCCACCTCCCCCGACACAAGTACATATAAAATCATTAATTTTATGCAGTTTTCCTCATCCATCCACACAAAATTTTATCTCAACTATACACGTACATTTGCAACTCCTACATGTATATGCAACATTTCTGTGAGAAGGAAAAGAGATACATAATGTATGTCCAACACTTTACAAGTACCATTCTCCATCTCCACATATCCCGACTTTCATCTTATAACAATGACAATCTATAATGATAAATATAATGAACAGCAGGCAGGCTATTCCAAGCATTGTCCTGTCCCCCAATTGGGTTAGTACATTCATATTTAAATCGCCCCATTGTTATTTATGGTCCAGTTACATTTTGTTGCCTCATTACAGTTGCTTCGATCCATATTGAAGCGCAAGTCTGGTGTACTAAAACAATTAATTGTTAGTACCCAGTGATTCTAACAAGTTATTAGTCCTACTAGATCTTAAGGCAGACCACATAACAAGATATTAAAATAAAGACTTTCATTTCTGTCCTGTTATTTTCTCAAACCAAATACCTGAAGCTTGCCCAAAAGCCACTACACAAGCAATTAGTAATATTAAGACTTTCTCAAAATTTTCTCATTACAACAAAATTATTATACAGTGTACTTCGACATAGCCAACAGCAATAATTTAATATTCTACGGAGCACAAATGCTTCCCAGAATTTACGTTTCCTAGGTCCAGTGAACTTATCATATTGTGATTATTATACATACATGTACAGTATGTTGTGTTCATCAAATATACATACCACATGTATTGTGTATTTATTGTTATTGCTTACACATTCTTTGTACAGCTCTCTCCATAATAATTCCCTTTCGAAGGAAGAAAAAAGAAAAGAAAAAAAGCTATCCCTAAGTCAGGGCTAATCTATTCCTCACTGAAGCGATTTTATCTAACGTGGCCCATACGACATGTCTTTTTTCCCCACATACATGTATTTCATCCCCAAATAAAGAATTTGTTGAAATGACTAACAATTAACAAATAATCTTTTTTTTCTGCCAGTAGTCATAGTCATATCATGACATATATTATTCAAGGGTGAAATATATGAATAATTGAAATATGTAGTATGGGACGCACTGCACAGAATCACCAATCATCAACCTTGCACATGATAAAATAAAGATTTCACACTCAGTTTTATACAAACTATCAACATATCTCTAAGAGTTTGACTTTAACATCTATATGATTTACACTATGTACACAATTCATAGATCATCTAACACTTAATGTTCTCCCAAACTAGGCTTCTTATTTCATTTATTTACTTCCTTTAAAAGTTTAAATAAAGTATCAAATCTCTATTATTTCACAGTTTAGTTACTGTTTATAAATTAAATTCCTAAGTTCTTTGGGAGAAAAGTTAGCAGAAAAATACAAATATCTCTAATTATATTGGATCAATATTTATTTTAGCTTTACATATATTTGACTAAAATGTAGAAGTGCATCTAATCAATGCTTGTACAATGCACAAAACATATATTAATATTTACAATTGATATTGTGTCTTAACACATAATATAAAGCTTTTTAGACAATATTACATCTGACCAAGAATATAGAGAAGGAAGAAAGGATACAAAAGTAATGGAGACATATCAAATAAGGTTAATTTTCCCCTCATAACATTACATAATTCTTATGAACTTCACATATAAGAATAATGTGAGTTGCTTTGATTTTAGTGCGTAGAGGCATCACAAAATGGATTCCACTAACTCATACTCCTGTGCATGAAGTACATGAACATGCTTTGAAAATATTCTTACTCAACATATTTTCAAAATAATAGCATATTCTATATCTTGAAGAAATGGTGATTGGTGACAAATCTAACTGACATGGACTTCATATATTAAGTTCCAATTATTCTCTTTGAGGGGGTTAAATTGACAGAACGAACACTCTCCTTTGTTCCTTTCCAACAAATAATTTGAATTTGACAGTGTATAGGAGTTTAGCCTAACTGAAACATTCATATTTCTATCTTCAGCAATACAGCACTTTTCCATAGTATCCTCCTGGCACAGAGTGGACACAGAGGGGGCACACCAAAGTCCATCTGCAGCTGCCCTGCAGGTCCTTTGACCACCTCGTTCTTGGACGATTTATTCTGGACATCACAGTTTGCTTCATATTCCAATATATTGCAAGGTGAAATTCAAACAACACTAGATGATCCTCATTCACTTGACGAATTGGTGAACAGAACTTTCAGGAAAGAGGCTGATGGCGCATCTACATAGCTATCAGCTCTGGGATGGACACGTTTTAAGATACTACTTACTTAATCAAAGCAGCATGTTGGCTTTGTAAAATGCTTCCTCATATCTCCTCCGTTTGGATCGACTCTTATCTCTGTGTAACCATCACAATGTATCAGCAGTCGACCATGTTGCTGAGGCAAAGCGGATATCAGCTTTCACACACTGTAATTTGCAGCTTCCCGTTACCAGTCAAAAATGCTGGCACCATCACTCAAGTAGTTCATACTATCATCATCATCATCATCATCATCATCAATAGAACAGAATATTACTCGTTGCAACGACGCTGACGTTTGAAACAGATTGCTCCACTCTCTCTTCATTGCAATATACTGTAAGCATTCTGTGCAATGTTTTCAATCACATCAAAAAATAGTCTTTACTTTTGACATTTCAAGCAATCACATAAGAATCAAAGAAGAAAAGGAAAATGCTTAGTTCATAATATTCCGCAGCTGACATTGCATGGTAGAGCAAGCGTTTAACATCCATGCCCTTAAGGATCATCATCATCATCCATACAAAACTTGTAAAATATCACCTCTCAAAAGGGGTCTCCACGGTATTCCATTCAAAATTAGAAATCCGGTATCAAGATTTTCACATCACTTGTTGCTTCCAAGATCCATTGAGCACTCTCATGAAGCTGTAGGTTTTGTTAGCAAGTCTTTCCTACGATAGAAGAGCAAGTAGGGTATACATGTTGTTAGAGGCTTGATGACCTGGGCTGCCTTTACGGGCTTGACGATACCATCATCGCAACGCAACCAGGCACTGGTTCCTACGTGGTACACGTCCGTTATGTAATGACCCCCCGAGGCCTCCTTCCCTGTGTGGTACACAACTGCAAGAGAAAACATAAAGTTGAGTCAGATTATTAACATCAAAATAAAAAGTCCCGCTCTTGCATAGCCAATATCACATCATGATATATAATGTCCCTAGATGCGCTTCTAAAAATCTTCTGAAATTATGACCCCAGCTTCAGCTCCAGAAACCGTTATAAGCACACAGTGCATTTCATGATGCAAGGTTTCCAGATTAATATCAATATTCTTTGTACAGTATGAGATGGGAGCATAATAAACATTGCTACATATCCTAAATCATCTTCCAATCTTTCCTTGTATTTTCAAATTTATATAATTGGGTACTTAACCCGAATAGTAGTGAAAGAGAAACACCCCTTGAAACACAAACTTGGCTAAGAGGAAGCTTGTAATAATGTTTACCAGGAAACATACTAAACTTCATGTACATAGTTCCACAGGTTGGCTCTCTATTTCGCACTTGATTTGTTTCATGCAACAATGCATTACCTATTCCTTATATAATACTGATGAATCATAACCGTATATACAAAAATAGCAAAAACAACAACAACAAAGTACTTCCTACAAAAGAACTACTGTGTCTTGTACTACGGAATTTCGATGATACTGAAAAGGCAGAATATATTGAAAAGACAAAAAGGATTTATTTCTTCAAAGTACTTTAAAACAAAGTTACCTGCAAACAGCTTGTAAGTTCTTTGAACTAGTCCAATTCGAGACTTGGTATTTGGAGAGATAAGGTCTGAAATAAAACAATGACAAGAAAATATTAAATAAACACAAATTAGGCCCCAGATCTAAACAAATCAAATATTGTCTTTTAGCCATGGACTCATACAAACTTTAACAGCTGTAACACCTTTTATTGCTCCATGTGAGTGTGTGTAATGGGGTTTTTACAGACATGTATCAATCAGATATGACTATTTACATACTGATATGTCCATAAAACAAACATTAATCATTGATTACAACACTTACAACATTATCATGTGACTGCGCCAACATTATCATGTGACTATGCCAACATTATCATGTGACTATGCCAACATTTTCATCAGAAATAAGACACAAGGAGACAAGTATTAACCAGGGTTGCTTCTGTTCATTCTATACTTTGATTAATACAAACTGCATCTCATGATACAAATGGTATACCTACCATTGATCAACCATCACAATTCATTGAATCCATTGTAATTTCACGAAGCAAGATAAACTGTTGTTTGTCAAACGATATCACAATACTGTAAATCTTGGTGCAAGTTGCTTCCGTGTAACTTACCCTTATTAATTTCTATCTCCATGGCATACTCAATTTTCTTCATGAGCTTCTGGCATCCTCCAGACTTATCATAGAGGAACCTCTTGAGATGCAGAATGAGGACCGGTGGAAGCTCTTCTAGAGTGATGCGACGGAACGCTTCAACCTGAAAACAATGAAACAACCATTTTGGTTACAAGGGAAGAGTACTTTGAAATTTATCAGAATTTACCAGATTTCCGATTGACCAAGGTGGCAAGGTCTACTATTATCTACCACTGTGAGCTGTGTGCTAACACAAGTTGAGAAGCCTGTATTGTTATCCAGTACTAACAATCATCATTACTTCATTAAACTTTTAAATATATCTCATACATCATTAACAAGTCATTTGTTGACAAGTCATGAATGAAATATCAAGTTAAATAATTTGCATATGTACACAAATTATATTTCACATTATAAGATTGTATATTGTAACACATTGTTAAGTATTCTTATTTTTTAGAGTATCGATTGTAATAGTAAATTCATCAGTTTTGTTTTGTTACGTTTTCTAAACTGATTTGTACCAAAATACTTTGTTTAGCTGTTTAAGGGGTTCGACTAGACTAGCACATGTGCTATTATCTGGCCCTTTTTACCAACCAATAATTTCTCTTGTATATGTAAACACATTGTTTGAAATGTATTACTGTATTGCTGTTGGTAAATAAAATCAATCAAAAATTCTAAAATAATTTCCCTGATATATACATCTGATCACAAATTGGTGTTAACTTTGGCAACCCTCTTGCCACAAATAAATTTAGGGTTTCAGAGAGGTATAACAAACCATTTCCAACAAGGGAACGTTTCTTGTATGAATGAAGATATGTTTTTTAAAGCATTTCTGTTACTTACTTCTTTCTTGGTCTTGTTTGACATAAAACCATGAACAGACTCTCTGTTTCCAAGGTTATCCAAGGCATGCTGAACAGACCAGATGTCCTGAGACTGGGATTAATAGCAGAAACGGATAAGAAATACAAAGGGGTCACACAAGGCACAAGCTAATCCTCTTTTCCACATTATTACATTTCCGATACACTTTCGGTGTTCTCCTGGGTATCTAATAAGAGAGGAGTATTGAGACTAAAAGATCTGCAAACTCGTTATGGCACATATTAAAAGAGATGTTAAGAAAATATTCCATGGTAATTTTTTCAATATCACAAAATCTTTAATGGTAAAATAAAACATTTTAATAGTAATATTTAATATTTTAAAATAGTTGAATTGTTCATTAATCAAATACCCTAAGAGGAATAGCAAGGGGTTTACTAAAGTGATTGTGCAATGTGCACCCAGAATTTCATGTGAATGGTGCAATGTCAGGAAGCAAGCACACACTTACCTGAATGTCTAGCTGGAGGGAGAAGAATGGCTGAAGAGTGGCAGACTCCTTTGAGCCATGCTGGTGAAGAGCGGACCTCATGATGCCACCAAAGATCTTAGACAGGGGGGAACTTGAGAACTGAGCCTGCAAAGAGGAATCATATCAAAGATAGGACATCGTTGAGTGGCGTCAAGAGCTACTTATAGAGGGATAGATAGAAACTCAAATGTTGCTTCAAATGATCTAAGAGGCTGTTCACACCGTATTGAGATAGCGCGGTCTATCGTAGCACCCCCTTTTTTCTAGCGCGCGCTAGACCGCGCTATCTCTCGTGGACCACCCCCAAGAGGTGCTCCAGTGGCACGCCGTTTTGGCTCGCCGCCGTGGCTCGCTGTTGGGCGGACCGAAACGACGTTGAACCTTCCAAACCGCAGAGATAGCGCGGTCAAGCGCGCACTATCTCTGCCCGTGTGAACAGCCTCTTAGACAGGGGGGAACTCGAGAACTGAGCCTGCAAAGAGGAATCATATCAAAGATAGGACATCATTGAGTGGCGTGAAGAGCTACTTATAGAGGGATAGATAGAAACTCAAATGTTGCTTTAAATGATCTTAGACAGGGGGGAGCTCGAGAACTGAGCCTGCAAAGAGGAATCATTGAGTGGCGTCAAATGCTACTTATAGAGGGATAGATAGAAACTCAAATGTTAGATGGGATACAATATCCTCATTGACTTCTACATGTCATTCAAAATGTAGTAAATGTTTTTGTTCCAGGATTGGCCTGTTTAGTTACAAAAGATCCTGTAAAACATGATCTGCTTAAGTCTACTATACTGAAGTTCAGTCAAGGAAGAGGAAGGAATTGAAGAAGAGCCCTGACAAAAAATAATAAAATACTTTAATATCAATGAGAGAAATCACACTGATGCAACACCAAACCAGAAAAGTATTTTTTGTACATTGATAAAGTACTGACCTTCCTTGTGATACTGGTCTTGTTACGTGGTCCAACTTGCTCCCATTCATCATCATCGCTTCCTTCCTCCGGGTGACCATTACCTACATCACCGTTAGCAACAGCTACTGATGATGATGCTGGACCATTCTGCTTCGAGTCTAGTCAAAGACAAAAACAATATTGTTAAAAGTGAGGGGAACAGTCCTCTTCGATTTATCATTGCTACAAAACCTGAAACTGACTTCAGAATAACACCTCTTGAACATTCTTCACACTTCCAACCTATCCAAATTCATCAGGATTTTTATTCTACTATAAAATTCATATTAATAAAACTATTTTGCAAAGAAACTCTAAATATTCTGCAGCCCATGTGGTCCATTGACAGCCAGAATGACATTAACTCATATAAATTAAACACAGTAATAGTCTTATGGCTCTACAGGATAGTGTGTTCTTGATCCAAGGATTGTTGATAATACATTATACACACTTCAGTTATAACGGGAGGAGAGACGGTTACAGTGATTCACTTTGCTCTTTGCACTCTCAGACACATGTGACACTAAATACTAATATAATATTTGATGGCTTTGAGTGTAATACAAGAATATTTTGCTTGAGCTATGACAATATCGGATACAAGCATATATTGTCATAGCGAGATCAATATATTCTTGTATCACACGAAAATAAAGCCATACAACATTATTATCATCAATATTATCTATATCATCTATATAAGCTGCCATTTTGTGTGTGGATCATTGTGACCGCTACGCTCCGTTGTCAGAAGGGACACCAGTTTTGCACATTGGGTACAGTGACCGGGTACTAGCGTGAGTGTTGTTGATTTCCGATAATCAAGCAATATTGTAATGACAGTTGAGCTCCAGGATGAAAGAGCAATACGAAAACAATATTGATCTGTCATCCGAGTACTGCGCTTAAGATATTAAATACACTGATTTATTGTATCACTTGGAATCCTTATATAGATAATAATTAGTAATACTTTGTTGGCTTACCATTAGCTTGGACATCCTCTCCGTTATAAAGCTGGATGAGAGAAGTCATCTCATCATGAAGACCATTCAGCAAACACGATAGGAATTCTTCAGCATCTTCCTGTCGGCCATGCTGCTCAGACAGCAAAAACAAAACAGAGCACGATTACAGGCGTTGGAATCAAAACTACTAGATGCAATATATACAACATAATATGGTGTGTGTTTTGTGACAGTTTTTGATTAAAAAAGGCAGATGCATATCTGATCTACTCGCTTCTTTTTGTACTCTATATACTTGTGATTATTAACAATATTAAGATCACTCTAGTATTGACATCTTCAAAAGTTAAAACTATCTATACATGTACATTTTAGACAATGTTAGCAGTAACCAAGCTTAATTTAGACATTGATAGTAGGTACGTCTTATACGAGTAGTCACAGCAACAAGCTCTAGCACTAATCACTGATGGCTTAAAAAGAGTTACATTTATTTCAATATGTTTTGTAAATCTTGCTTTAAATGACCCATCTTTCACCTGACCGGAACTGGTTGACCCAGCTTGACCTGACCAACCTGACCTGATTTGACCTTGTGTGTAAGTGTCTTACCTTGACAGAGAGGGAGGTGTTGGCAACAGAGAGCATCTGATAGATGACGGTTGGCTCAAAGCATGTACCAGTACGGATGTCGAGAGGTGAGCGTTTAGAGAGGCCCTTCATCTCCTGGAACTCCTTCAGAAATTTATACCTGTTCAAATCAAGCACATGAACATCAAGCGAGGAATTATTGACTTGTCCTAATCACAATTACTATCAATCTGTTATGATTGCAGGATCATCATTGCAATTAATACTGACATGTGAACTTATGAAATGGGTGTTTTGTAAATGTCTATAATATAAAAAAACTAGATGGAACTTCGACTGCGCGAAGTGATGCCTCCGTCATAGATCAATTTTACAAACCAAAACGGAAGAAATTTTTCAAATTCAAGTTCAGTTGTAATCCATTCACAGGTTCTCAGAATATCGTTATTACAAGCTATATCTCATATACATGTATGACCCTTTGATCTTTGACCTCATGACCCCAAATGCAAGATACATACATGCCTTAGGTTTGATGGTAATCCATCCATCGGTTCTAATGATACTGCAATCACAAGCTATTTGCATTACATGAGCCCCATGACCTTTGACCTTGACCCGAAAATCTAAGCAGTTCATTGCCTCAGCAAGATACATACATGTCCTGAGTTTCATGGTAATCTGTCCATCTGTTCTAATGATGTGATCACAAGCTATTTTTGCAAACATAATGAGCCCTGTGATCCTTGACCTCATGACCCCAAAATCTAATCAATTCACTGGTTCTGCAAGATACATACATGACCTAAGTTTGGCAGGAATCCATAAATTGGTTCTTGAGATAACGCGATCACAAGCTATTTTTGCATACATAATGAGCCATGTGACCTTTGACCTCGTGACCCCAAAATCTAATCAATTCATTGGCTCTGCAAGTTACATACATGACCAAAGTTTGGTAGGAATCCATCGGTCGGTTCTTGAGATAACGCGACCACAAGCTATTTTTGCATACATAATGACCCCTGTGACCTTTGACCTTTGACCTTGTGACCCCAAAATCTAATCAATTTATTGGCTCTGCAAGTTACATACATGACCAAAGTTTGGTAGGAATCCATCAGTCAGTTCTTGAGATAACGCGATCACGAGAACGGGACGTACGTACAGACGGACGGACAACCCGAAAACATAATGCCTCCGGCTACTTCGTAACGGAGGCATAAAAATAGCTTGATCAATATCAATTCTTTTTCAAAACAACACAAAATACCACAAGTAATTGAAGTAAAACATCATTTTGCCATTTATTTATTCTTCTTCCTCAGCCAAAAAAATACACGGGGGCTCGGGGCGAAATAGCCCCCGAAATGCCTACAAGAGCCCCCCAAAATAAAAAAGAGCCCCTGTAAATGTGCATAGAGTTCAATGCAAAACAAATTTTAGAGTGTTATGTTCATGCAGGAAAGCTTGAAAAGTAGCCCCCGAAAAATAAATATTAATTTTTTCCCTGTTCTTCCTCCTCCTACTCCTCCTTGTCCTCATCATCAACTTCCTCAATACCATCATCTCCAACATCAGGGTCATTACATTATCATCATCCATCAACATTTAACCCCAAACCATACTCATTGATAACATCATCCTTATCACAACCACAATCATCATCATTACCTCGATTCAAGCCTCTTTGATTCAAGATCAATAGCATTTTCCATAACGGCTGTAAGACCATTCTGGAAGATATTTTCGGTCTGGATTACTCACATGGCATCAAGCATGGGTGTTGAGCTTGACTTGCGTACTCCGTTGTTGAGAGGCATATTCCTCATAATGTGGTAGAAAGGTGGGCAAGATAGCAACGCTTGAAGAATCTAGTTCCCGTCAGTCAAAGAAATCACAACAAATTTGTAAAGCTCCCATTATAAATCACATGCAAAAGGTAAGACAATTTTTTTTTTGCTTCTAAAAACAAAAAAAGGGAGTACCTATAAGTCTACTTTAATCAACAGCTTGCAATCAGATGTAGAATAACACCAAGGTTGACGGAATTAAAATACCCAATAACGGGAATGTAAACAAGTGATCTATTCACATAATATGTCACAAGCTTACATGGCAACTACAGCAAGTAGGACAAAACATTTCACAAGTAATGTTTGTCAAATCTTTTACAATCCAACACTGAAACTGATACAGAACTAAGAACAATGAATACAAGTACTGTATGTACTGCTGTAACAGCATACAAGTAAACCACCCTATAAAATATCAGTTTATTAACATACACAACTGCAGAAAAGGTGTCCCTGAACTCATGATCACTAGATGCCAAACAGCTTTCACCTTATAATATCTATATTTGTTTTGAATTGTATCTTTGTATTTTATCAGTATGTACATAATTGTTTTCCCTCTTTTTCTATCTGTCCCCTTTCATCCCCCCCCCCCCCCTCTCTCTCTCTCTCTCTCTCTCTCTCTTTCTCTTTTTCCTGTTTTCCCATCTCTCTGAATCTTTTTATCTCTCTTTCTTTTTTAACTCAAATTTTTAAATTGAAATATTGTATAAGATTAATGGTATACAGTACACATATACACGCTCTTCATAATTATGTAGATTTTAGTGTGCTATCTTGAAATGTATACTTGTTTTTTTTCAGCAATTTACTCATGTGCAATTCAGTTACTTGTTACTGTGATATCTCTTGAAATGTATAATTGTCTTTACCATCAATGTTTTATTAATGCACAATTCAGTTACTTGTAACTGCGATACATGGAAATGAATCAATAAATACCATTTATCTATCTATCTATCTATTCATAGTTACATGTTCGTATTAAAAGAGGATACACTGTTGATGTAGCACCAGTTGGCGGTATTGATGAGACCCCTTGGCTGCAGGTTCATAGGATGGTGTGATGGCATCACCTTACTCAAGTGTTCTGACAAAAACAATTAGAGACAAAAAGAAGAATCAAAATAGGTGACAAATCAATCATTGAAAATTCGTCAAGAGTACAAGTAATTAATACAAAATGAGAATCAAGTCCAGAATTTTGGACCATTATCAATGTTTTTAATCAAAATATTTTGGACCAAAACAATGACAGACAAAAAGAAGAATCAAAATAGGTGACAAATGAATCATTGAAAATCCATATAAAGTATACATGCAATCAATACAAAAGGAGAATCAAGACCAGAATTTTGAATATTATCAATGTAATTACAATAGGAGAATCAAAACGGGTTCAAATGAAGAGTCGATACGAAATTTCAAATCCTCGTTGAAGCAAACAAACAAGACATGAATACCTTGATGAAACAACGCAAAAGACTAACATGAAGGTAGATTTTGATGTTGAACAGAAGATATGTGTTTGCTAAAAATTTGATAGATATCTTTGCCTTTCAGAGAGAGAGAGAGAGATCTTATAGAAAAATTAATACATATGATATGGTGAAAAGAAAACAAGTGATTGCCTAATGCAAACCGCATGTCATTTTACTTGCATATAGCCATACATTAGCCATGCAACATACATTGAGAGGGACCTGGCAGAGGCCGATGACATGGCTCTCAAATTTACTAGACATTGGGAATCAGTAGTGTGAAACCCTTAAATGAGGAACATTCACTTTAATAACTCTGGATTGGCTTAAAACATAAGGAAAATCTCAAACTGATTCCAAGTAGAAAAGTTTTGGAAAATGCTCCTTACCTCCTAATCTTTTTGCATGTGGATCCTTATCCGTTGTGACCAAAGAGACGGAACCGTCATCTAGCTCCTCTCCAGGTAACGGATCAGAAGAAACACTGATAGCCACATAGGGCGCACTGGATGGCTGTCCTGATTGAACTCCAGAGCCTCCCTTGAAGAGACTAGCCCAGGACTTGGCTGCTGGAGGAGTGGCAGAGGGCGCTGCAGCTGCTCGCTTCGGGCCTCCGAACCCTTCCGCCGTGGCTGCAGGGAAGCTCTCATCGAACGAATCGCCACTCTGCACATTAGGGGATGTGCTCTCGCTGGGTGAAATGTGTATGATGGGTACAGACGGCACACTGGAAGCAATGCTATTCCCTTGCTCAGTATTGGCATGAGCATCATTCACGTCACCTATATTCACCGTCTCCACAGCAGGCATTATAACAGTACCACTTGATGGCACTGATTCGTCATGGCTATCTGATTTGATTTGTTGATCATCAGACACATCAGCTGTTCTTGGAGGCACATAATCAGTGCTTTGATATACTGATTCCATATTATATGAACTAGTTCTCCCTGTGCTCTTCTCATCTGCATTATATTCATAGCTAGGAGTAGGGGCTGCGGCTGCTTCAGACTGGTATTCATTCTGCTCAGTAGACCCAGATGGGGGCATGTATTCTCCAGTCCCACCATACTTAGAGTCCTCTCTCACGCTTCCGTTCTCAGCGCCGCTCATAGTATCATAGTAGTTGTTGTAGTACTCTGGATCACGGCGCTTCTTGTTGCGTCTCTTCTTCGAGCTGTCATCCTGCTGCGAATCGTTCCCACCAAACACAGCAGAGCTTCGGTCAAGGGGATCGGTGGCTGCATTCCCGGCCGACTGGTTGACCCATTGCTGGGAGTGGACTTCTGGGTATTCCCTGGTCACTTGACCTCCTTTAGAGGACTTGTTCGCCAAGCCATAGAAAGAGTTTGGAGGACTCTCGGAGGAAAGCACTGATGTTGCTGCCACATTGTTACCAACAACCTGAGTACTCTGTAGTGTCGATTGTTTCAGGAAAGCTTGCTGGTTGAGGGTACAGTTAGCACTCCCTACATTCCCTGCAGCTTAAAAAGAGAGGAAGAAATTAGGATGATGATCATCATATTACAATTATTAACAAGTCGTAATAAACTTTTTGCTTGCTAGATCATGTTGACAAGATAACTAACACAAGTTCTCAAATATACACTCTGAATGCCTAGAAATTAAGTTTATAAAATGTAAACATGCAATTTAACATATTCATATTTCCTTGTATCACTCAATAGTGGTATAATTTATTCCACATTGTTTTTAGTGCCATGCAGTATTTGCTCATCTGCCTTGCAGTATAAGAACTTTCAAATAATGAAAATATCATGTCAATCTTTTTAAAATTACTTGTTTCAACAAATGGAAATGTGATTTTTGAATGCCTTCAGAATCCCAGTTAAACATTTTCTTTCGAGAAGTCACATCATTTGTTATGATATACATGTACAGGAATTTTTTAATTTCATGGTAAAATTCATTATCCTTACAAAACTTTACAAAATGCTTTTAAATGGTTTACCGGTAAACTAGAGCTTGGGTGAAAGTCACACCCACAGATATATTTAGAGTAGAAGTTATGATATAGCTGACAATATAAGTTTCAATGAAAGTAATTCTCTTTAGATCCTTACCACTTGGCACAGTGCTCCTAGCAAGGCTCTTGTCATCCCAAGGAAACTGTGTGAGAGAAAGAAAGTAATTACATATAAACAGGGGTGAAATCACGACTCATCAAAATTTGATTGTGATTTTTGTCATCAAAACATTATAAAAACTGTTATTCATTCAGACTGTATATCCCTGAAATCCCAAGACTTGATGATACAAATGATAGGTTTCGGTTCTTATTTTTTCTTCTTCAAAAAAAAAAAAGGGAAAAAAAGAAGAACATTTTTCACAATTGTACACACTGGTTTTGTATCAGTTTCTTATTGCCTTATACGGACATGTACAGTGGTGTATGTTGAAGTATATCTTATTTGTTCCAATTTTCCTGGTTTATTGTACATGTACATGTGAAGATGATTAAATCAGCATTTTAATAGAAACGCGGCAGGATTTCATGAAACTGTCTTTAGTACACAATTTCAATGGGATGTCGGTTAACTTGTACTTATGACGGTTTCGTGAGACGCTGGCCGGATCTTTAGCCAGGAGGGCATCTGGGCATCCAAAAGACGCCCAGTGTTGTGACGGATGTTCTTTACTCTTTTATGATTTTAGTCCACATCATTTAATGGCAGCCCTTTATATTCCCAAATCCTGGGTAGCCTTTTTTGCAATTACCCATGGAGAATTATAATAATGATTTTAAACGAGAGCGATCTAGCACTAATTCTCCAAACCATGTATGAGATATAATGCAACATTTGTTATAGATTTACCTCAACATCAGAGCTTTGCAGGGGGTCCTGGAAGATGGCTAGATATTCCTCCAAGCACAGAGCACTGAAGTCTCCAAATGTTACGTCCTGTCAGCAATAGAAATGATAGAAATGTATGTTGACTGTCTCATAAAAGTTTATACAATGCTTATTTCAGGTTTTAGGATTGGAATTTGTTTTTAGAGAAACTAGCTAAGTTATTAATTCTGGGTTATCATGCAGTAGACAAGTTGTAAAGGACAAACTAACAAAACATGTTGAAAATGTGTATCCACTTGAGAAGTACAACTTATACATGTAGACTATAGACTATAACTATACGATAAAGAAACATGTTATGCTTATGGGTTAGGACTACAAACTCAATTTCATTATCTTTCTCTGTACATTTTCTGACAAAATCACTTGGCAAAAATCATTTTTGCTTGTCGTTTTCAACATTTAGTGATAGTTCAAGTATCATTTGATTCTATGTAGACCTATTTTCCACCATGACCAGAACATAAAGTAACCTGTAACTTGGCACAAATACAGTAATTATACAAATGCAATGATGTAAAAGTAAAATATGTGATATTTTGTAAGATTTGCATAAAATGAAAATGGTTTTCTTCAGTAAAATGTTTTATTGAAAATTAATGCTGACAATTGGACTTTTCACCACAAATGTTCAGAAAAAGTAAAAGTAAATTTAACATCAGCATTATGAAAAGTGAAACAAACATGTCAAAATACATTCACAGATTTCCCCTCTTCCAATTCCACTCATAATGAATTTGTAATTTTAAAAAGTTAAACGATTTTTACGTTATTCTAAACTAATTAAAGTCTGAGAAAAGAAAGAAAGAAAGACAGAAAGGCAAAGTCTGATGTAGATCTTTGAATCATAACATATTTTAGACCTTTATCGGGTCTACTACTGCTTCAAAGAAAGAGAATAAACTGGGACAAGCACAAGTCAAGTAAGTGGCCTGTTTGATTTCTGTAGCAGAAGAACAAGGAAAGAAGTTCAGCAGAAAAAAAATCATGAACATGAAGTCATGATGAAACACAAAAACTACCAGAATATGCTATAGATCTACTACTAAGTTAGGAGCTGGTGTATTCAATACAAAGGACATCAATCAACTTTCAGCTTAAACATGATTAAGAATGAGAGAGACTTGCACCTGGGAAATTAGAGCTGCAAGTGCAAGCAAGTGCAACTGAAAAGTGCAAACCGATGCAATGCCATTCCATTGCCATTGGCATTGCACACATTCACACTGCACTGTGCACAATCAGCACAGGCACAGAGACAGCTGCAGAAAAGGGAAGCAAATTCGTATTTCTGAACGATGAATCAAATATATCTGTATTAACAAAATATTCCAAAGGAATGATTTACATTTTAACTTATTGAAAAAGTTTAGAATAAGAATTTACCTCGGCAGATGCAGCCATTCTCTCTGATTTCTACAGTCATGCTTCACACATACAAGTCGCCATTTTGATAGCTCGCCCTCTATTTGCGCATGTGCAGAAATACGTATTGAGAGAAAATATTCACGGTGAGAAGGCCTATAAATATAATGGTAGGCCTATAGGCCTATTATATTTGAAATGCTATTAATGTTTTAATTGTTTTATATATCTTCAAAAAGATATACAACATGTATAAACGATATAAATAAAAATGCAATAGTACTTGTATAGTAGGCCTATCGCAAAAGGCAACAACTCAGTGACATTCTTTGGTAGCTTTCCTCTTTAGGCCTATTTTAGAGAGAGAGAGATCGTGGAGACGACTTTATTTTACTTCATTCTTTTATAAAATAATTATGATGATGATGGAGATGATGACGATTGCAGATACTACTACTACATTACTACTTCTACTACAACTACTACTACTACTACTACTACTACTACTACTACTACTCACTACTACTTTTTCAAGATTTCATGAATTGTCTTTTTTACATATAGGAAAAGTGCCCCTTTTTTAATTATAGGTGCCCGTTCCACAATCTTATATTGCCCCGGCCTTAGTTTGATAAGTGCTCCTTCACCAATGATAATTGTCCCAATTCAAATATGAGTGGTGCCCCTTCATCTTTAACAAGTGCCCTTTTCTTTCTGATAAATGCCTTTTTCTTTTTTTAATAAGAGCCTCTTCCCCTTCTCATAAATGCCCCCTCCTCGCACCTCTGATTAATGCCTTTATTAAAATCTGATAGGTGCCCCTTTTCCCTCGACAAGTGCCCATTTCATTTTGTAATAAGTGTCCCTATTCATCTCAGGTGAGTAACCATTATCAGGTATAAGAAGTGCCCCTTTACCTCTTATAATTGCCAGTTTTCAAATCTGAGCGGTGCCCCTTATATTTTGACAAGTGCCTCTTTTATTTTGAATGCCCCCCGTTTCATTCTTATAAGTGCCCTTTTTTAAATCTCCGGTGAGTGCTCTTATTCAAATATTGAGAGGTGCCCCCTTTAACTTTGTAATAAGTGCCACTTTCCTTCGATAGTTGCCGATTTTCCTTTGTAATTAGTGCCTATATCAGGTGCGAGAAGTGCCCCATTTTTACTTTGACACGTGCTCCTTTTTTCTAATTTAGTGTTCTTTTTCCATTTGGATAAGTGCTCTCTTTCCTTTCACCATAAAATGTGCTCACAATTAAAGCTACTAAGATTAACTTTTTAAATGCTCGCTTGCACTTAAAGTTCATATAATTATGTTTTGTCTCCTCTTTGTAAGATGTAATTTTTCGCTCTGCGACCTCACAAATCAATACTATCTACTGCTACTATGCTACTACTACTATACTATCTACTGCTACTATACTACCACTATTACCTCCACTTCTACTACTACTACTACTACTACTACTACTACTACTACTACTACTACTACTACTACTACTATACTACCATCTTTAAAAAAACTCTTTCATGCACAGACCAGTTCAAACAATTTATACCCCAAAGAGCACACAATAGAACTTTGCGAAGAAATAACAAGATCCCTGAACCCAGGTGCAAAACTAAACGTATGCAGAATAGCCCAATCCCAGATTTGATCCGTTTGTATAACAAAAGTTTTTTATGATTGTATTTAATATACTCTGAAACAAATTACAATTTCATATTCCTTAGTATATAATTAATTCATAAATTTGAGGTCTGATTTTTTTTAGTCAAGTTAGTCAATGTATTTTATATGACATGAAGAATGCGATGCATATCTATATTTATATCTTAATATCTCTAATGTTCACCTTATAATATTCATATTTGTCTTGCAATGTATCTTTGTATTTTATCAACATGTACATAATTGTTTTCCCTCTCTGTCCATCTGTCCCCTTTCTCCACTTTCTCTCTCTCTCTCTCTCTTTCTCTTTCTCTTTCTCTTTCTCTTTCTCTCGTTCTCTCTTTCTTTCTCTCTCTCCTGCTTTCCCATCTATCTTTCTTTTTAACTCAAATTTTTAAATTGAAATATTGTATAAGATTAATGGTATATAGTATATACACGCTCTTCATAATTATGTAGATTGTAGTGTGACATCTTGAAATGTATACTTGCTTTTTTCCAGCAATTTACTCATGTGCAATTCAGTTACTTTTTACTGTGATATCACTTGAAATGTATAATTGTATTCACCATCAATGTTTTATTAATGCACAATTCAGTTACTTGTAACTGCGATACATGGAAATGAATCAATAAATACCATTTATCTATCTATCTATCTATCTATACTACTACTACTATACTACTACTACTACTACTACTACTACTACTACTACTACTACTACTACTACTAATACTATACTTCTACTACCACAACTTCTACTACTATACTATCTACTGCTACTACACTACCACTATACTACCTCCACTACTACAACTATACCACTTCTACTACTACTACCATACTACCATACTACTTCTAGTACTACTTCTACTATACCACTTCTACTACAACTATACTACTACTACTACTACTACTACTACTACTACTACTATACTACCATACTATACTACTACTACTACTACTACTACTACTATACTACTACTACTACTACTACTACTACTACTACTACTACAGTACTACCACGATGATGATGATGATAATGACAATGATAATAATAGTGATCATGCCGGTGATGAAGATATGGATGACGTTGATGAGGATGAGGATGATAATGATAATGATAATGATAGATGTTTTTTTTTTTTTAACACAGACGGATTCCTACGTGATTTTTCTACAGTGGATCGAGATCAGCGAGCTCGCCGTCACAAGAGAGGGGTCTCTCTCTATATTATAGAATAGAGAGATGGGGAGAGGGAGCGAGATGTAGAGAGAGAGGGGAGAGAGCGGGAGAGAGAGAGAGAGAGAGAGAGAGAGAGAGAGAGAGAGAGAGAGAGAGAGAGAGAGAGAGAGAGAGAGAGAGAAGGGTGGGGGAGAGAGAGAGAGAGAAAGACAGAAGGGCCGGGAGGGGCGGGTAGGGAGCAGACACCAAGATGTATAGATTGTTATCGTATCAATGCACAAATAGAGGTCACTGGTTACTGATCTAGACAAGTAAACGATACAATAGTAATGGAACCTTTGACCCTGTTGGCAAACAGAGAAACCTAACACATGAACAATATTTGCAATGGGAGAAATAGGATTTGTAATAATCTTTTCACCATGCACTATAATATAGGTCAAACATCGCTCAGTATACTAGCTTGGTGGAAAAGGAGATTCCTGGAGCAATCACAATACACAACATACTGTACAGTGTTTACTACGGTGCGGTGGCGCGATCAGCATGGGTTAGAGTAACAGGAACTATAGTTACTAGTGACTAGATCGCTTTGAAACTTATTATAATTTATCGGGGAATATTGTGCGGGATATTGTGACGAGATCTTATCAGCGACTTGTGACGAGATCCTATTTTTTACTCGTTGTTCTTTATTGTTGTGAACATGACGTCGGTAACTGCCTATCAAACCGAAGCCAGTATTTTCTCCCAGTC
Organism: Strongylocentrotus purpuratus; assembly: GCF_000002235.5. Classification (NCBI taxonomy): domain Eukaryota; kingdom Metazoa; phylum Echinodermata; class Echinoidea; order Camarodonta; family Strongylocentrotidae; genus Strongylocentrotus; species Strongylocentrotus purpuratus. The sequence goes on along the minus strand of NW_022145614.1, from coordinate 30,489,511 downwards.
GGAATGGAAGTCGAACCACAGTGTGAGACAAGCTCGTTTATGTCAAGAAACTGGATTAGTGATCATCAACTGGGAGTTCGGAGATGACGATGTCAATCAGAATGCGAAGAGAAGGAAGATGACAGAGAGATCGACATCGGGCGAGACAATTAGGAAAGCCTTGTCGACGTCATATCCGTATATCTGGCTGCGGGACTTCTGTCACTGTGAGCAGTGTTTCGACGAGGCTTCGGTGACGAAAAAAGTTAGTACATTGATAATTGTTCAGGGGTCATCTTTTATGAGCGTGTAGTTAATTAGTAGAATCTTTCGAAAATATTGTGTGTTTTTTTAAACTGAATAATGTTGTTGATAATGATAAAGAGTTTATTAATGTAGCATTAAAAAATTAAGAAAAACCCAGGTTAGGAATGCACTTACTGTTCTTTCTAAGGGCCCTCTGATAATACAGTAACAGTAGTCAATAGAATGAAAATGGTTGCGTTAAAATTGTTCTTATATTATATCTCATTTTCTTGTGTTTTTTGGCTGTAGACAAAATAGTATACTAACCAAAGTATAGGCAGGTCGATTTGTAGGCCTAACGTTCGCTCTTTAATAATTTAGGGGCATATAGAGGAACTCAAGGTTCTATAATATATTATGCTGGTCAATTCTTCTGTCTCTAGCAGTCTTTAGCAGATTCATAACAGGATGTGTATAAGGACAATCGCATCTTTTTACAGCAGCGGTATTAATATTATTATTAGGAAGTTCATTAGTCTTCATCAGAACGGTTTAGAAAAGAGCTTAAAAGCGGTCTTAAATATATGTTTGATAATCTCTAGAGGGATGATGTGTAAATGCCTAACCACAGTTTAAAGTTGGTAATAACATTGGTTTTGCAATATAATTATGTTGATAGTATCGTGCATTCTTCTGCAGGATAGCTTCCTGGCGATAACACTTTAGACTTTGTACCTTTGAGATGAAAAGTCGTTTTTTTTTAATGTTAAAGACGTTTCAAACGGTGGTACTTCCCTGAAATCAAATATTGTGATAATCGCAAATGTTACGTAAGTAAATGTACGCAGTAACTGTTGCCCATAAAGACGGCTTCAGTTTTTATTTTTTAATGATCGATCTCTATGACCGATGCCTCTTTAGATTTATAAATGAAGTTCCGATAAAATATAGAAATTATCGATCAAGGACAAATATTGTTCACACAATTACTTCATGAAAAGAAGTTTTAAAAAACGTATAAGTAGCAGTTTACATCGGAGAAAAATTCCACAAGATACGAACCCAGTCACGATGGTAACACATTTTTGTATTAGACTAGCTATACTTGCGATTTTGTTTATAACATGGTGTTAAATTATTAGTCATCATTAGGAAAGAAACCCTTTCATCGGCGTACCCAAAGCGGTCGCCATGGATAAGAATTACGAATTATTTGTAGACAGATTTTAAAATGCTATTTCTTCCCGGTTATTTCTCCAGACGAACCTACAAGACCTTGACTTGCAAACCGCAACCACACAAATCTCCGTCGACGATGATGGCAAACATATAAGGATAACATGGAGCGACGATCACGAGAGCGTCTACCCATCTTCCTGGCTCTGGTGCAACCGTTTCCATGACACCGCTCCGGATCCCATAATGGATCTCCCGCCAGAATTTTGGCGCGCGGATGAAATACGAGATCGTCTGCGCGAGTTTCAGTTTGACGAACTGATGACGTCAAATCAAGTGCTTTATGATTGGATGAAAGAAATCAAAACGCTCGGACTCACGATGATTAAGAATGCCCCTCAGAATGAAGAAGCCTTAAGTCAGCTAGGGAAGAGGGTTGGATACCTCAAAGATACAAATTTCGGGTACGGTTGATGTTGAAACGAAGAGAAATTTATAACAAACTACTTTTGCAATTCTTTCAGAAGACTTGTAAACACTCTTTGTGTGACGATATGCTTTATTTCCAAAGAGATGTGTGGTGTATGAATCTTATTCGAAATTTGAGACGAAGTATAAAAATAATGTTTCGGAGATCGATGATCAAAAGAAAAAGTGGATGTTTGAAATAATTACCTTACACAAAAAGTGTGTTTACTCTCTCTGACGAAGTTTTTCAAAATGTCTTCATGTTATTGCGCCAACAGTGACAAGTAAACGGATAATAATTACCAGGTACCTGCTCATTTTCATGATTATTATCATCATTGTATGTCTTTTTTCACAGACAGGTTAGTTCAGTGTATGCTCCAACAAACCCCAAGAACCCTATCTACACGGCGGGAAATCTCTTCTTTCATACCGACCTCACATATTACCAACAACAACCAGGGGTGAGTAGCCTTAACTAAGTGCAAGGAGGACATCTATTACTTTCCTCCTCAGATTTATATCTTCTTTGCAAGTGGCGTCGGTAAAACAAATTGATGGAGGGGGGGGGGGGGGTCGTCAGTCACATTTTGTGACATGTCAGCCGAAAAATTCTAATAGGAAAAAAAAATCCTCATTTTATATTTTCATAGTCAACAAGGGTAGAAAATGTTCGGAGGTTTTTCAAATTTGCTGAAAACTTGTTCCAGTTCCTTTGTTCTATTTCAACTGTTAACGTCCCACATAACATTTATATACTGACGCTCCTAAATATTGTCTAGTTTAGTATATTTTGATGAAGGTGACAAAAAATAATAAACAGTTCTGTTCGCTTTTAATTCTAGAACGAAAAATTACAGAGGATTATCTTGAATCAGTTTATGTTGACGAACACGTTCCGACTCCCATTTCCGTCTCTCTTTCAGATCGAATTACTGCATTGCATCAAGCAGTTTGAAGGTGCTGGTGGTGACAGTACCTTAGTCGATGGTTTCAGTGTAGCCAAACAACTCAAGGAGATCGACCCGGAAGCATTTGAAGCCCTATCGTCCGAAGATGTGGAGTTCTACCAGACAGGATTGATGGGTCCAGGAAGGTACTTCCAGATGGCCAGGAATAAAATCATTCGGTAAGGCTCGATTCTTAGTTCTCCCCTCCCAAACCCCTATCGCAACATGATGCGTAATTGTCCGATTGCCCTGAACAAAACACTTAAGGTGATTTTTACTCTGTAATCTCGTGTAAAATATCTAGGAAGCACTGTTCTTCTTGGGTTTTTTTTTCTTCTTAAATATCGCCCTTCTATTTAGAAGTAGCCGCAAGTCACTCATCACCTTTAACGTCAACATCATATCTGCATCATCGGCAGCATCATCATCCTCACCATAACAATCACCACCATCATTTACACCATGTTCATCACCATCATCGTATTTATCATCACCATCATCATTACCACCGCCATCACCACCACTATCATCATCATCATCATTTTCACCACTATCATCCTTATCATCATCACCACCACTATCATCATCACCATCACCACCATCATCATCACCATCATTATCATCACCACTATCACCATCGTCATCATTATCACCACTATCATCATTATCATCATCATTATCATCATTACCACCACTATCATCATCACCGTCACCATCATAACCATCATCATTATCATTACCACTATCACTATCGTCATCATTATCACCACTATCATCATCATCGTTATTATTATCAACATCATCATCACCACTGTCATCATTATCAACATCATAATTATCACCAATTTCATCATCATCATCATCATCATCATCAACATCATCATCATCATCATCATCATCATAATTATCAACACCATCATCATCATCATCATCTTCTTCTTCTTCTTCTTCATAAGACCTTTGTGACTCTCTAGGTTTCTGTATAAGATCGATATTTCAAAAAGTTATTTTTTTTGACTTGGTCTATATAATTATATATCCCACTCATTTGTAATCTACTTTTATCACTCACGACACACTCAGTTGTCCACAACTGGAATAATGCTAACAAACAACGAAATCTACACATCCAATTATTTTGAATGAAAAAAAAAGAAGTTTATGTTTTATTTGGTACTGGTTTTGTTTGCTTTGAGGAATACAATCGAAATAATTATTTATTTTCTTATTTATGTTATGAACTATTGCTGCGCATATCGCTGCTCGCTGTTTGCAGAAGTAAATTATTTTCCCGTTTTGCTATTTTGTTTCTCGCTTAACACGATTGAAAAGACATTCGAAAATTAAACTTGAGGCAATTTCAATAGCCTTGTCTATCACCCACTGAAATGTGCGAACATCAAAAAGACGTGTTACGTAACCAGAAAATGATTTCTATATGGGACAGTCATTAGGGCTTTGAAATTGCCCTTGAGTTGATTTTCTGGAAAGTCTTTCCGATCGTGTTTTATTTTACTCTAGAAAAGAAAAGTGTTTGATGTCTTTTGTGAATTTAGATCGAGTAATATTTTGTCTCGATGTTAAATCTGTCGCCGCAAAAGACACGGCTTGAAAGGAACTTCTGTTTGCTGAAAATACTATTGTTGGCCGACTTGTTGGCAAATTTAGATCTATGTCATATTCCCCAAATGCATGAACATACTGGGCCCCGTTGCATTAGACTTACCATTGATGGTAATTTTGCCATCAATGCCAACTAATGGTAGGCAGGGCTCAACAGCCAATCAAAATCAAGGTTTCCATGGTAGTTACCATAAATGGCAAAGTTACAATCAATGTAAGTTTTGTGCAACGGGGCCCAGATGTCTATTTCGCTTTCATTTCCTTTATTTTGTATTGTTTTTATTATGATTTTTTTATAGTAAAATACAAACATAATTATATACATATTTACAGTGGGAAAACTGCTTGCTTATTGCACAAGGCAGTTTAGTCTCGCTTTCTGCCAATTAACCACTTCCTCATTTTCGCTGCCAGTTTTTGTGGCATCAGTTTGAAATGAGTTTTGAGGTAGTTAAGAGAGCTAGCTTTGTTGTCTTTGGTGAACAACATGTCAGCTGTCTCTAAGGAAAGCCAATCGCTGCCCACTTCGAGGGCTGCTGCGTCTGAAGACGCGGCAGAACAGTCATGGATGACTTGTGCAATTTCTGCCGCGTGATCAGACGCTGGTCCAAGATTAAGACGCTGACGTCTTTTGCCCATTCGATGTGCCCGTCTCTGCCTCTGAGCAGACATGTCAATGTTTTGGTCAGGTTTAACAGAAGCAATGCTGGACGGGACAAGTTGGACCATCTCGAGGGCCGTATTGATTTCAGCTCCGTGGTCGACTACCGATCCGAGAGCAAGTCGTTGACGGCGACCGTTCATACGACTTGCCCGGCGATGTCTCTGACCTGACATATCAATGTCTGTTGGAGTCGTGATGATCGTCATGCTGTTTAATAACATGTACATATGAAATGAAAACAGAAGAATATTAGAATGCTGGGTTCTAATAATCAAACAATCTACAAAATATAGATACAAAATAAAACTTTTTTGATTTTTTTTTTTCCTTCAGCAATCATCTTAGTAGTTTTTTAAAATAACAATTCACATGATGTTTTACATTTAATTGCTGAGGGTTTCGTTCATTTTACATTGAAAGGAATTTTGTTTGGACATGTATAACGGTCGCATTATTAATATATTTTTTAATGTCTAAAGATTGTAGCATTTATCAGTTACTAAATTGCTTTCCACAAGGCCCCTTTAATTAGGCCTGCTTATCCAATATGTTTTAAGATTGAAATTACAGATTTTTTGGGGCTATGATCAATCAACCAAATGAGTTTTCCCTTCATAACCCTACTCAAAAACTATCAAATTTCTATTTACCCAATTATTTTGTTTAAATATAAGCCTATATATATTTTGTTATATTTTTTTGTTAGGAGTTTAATGCAAGATTGCCATAATATATGTGGTATGCATGTGGGTCCCAATGTGGGTGTAGGATGATAGGTTGTGTGTCCAGACACCATAAATAGAGCCATTTCTTTTGACGTTGGATTTTAGGAAAATATACATCAGAAAGCATTGACTATCGGTGGTATTTTTCATTTAGAATTGTTTGTCAATAAACCTTTTCAAAGATTCATGGAACATTAAAACAAACTTGTTAAAAGATTCAAACAACTGTTTGAAATTATCTGTCCGGATACACCACCTATCCAGACACGCGTGTTGGCCCGGTATGATACTTCTTACATAACGATGTCGGGACAAGGGTTTAATGGGTACTTTTTGAATATTTTTATGCTCACCTTAAAATTTAAGCAGATTATAGTTGGTATGTAGCAACAGAATATTATTTTCAGCAAAAATTGCGTCAAATTCTCTTTCAGAAACTCGGAGGAAGATTCACTACGTGTTTCTCCAGTGCATGAAAATCAGAAAGTGTACTTTTTGTTGTGGTTATCACCTTCATAAAAAGCGCGGTTTCCAAGGGGGAAAAGGCGACGCAGCCAAACTTCCAACCAATCAGCGACAAAGGTTTCGATCACGTGTCTATTACGAAACAATGCCTTAGCGTATATCTTGTCTGCGCTTGAAAAATATTGTTACGTTATCATCGCGCGCGCGCAGATATACAAACTGTGCAGATTTTTAAAAGGTTTCTGGAATCATTTGACTTATCAGGCGCAGATCCACGTTGCGATTTTTCCGGCCTGCCCCCCCCCCCCAAAAAAAAAAAAAAACTGTTAAAAAAAATAGGATAATAAAAGTAAATTTAACCTTCTTGAAAAAAACTTTAAAAAACGGGCCCACACAAAACAAAATTAGTGGTTCTCCTTTCCATCACCCCCCACCCCCCTGCGTAATATATTCACAAGCCGCCTGAGTCGGCGTTTAATTTTTCCTCAAAAGCAGTACCCCCCCAAAAAAAAGGGCTCTTACCCCCCCCCCCCCCGCTTATTCACCGACATTTTCTTTCAGGCTATTGATTTTGATTGATTCATTTTTTTTGGGGGGGGGGGAGGGGGTGGTGGTGCTTTAGGTCTCTTGATATCAAGAAATAAGCCTTTGTCGAGAACTTATTTTGATGGGTATTTTTTTTCCTAGAAGTTGAGTGCTCTAATCTAATTGTGTCCAAAATAACAGAGAAATGGACTGCATTTTTTTTTGGGGGGGGGGGGGGGCGGGGCTTCATAAAAAATTACGGAATGATGCGTTGATTCGCTTTTTTTAAATCTTCTTCCGAATCCAGTTTAGATGTGAATGGCGAGCCGACACAGATATCATACAGCAATCATTCTAGAACGTCTGTACTGCGCATGCCTCCTGAGAGAGTAGCTCTCTTCTACAAGGCGATGAAACTCTTCACCGATCTCCTCTACGATCAAAAGAATTTGTACACCTACAAGATGGAGGCTGGTAATTATAAAGGATCAGGGGGGTGTTTTACAAAGATCCTAAGTCGAACTTAACTCTAAGTTGGACTTAAACATTATGGAGAGCCATTTGTAGCCTTCAGATAAAATATATGCAAAAGCAAAAATTATATTTTAGACTTTTCATAAATTCCACATCAAGAACATGGAATCTCCTTGATAACAGAAAATATAAATGATTTGAATCAACATTTTATACCTTTTAAAATAACTTTTACAAAATATTTTCAAACATGCTTACGGCTTTCCATAATGGTTAAGTCCAATTTAGAGATAAGTTCAACTTAGGATCTTTGTGAAACACCCCCCTGATTAGAAAATCATCTTCTTAGTGATCTTTAATAATAAGCCCCGATGTGCATCCAGGAGAATTTTTCCGGCGATGAGGGGACATTAAAAAGAGACTTTTCTAATTCATGCTGAAACTTTAATGCAAAAAATGTTTCAACCAACAAAATAAAAACAAACAAAAAATTATAGTAGTAATAATCAAACACACACACACACACACACACACAAAAAAAAAAAGGGGTGCATTAAATTAACTGATCATGTCCTCATCATGTATGGGTAAAATGTGACAAAGTGTTACTATTATAAGTTATGAAAAAAAATACATTAACTTCTGAATCATCCATTAACCCCACACTACACTAGTTAAAATCACACTGTATCATTGATTTTGCCTTTTTTCAGAACCAAAATAAAAAATACCCATCTCATTGTCTTCCTTTCTTCCATGTGTTATTTTAGAGTACTAGCTTATAACATTGAAATAAGCACCTTAGAGTAGTAACCCGTAATTTTTTCCCTTTTTCATTTGTCTTTCTAACAGGTGACGTCATTGTGATCAATAACTTCCGTGTATTACACGGGCGTAAAGGATTTGAGATGAAGAAGGGCTCTGAAAGACATCTCACTACAGCGTATCTCGACTGGGATCTCGTCTATAGTAGGCTAAGGGTGTTACACACACAACTAAATATGTAAATAAAACAAAACACGAATGCTATATTATCAATGCACTCATAAAATACACTTTAAATAAAAAGTTTTATCACTTTCATTCAAGGGAAATCCGACATTGATAGCAAACTACTTTAGAGGAAAAGATGAAATTCAGATAAATGGACTCGTGAAAGATTGAATTAACTTTATTTCTCGTATAATTATGCATATATTTTTGTATCTTTTAGATGTTCCGTTTTATGGCGAATAAATAAGAGACGAATTGAAATGGAATATTTAGGGTGACGTTTGCCCACATATTTTTAACCCCCCTTCTAGCCTCTATATGGTCCTGCATGATCATTTACTTAAATGTTATTTTATTGCAACACAATAATGCAACTATTTTGGTGTGTGCTATACATGTTTGTATATCTTTTGACATCGTCATGAAATAAGTTGACATGTTTATGAATTTTGTAAAAAAAAAAAAAAAAAAATGTTAATTTTTTTTTAGTAAGAATAATATTAAATTCATTGTATTGTACAAGAATAACACTAAAACAGAAGGGAATTGCGTCAGTTTAACATGTAACAAAGTTTAGATCGCTTATATTAGGGTTCATCTAGGTGTATGGCTCATAAGAGGGCATTCTATATGTCCAATGTTATTACCTATCAGAATATATGGTAAATATGAGTGATGATGATAGAATGAATAAATAAATAAACAATCAGAAACTGATATCTCTTCTGGATCCTGATTTTTCATTTTACTCACATTTTTCATGCTGTTTCTGTTCAATTTAATTGCATGATTTTTTTAAATTCAATAATATATATTCACTAGATTATTTCTTTTTATATCCTCCTCTGTTCAATTTAATTGCATGATTTTTTTAAATTCAATAATATATATTCACTAGATTATTTCTTTTTATATCCTCCTCTGTTCAATTTAATTGCATGATTTTTTTTAATTCAATAATATATATTCACTAGATTATTTCTTTTTATATCCTCCTCTTAAAGACCCTATCCGCTGAAAATGCAACTTTATATCAATGGAAAACTGAATAAACATAGAATAGAATATGGAATAAAATATATTTTCCCTTTTAGTATTGCACAAAAGCATATTAAAACCTTGTTTTCCACACCCCTCAAAATTATTGGTCAACAGGGGTCAAATTTGCCGCAGTTAAAATGACGACATAACATGTCGACCCGATCGGCTGGCCTGTATAGCTGAGGCGATAGGGGTTTGGGGTATATTTTCCTCATAAATTGACCAACTACATGTTGAATTTTCCCCCATATCAGTCATCCCCAATTACAAAGCCGAAAGTCTAACATCCGGAAAAAAGAAAAGAGAACTATGAAGAAGCACAAGAGGTTTGTTGTTATTTACAAGTATAAGATTTATTTCATGTCTCATTACAAGTCATGCATATATTTCATCTTCAATCATACAATACCGAACACATATAATAATAATAATAATAATAATAATAATAATAATAATAATAATAATAATAATAATAATAATAATAATAATAATAATAATAATAATAATAATAATCTGTCCAAGAAATCTAACAACAATAGATTCAACACAAAGAATGCCTACATTTACAGACTAAAAAGTCTTGAGGAACAGTACATAAGGTTAGTTAAAGTGAACGAACATTCAAAACAAAATATAACAATACATATCCTGATTCAAAAAGTCAGAATACAACACATTTTAGTACAATATATTGCAATGAGGAATCTATCTTAATGTGCATGTCCAAGCTATTATATCTTATTGACTTGGATTTGGAAAGATAAAGAGTGTCCACTTTCTTTCTATTTTGCCGAGTGCATATTAAATGTAAAATGAAACTTCATTAGACTCTATTAATAGCCGTTTATGGGTTATATGATATGACAAGCATTATATATGGTACTATATGTTAATGACGAGTATAAGTTTTGGTATCAAAATCTGCAGTATTTACAGAGCACACTGCATAGTAATTCTGCATCATTAGAGTCGTGGTTAAAAGACCAAATTGCTTGCAATCCGACTGCCATAAAACTACTCTTATTATTATGGTAAAAAAAACAACTGACACAAGTCAAGCTGGACAAATATCTCACACCAGTAAAATTGGTTCAATATTAAGTTTATGTGCTATTAAAGAAATAGTAATTTTCCAAAGTGTGTACCCAAAATGGTGTACATAAGCTCATAGGCAGTTCTATAGATCACTCATTAATTTGCAAAAATGCAGGATTGTGGCAGGAAATTAAATTACATAAAAAAAAATTAAAGTGAAGCCATAACTTCTGGTGATGACAAAAGATACAAGTCTTCATTATTTTCCTTCTGTTTACAAATGTAAATGAGTTCTTCTTCCAATTAAATTGCAAGTGAAATGCATGATCAAACTTATATTGGACAAAATAGCACAAAAGATTCACATCAACACATATTAAGACAAGATCCAAATGCTAAAACACTGACTTTTCAAAATAAATCAACAACATTTGTAATAGACAAACTTTAAAACTTTCTTCTTTTCTTACAAAAATACTAAGCACACATGCATCTGTGTATTTACAATTTTTTTCAACATGTCATTAACTCACTACATAAAAGGGGACTATGCTTAAATCAAAGGCTTTCAACTCATGGGTCTATATTTCATAAACTACCTAACTAATGCATTTAAGCAGAAATCTCCAAGTCTCTTTTAAAGGGACTAATTTAAGAAGTAATTTAAAGAAATCTTGCTTACATTTCAAGGTCAAATACAGTTTATTGAATACAGGCCTAGATATGTTTATCATGCAATATGCAGCATACTTTTGCATTTCTCGAGTGATTTTTTAATGTGATATTCTGAAAGTGAAAAGTTTTATATTCAATGAAGCTTCTTTAAGAACATGCTCATATTGTACTGTAATTTGTTTCATTCATAATCTGTTGAAGTTGCTATGAAACAAAAATATTGGCATGTTCATTTCAGTCTCAATCAATAGCAATTTATATATATTCGTTTCATGCTTTCATATATTTGTTTTTCTTCAAGTGAATAAAGAATTTAAACAAAATATACCAAATTAGAATTAAATTGTATTATAAGTAGAAAGCAGCGAAAATTTCAAACAATGAAACCTGTATAATACAATTTCCTTGTGGCAAATAATCATTGTAACTGTATTTGAATTTTTAGAAAAGATTACTGTAAGTAGATGAACACATTATTCCATGTTCCAATATCATTAATGTTCATCTAATAATGATTAAATCTGAACAATTTTGAATACTGGTAAACAATACATTGTTAGTACCTTGGATCAAAGCTGGTAATCCATTCATGAATTCATGGATACTTTTAGATGAAAATGTTATCATATACCAGGGTAAATAAAAAGTGGACACTAAAGAAAAGAACATTTGACACGAAAGCACACATAAATACATAAATTAATCTTTAATCTGTTTTGTAAGTATAGTGTGAATTCGGACCGACAGATTTGAAAAAAATCTGCATATTCACAAGAGAAATTACTTAAATGGCAGCAATTAGTCACATAAATATATATCTAAGACATGAAAAGCCAGCTTTGTGTAGAAGATCAATGATGACAACACTGCAAATTATATATAAATAAATAATACACCATCTGAGTATTAAATGAATATATTTGGTTCCTGTTTGATATTCAATAAACCTTATAGACCTATGTCAAGGAATCAATAGCTCCTTAAAAGTGAAATTATGAGAAAACAAATAGTACTAGAAAAAGAATTGGAGACAGAAATACAGAAACAGTATGATAGAAGTTTCACAGAGAGGATAAAACAAAAAGGTACAATCAAGATAAAGTTTCAAATGCCATCATTAACTTTGACATACCTCACTTACAGACATTTAATCATTCTTCCGAAAGAAATTGAAAACAGAAATGTGACGGAAACGGAGGAACCAAACCTTATGTCTGAATACAAGACAAATAGAGCAAGCTATCAAGCATATGAATGAGTTTGAATTTCAAGTTACACTGGTGATAAATAACATGTGCACTCTTTGTAAAAAAAACAAATATGGTTAGTATTTATGTACAATGATGACAAATCTAACATAAACTCCTTAAAAATAGCACCAGTGAAGTTTCAGTGTTAGTGTTAGTGTCATGACATACACTATATGGCGTGATCGACCGGACAACATGACACGCACACAAATCTTTTCTAGACTAACCTCAGAATACATGTAGGTAGATACATTCCGTTGCATTTTGATAAAATCAGAAGAAGAAAAATGATTCATGGTCAATTACTGAGTCTGATTCTACAATTCCTATGAAATTTCCTATGAATAGGCCAACAAACGGATCTAAAACTGGAACAAAAAAAATCTAGTGGATTAACTTGCTGACAAGGACATTAGTAAACATGAAACACATAAATATGATCAAGTTCATGGACACTGCAAACCTGTAATGGTATATAAGTAGTACAAACAATCAATTTTGGTCACACACTATAGAATTCCTCTATAATAATTTACTTTCCGGCTCTACATGCCTGAATACATATGTATAGAATACAAGACTTGAGTTCAAAATATAAATTTATAGCTTCATTTTGACACAATGTATTATAAAGAGAAAAGCAATGAAGATTACAATTTGAAGAACGGAACTCTGATGCAAGGTTGAGAAGTAAGGACTAGCATGTTCAATTTTCTCATCAACTATATTTGATAACAAGGAAGGGAAAGGGAGGGGGGTAGGGGTGGGGGTGGAGAGTGAACTGTAATATGTCTGAACATAGAGCATCCACCAATGAATGGCCAGAGTTTAAACACATTTTATTTAGTTGTTAATGATAACTGATAACAGTATATTCTAGTACTACGAGATGTCACAGAAATATTTATTACTGATGAAGGTTGCAGCTTTCTTAACAGGAGATTTTTACGACGTATCGTGAAAATGATATCAAACTGAATAATGATTTGTGAAAGGTTTAAATTACTATATTTGCATAACAAAAATCTCTGAGTGTTCCTGCACGAGTAATGCATAAGGTGATAGCAAGCTTGGTCAGTGAATACACATAACTGGTTAGCTACAAGAACAACAATAAAGTTGTGCATATTTAACACAAATATTTCATGACTACATTTTCCTTTTGGACAAGAATTGTCGAAAGTTTAAATTTTCTTCAAAAGAGTACATGCTCAAATATATCCCACCCACTTACTATCTGATAGTCTTCAAAAGTATAACAAGAAAGAAAAAAACTTGCAATAAGAATGTTAATGAACACAAAAACTCAATAAACTAATTAAAGACATTAAAAAAAATATATCAATCTGCTACATTCGTGCACGTTTGGTGTATCCACACATAAATTAATCCAACATATAAATCTACACAGATGAGTGGGATAAATCAATCAAAATAAAATCTCCAAGTAAAATAGAATCTACTTACTACTAATAATAACAAATCATGCTATGATTGAGCACAATAAAGGTGTGTCTTTCACAAATAAATTAAAAAGATGTGATAATGTCTTTCCACTATGATTTTGTTTGCAAGGACATACTGATGAATGGATACCCATAAGTAAATGCAGAAGCTATCAATCCCAGCTAAGTCCAATATTGAGGTTTGAATTCACTTTCACTATGAGTTCTGTAGCCAGAAGTACTAAGACTACATGATAAGGGTAACACTCCTGCCTCGGGTATCACTCAAGTGTAGCTGACTCCCGCAGGAAAGGTTTTCTTCAATTCTATCCAAAAACTTCAAGTCATGCGTTGCCTTTAAAGCCCTTTGTATAATAATATTCAGTTCTAACATCCATATGTGCTTTCAAAGACCTTTGGAAATTATTACCCTTGCTTTAGCTCCGGCTCCCATTATTAGCATGCAGTGCAATTCAAGGAATAATCCTACCAGGCACCCATTTACCTCACCTAGGTCGAGTGTGGCAAATGTAGATTAATGTCTTGCCAAAGGACATTAGTGCCGCGGCGGGACTCGAACCGCAGACCTTGTGATCCACAGTCCGGTGACATATCCACTCGACCATGACACCTATACACTTCTATCAAAAAACACTCCTAACATTCTTCAGATTTCATGTACTGGCTTGAGGAGATAGTTATATTAATTCAAGGCTCAGTCAGATACATAATGCACTTTAGCCAATAATTACTTCAATTCACAACACAAATTTTCGACATATCCTTACGTCTTCCTCAGAAGCAAAATTGAGTTGGTATCATACATAAATCACCTCCCATATATCCCCAGCAACGACTACTAGAAGGCCATTATCTGTACCGAGTCCAACAAGCAATGTTTCACTTAATCCTATAGTGAGTTGTCAAGTCATATTAAATGTCAAGATTCTTTCTTATTGCAAAGACTACAAGATCTTTGGCAAACCTGTGTACCAGTCTCGACATCAGACATACTGTTTAGCTTCTGAGTTGTACTGATTACTAAACTGCTGGATGGAACAGGAATCAAGGTTTTCATCTTTAAAAAAAATCAAAAAAAAATCAAAAAAATCCATGAAAATGATAGATATAATCTAGGATAGGGTCCTTGTTCTGGTATCTATCCCTGTATAGCATAATGGAAAATTTCTTCAAAATTACAAGTCTTCTTTAGTCTGCCAAAAGAGAAGGACTAGAGATGAGCAAAATATTGAATGCCACTTCTAGGGCTGAACCATCACACAATTTTATATTTCGCCAAGACTTCATCTCCTTTTCTGTGGTCTCATCTCCTCTGCTGGCCACATCATGCTCATGTTTGTCTATGTAGCAATCAGCTGTAGCAGCCCTGCTCTGTTATACTCCAGCACAGCGATACTCCTGTGAACCTTGCCTGAGCTTTCCCCGTTCTTCTAATCTATCTGGTGCAGGTCTTCTATGCCATCAGGTCCAGGTCTTCGGTGCTATTAGGTCCAGGTCTTCTACATTACCAGGTCCAGCAGGCCATGCACACTGTGACAGTTTTGTTGGCTGGTCTGTAGGACTGTGACTGGGCTAAGTTGCGCTGCTCCATTTCGTTACCATGGCAACCAACTGCAAAGGTCAGTCAGGGTGGAGTCGCTATCAGGCAAAGAGACCCATCCTCGTGACCTTTGCGCTGAGAAAGGTATGGATGATGAAGACAATAGGCTTGGGACAACCGTGGAGATCCAACTCCTGAAGTTAAAAGAAGAGAAATGAAATCACATTATTTAAATTCAATATTCTGAAAGCATGTCATTTCTTAAAAGAAAGGCAATTGATATGCAAGTTTTCTCAACAGATGTTCATTTGCTTTATTCAACAGTTTTATTAACATTAAAAGTTTCATTATTTGATCTTTTTCAACATCATAACCGGTAGGTTGTTTTACCTGTTCCAATTCTAACACATGTCTTACATTTGGCTGAGACAAGCTCATGTTTATTTTTGGAGTAAAATGGCTCATATATGATGTGAACCATAATATGAATTATTTATTATTAATTGTAAGAATTAAAATTGAAATTGATATACTCTTCCCAGGGCCCTGTTTCACAAAGCTTGTTATCAATAACAAATGATAAATTTCTATGAAAAATTTGCTCTCAGCCAATGTAACAGTTATTGTAACTTGTTCTTGATATTAAACACTAAGTTTTATGAAATAGGGCCCTGATCTCTGAAAAGCCTTTGGTTATGAGTTCATAATGCTATCTCCATGCAAAACAGCTTCAGGAAATATTTTAATTAGTATCAAATGAAAAATAAGATGCTTTAGAGATACTGTGAACAGATCTTACTTTTATTAAACAACTAGCAGGCAACAATATCGACATTAAATGCTTGCTTGGAGCACAAATGAATAATGATGATTGATTTAGGGGCATCCTTTAGAACAACAAGGAATACTTGATCCATTTGTCATTCCAATTTGTTAGATGTGGGTTTTGTATTGTTTAATGCCGGTGGCCATAGTTTTCTATTTATCCAAGTCCCAATTCTACATACATACTATACTACTTGCAGAGAACAGGACAAAAATAGGTATAATTATCCCTTTGTGGCAACAATAAATGTATTTGTCATACATGCCCAATGGCAATCATTTGAGATGAGTCAGATGCATTATGAGATCTTTGAAAACCTGAAGCATGATAATAAAAGCTATTACATATCTCTAATGTCCCATGGCAAAGAACCATTACCTGATACAAAACATGAAAGGATAGTAAAATATGGCCTGTCCTCATCAGCTTGAGTTTCCAAATAGCCCGCTATTTTAACTACCCCGATCGCAAATTAGCCAGTTGATTTGCATCTTCATCAGCCCGCAGTTGCAATTAGCGGGAAATTCGGTCGAGAAAATATCCAGAGAAATCTTGGTCTTGTTTCCAAAATATCCTGCTATTTCCCAAATAGCGGGATACTTTGCACGTGTCCGAGCTAGTTTATGATGAACATATCAGTCTGGTGAAGATGCAATTTTGAACTTTGGGATAATATCCTAAGTCTGAAAATAGCGGAACATGTGGCAAACTTGAGCTGATGAAGACAGGCTTATTGGGGCTATATCTGTATGTCTATCATGAAGCCTCCTGGTACTAAAGCACTTGAGATGAATGTCTTTATTTGTGCGGCCTATTGCTAAGATCTTCATGCCATATGAGTAAAGGTCAAATATTTTCTCTCTCATCATTGACTTTCCCTCTCATTTGAATTAGAAGTTTAAACTTTGATCATATTATACAATGAAACCTGTCTGTAAAGACCACAACAAGGGAGACAAGAAAAGTGATCTTTACAGACAGGTGGTCTTTATGTACAGGTTCCTTAGTACATGTTTCAATGAGAAACCATTTTTAAGGGAAACAAAAATGTTGTCTTTGTAGACAGGTGGTTGCTAAACCAGTTTTGACCGGGTTTGACCAGCTGTATCAAGATTTGAAAGGAACATCAGTCTTGTTAATGGTCGGTATTAAACAGGTAAGTGAAGAACGTGAAGCTTGACTTTTCAAGGAAAACAGTCTACATCAAGAGTGAAATAGTGTGCACATCACTCATTTTTACTAATTTCTTACTCACTTGATAGAAGAAATTTACATCAAAATGAAAAGGAAAACAAAGGTCTACACCCTAGCTACTTCTGAAATAAGACAAAAATGTACATTTTAAGCCCAACCAGAAATAAACAGTCTTGCAGAAGGTACATTGGCCGAAATCATCCCCGTTTATATGGGCCATCTCTGATTAAAACCTCCAAAGTAACCTAAGCAGAAAGAAGGACCTTATAAGGAAATCAAAATGTATGAATACACATCCATATGGATTCCGGCACTTCTAGGAACTTAACCTTCACAAAGAGGTGACCACTTTTAAAAATATTTATATATAATACCTTAGTAGTGTTCTATCTATCTATCTAAGTATCTTCTCCCGGTTCAGAGGTTGATTGCAACATTTCTTCATTTCACTCTATCTTCTGCTATTCTGGTGCACTCTTGCAGTCTTAGTCTACTCCAGTTCTTGACATTCTCTTCCCAGTTGACTCTGGGTTTCCCTCTCAGTCTAGTCCCTTCTACTCTTCCTTCCAACATATCTTTTAAAGGCTTCGGTGCCTTTTAACATGACCAAAGTATTTGACTTTTCTCTCCTTAACTAGTTCTACCAGTGCAGTCTGTTTACACCCTGCCATGTGCAATATCTCTTTGTTGGTTTTCATTTGTTTCAGGAATATTTTCATCATTCTTCTGTAAAACCACATTAATAGTGTTCTACTTTCTCTTTTATTATTGTGTGGCTGGCTGTGTACTTACAAATTCTCCTTCTCCTGCTCCGAAGTCCAGCCAGAGCAACCTCTTGGAGTCGTCTGAAGAGTACCTGAGCTTCTCAAACGGGTAAGACCAGAGCATATTGAGTTGATTGGTGTGGTCAACCTGACCGTCGGCTGTAGGGACACTCAGAGTGAAACCGTTCTCAAAGTGGATGCGTAACCTGGTTTCCCTTCCATTCCATGCTGCAGCTATATTATGACAAAGAAAACAATTCAACAACTTGTTATTATTATTAATTTGGCGTTACCTAGCTGTGCCTGGGAGGCGAAAAGCAAACTGAATCACTGTAACCCTCGGGTCTCTCCTCCCGGTATAACTGATTGGGGGTGTCCAGGTGGACCACTACAACGGGTTTCCCCCTACTCTTATACGAATAGTGCAGTGGACGTGCAAAGGTGGTGACTCTCCATTTAACGGGGCCTCCATTTAACGTCCTATCCGAGGGACAGATTTTTGCCATGAACATCTTGAGGGCATAGGTTTTTTTCTTCTTCTTCTAAGAATCTATTGTTGTTGTTGTTGATACACTTGTTACCTAAAATGAAATCCATCCAAAGGCAACGTGACTCTGAAATAAATTCTAGAGGCTACTTGCCATCTTCAGCAACTTATTTTGAACTAAATGTTTAGAAATCAGGTGTATGCTTAAAGATATAGCAACCAGAAGACCTACAGCTTTCGAGCCTATCCAAGGGACCAGTTGATTAGAGCCTTTATAATGGTGTATCAACTTGGCGTAAACTCAGGACCTTTCTGTTATGAGACATTTGCTCCACTACCGAGCCATCCAAGTAGTAAAATAACATATTCTTTTTCCACCGATGCCTCTGAACTTCAGTGTTATAATTCCTGAAATGCCTTTTAAAAGAATGACATGTACGCCTGAAGGCAATTGAAGAGGAAGTGTAATCAATTCACAGTACTTTTAAAGCCCCACTGCACTACTTGTAGCTACCTGCACCCTCTATATAGCAAACAATGCCTAATTGGTGCCTGTTGGTCCCCCATGATCCCCTTTTTTAATTGAGAGCTGATTTGATAAGATAACCACCTGTCAGTGACTTTGCAGGGAGGTCTAATCCCCTCTGGCCAAATTAGTGCAGACAGGCTTTAAATACTGCACTTTTAGCTACTTTACACCCAAGTATTATCCTGTATATCTCTAAAATGGAGCACAGGCCGATACAGAGTATGTAGCCCTTGACTTGATCTAACTAATAGGTGGATACTTACGACATGTGACTTCTTTGACAATGAGGGCGGTGTTATGTGAGCCTTGTACCAGCTGCCTGGTCCATGCTGCTAGGTCTCTCCTTGTCTCGACCCTGAAGAGATGGGCTTCGATGCCGCTGCGTGTCCCCGTCCTGGTGCCGAACGTGAGCTCACCAGTCGATCGGGTGAGTGAGAGAGTTCCTTTAGGACTACCTGAGTATATTAATCTGTAGGTGAGAGAAGATGAGACAAAGAATGCATCTTTAGTTTACTGTAGTACTATACTGATTATAAGTATCATTAGTATAAAACCCTGTAAGATTAAAAAGTTAACACAGTAAATCTGGCACATTTCAGATAAATATCTTTCTGATAAATATTCGTACAGTTCTACACCATTGACCCATTGACACTGTCAAGCAATTATCAAAGGGATTGTAGCTTGGCAAGTACTGGTTAACGCCATCTACGTCTTCTTTTGGACATCTGCACATAAACAAATGGACTTGATTAACGGTAGTCAGCGACTTAATCTCTACATGGTCATCGTTCTCCTCACGCTTCGGTTTCGCGTATGTTGCACGCACATGAATGCTGCAGTCCAAAGTCGTATTATACCCAATTGGCCTCGAGTCAGGCCGAGAGAAAGACACAAATTCTCGTCAGGCTTCACTCCCAAAAAGTGGCCAATATATCTTGGGCTGGGGTCTACCCAAAATGCATGTATTTAAACCTCATTCAAAAGGTGAAAGTATAAAACAGTTGACTTAAACAATAGTCTGATTGCATATTTCAAGAGCAATAATGGGGAGGGGGAAACAAATTTGCTACCATCAATGACAGCACGTTATACTAGTCTCCATTGCCATTTCAAAGTGCATTTCAAGGATGAATAATTATTCCAAGAAAAATGGCTCTGGGCAGGCAATTCAATGTATTGTCAAGGGCAGAAAAGTGGACTCAACTACAAATGGACCTAAATATTAAAAATTAACTCTATATCATATTTTTGTGACATAAGCTTGTTCAGATAATAATGATAATCTGCCAGCTGTTGATGGGCAAAGGTTACTTTTTCATGATCAGATGAAATGGCACAAAATCAATCACAAGTGACTCAGGTAGAAATGGCAAATGGGGTGGCAACCATAATGAAATTGAAGATGATCATAGCAAGTTTCAGGATGCCAATTTCAGCTGCATTTGCCACATAAAAAAGACCTTTAAATTTGCATCTTTCACAATTCACACTAGACATTAATCACTCAATTTTCAGAATCAAGGTTTAGTAAGTGAAACTATACTCAACATTGATGTAACCATTCAATTTTTCTTATTTCACCAAGAAAAATAATTTAAGCTTTAAATACATAAAGCTGTCATGGACCACAGACCTTCTCCCAACAAAAATAACTTTGTAGTAGAAAATTCATGTGCCACATTAAAATGCTGTCAATCTACTACAGAATACCAAGAACATCAACAAATCGAGAAACCCTTCCTAGAATGTCAGAAGATGATGATCTTTACATGTGAGATAGTATCTGCCTCTCACAAGAAAGCACATCCTTCATACGTAAGATTGGGTGAACGAGATAGCAGATGTACGAGAATTGGATAACGAGTAAGGGCACAGCTAGGGGCGTAGCTACATGGAGATATGGGGGTGGGGGTGGGGGGGGGGGGGGGGTTAACACTTTCTCCATATCATATTGGGGGAGGGGGAATAGTGAATCCATGATTGTTTTTTGTAAGTTTGTACATTATTAACTTTTTTGTCATCACTTATGAATTTGAAGACCACTTTTTGATTTAAGGGACTTTTTTTCAGGAGCCCCCATCTGCAAACCCCCCCCCCTCGATAGGCATCAGTGTAAGATGCTGTAAGGATGATGGGGAGAGGAAGGTGAAGGTATGCATAGAGAAGAGGTGTGATGTTGTCTTTCATCTGAATGTACTCTCCGGAAGTGGTATGGATTTAGAGATGCAGTCAGAAGTCATTTCACACATCACTTCAATGAATGTTGGTTTGTCAACGCCTACACTACAGTGGAATAGGCAGTCACATGCGTGCCTCTTTTTATAATGCATGAGGGGGAGCTAAAACAGGGTAGAAAAAGGGAGAGAAGTAGGAAGATAGAGAGGCAATGATAGGGACATTTATCAAAGATGTGCATATGACATGAAAGAGGGATTGAAATAGAGAGAGCAAGAGAAAGCTGAATGAGAGAATAAGAGAATGAGAGAATAAGAGAATGAGAGAATAAGAAAATGAGAGGAGGGGGAGAGGGAGGGTAGAGAGAGAAAGCGAGAGAAAGAGAGAGGGGAGATGGGGAGAGAGGGGAGAGGGGGAGAGAGGGGAGAGGGGGTGAGAGGGAGAGAGGGGAGAGGGGGAGAGAGGGGAGAGGGGGAGAGAGGGTAGAGGGGGAGAGAGGGGAGAGGGAAAGAGGGGGGAGAAAGAGGGGAGAGAGAGAAAGAGAGAAAGAGAGAGAGAGAGAGAGAAAGAGGGGAGAGAGAGAAAGAGAGAAAGAGAGAGAGAAAGAGAAAAGAAGAAGAAGAAGAAGAAGAAGAAGAAGAAGAAGAAGAAGAAGAAGAAGAAGTAGAAGAAGAAGAAGAAGAAGAAGAAGAAGAAGAAGAAGAAGTAGAAGAAGAAGAAGAAGAAGAAGAAGAAGAAGAAGAAGAAGAAGAAGAAGTAGAAGAAGAAGAAGTAGAAGAAGAAGAAGAAGAAGAAGAAGAAGAAGAAGAAGAAGAAGAAGTAGAAGAAGAAGAAGAAGAAGAAGAAGAAGAAGTAGAAGAAGAAGTAGAAGAAGAAGTAGAAGAAGAAGTAGAAGAAGAAGAAGAAGAGGAAGAAGAAGAAGAAGAAGAAGAAGAGGAAGAAGATAAGAGCGACAGGAAACAGAAAGGGTCTTGAGACAGCTACAACAATTTTACAAAGAAATATGTAATACAAATGATTACATATTATTAAAGAGAACAAAAAAGAAGTCATTCAAAAGCTCCTGTATTGTGTATGTCAATGCTATATGAAGAAAAAAACAAAACACAAGAGCCTTGGATAGGTTAGAAGAATTCCAAAAACAGTCACTTATAGAAAAAACAATTGGATTCTTTCTACCAAGGCAAAATCATTTGGGAACACATCCATAACAAAGTCAAATGGTCTCAGTGGAAATGGAAATACACCCCACAAAACCATTTCCATTCCAATTGAATCTGTGATTATGCATGGCCACACCGCCCATCCATCAATGCATAAAACAAGTCCTTCCTCTCATAGTGCATGAGACCTTATAAAGATGCAGGGATAACACTAACAGAATACCATCTTCCCCACGTCTTGATCTCCGAACGAAAACACAGATGCCCCTCTGATGCAAATTTACAGTTGATGGCGTGTGGCATAAACATCAACAAGGTTGATTTTTCAAAGGAGATAGAAAAAGAAACGGGGCTGAAAAAGTGCGTGGAGTATTAGCGCCTGGATGGCCTACCGGAAGAGGAGTGAAAAACAGCCTCACTGTCCGTGATTAAGGAAGGTATCCCTGTCTGGCTCTCATGAAGTATGCATGACTGCCGAGTCGGGGAATGCCGTAAGCAAATTACATGAATTAAAGAGAGGGAGATAACATAGGCATTAGAGCAGAAGACAGATAACTTGTAGGCGAATAATAAACAGTGCTTACTTGTTTATCTTTGTAAAAAAAAAAAAAGAAGCTGAATATAGGTATAACATAAGTTATATAGGACAGTGACGATTGATTGCGGGGGTGAAACAATCAACTGCTGGAGTGGTTCATGAATTAATCCAATCATCTGGCCTCAGGTACACAACAAACAAATTGTGAAGTGTATCAGCGATGTTTATTCTAGTGTTGTTATGCTTATTCTTTCATGATAACTACCTACATCTAGGAGTAGGACAGCCACCTGAACAATATGAGGGTCTGGAGTCTGGACAATACAAATAAACCTCTGGAGATATGTGAATTAATTCAGCTTTAAACTAGATGGAATTCGACTGCGCGCAGTCGAAAATGATGCCTCCGTTATAGAGCAATTTTACAAACCAAAACAGAAAAAAAAAATTGAATTCAAGTCAATGGTAATCCATTGACAGGTTCTCAGAATATTGTGATTACAAGCAATTTCTCATATACATATATGACCCTTTGATCTTTGACCTCATGACCATAAAATCTACTCAGTTCATTGGCTCTGCAAGATGTTCTGAGTTGAATAGTAATCCATCTGTCAGTTCTAATGAGAATGCGTTCACAAGCTATTTTTACATACATAATGGGCCCATGACCTTTGACCTTTGACCTTATGAACCAAGAATCTACTCAGTTCATTGGCTCTGCAAGTAACAAACATGACCTAATTTTGGCATGAATCCATCAATCGGTTCTTGAGATAATGCGATCACAAGCTGTTTTTGCATTCATAATGTGCGCTGTGGCCTTTGACCTTTGACCTACGTGCTCCAAAATCTAATCAGATTGTCTTCCTATGGTGATACACACTATCATTAAGTTTGAAGTTTTTACATCTCCAGTGGTTCTTGAGATATCATGATAACAATCTCAATGTATGGAATTTCATAAGTTGACCTCTGTGACCCTTGACCTTTGACCTACGTGCTCCAAAATCTAATCAGATTGTTTTCCTATAGTGATACACACTATCACTAAGTTTGAAGTTTAAATCTCCAGTGGTTCTTGAGATATCATGATAACAATCTCAATGTATGGAATTTCATAAGTTGACCTCTGTGACCCTTGACCTTTGACATACGTGCTCCAAAATCTAATCAGATCGTCTTCCTATGGTGATACATACTATCCTTAAGTTTGAAGTTTAAATCTCAAATGGTTCTTGAGATATCGCGCTAACAAACTCAATACAAGGAATTTCATAAGTTGACCTCTGTGACCTGTGACCTTTGACCTACGTACTCCAAAATCTAATCAGATCGTCTTCCTATGGTGATAAATACTATTCCCGAGTCTTAAGTTTAAATCTTAAATGGTTCTTGAGATATTGTGATAACGGTCAAACGGGACGGACGTACGGACGGACGGACGGACGGACGGACGGACGGACGTACGGACGGACGGACGTACGGACGGACGGACGGACGTACGGACGGACAACCCGAAAACATGATGCCTCCGGCACCACCTTCGGTGGCGGAGGCATAAAAAAGCTATTTGGGAAATATCTTAGTAAGATAAGGAGATTATGGAGAAAATAGATACAGAATCTACAAATTTTCAAATGATTGAAACTGTTGTCATAGAAATAACGAACACAATTTTAAAACATTGTTGTCAATCAAATGAAAATATTTTAAATTGTGAGTTCTAGTGTACATTATACCTGAAAGTTATATTTTCCAAATAACATACTTCACGGAAATGTGAGCATCTTTCTCAGCTCATGATGACTGCAAATCAAAGATATTTCAGCTAAGTAGATAAAAGAAATTATTTTGACCACCGCATGTTGATATCTATCCAATTACTGGCCTTAAATGCAACTTGAATAGAGATATCATCTGTTGGAAGCCAGAAGCCTTCTAGCTTTGGACTGACAATATGTCATACTTTGACTAATTAAGCAAACTAAAATGCAAACACCCTCCCACTTTTTTTTCTAAAAAAGAAACGTTATTCCCATTTAAATTATTGCCTCACCTCACTGTTTTAAAATGTAAATAGTGATTGTTTCCTTATCACCCATTACCATTCATGACCTCATAGACAAATGGATGTCAGTTTGAGTTCGATGATACATGCCACAAACTGCTTACCGGTATTCTAGAAGTGCCAGCAAGCGGCATTGATCTCTTAGCTAGGTATGAACCTTTAACGAGGCACATTAAAAGCAATCTACGTGCCCCAATTGCTACCAATCCCCCGCTTTCTCAGCTGACACCTGGCTTATGAAGCCTCAAATCTCCTGATCCCATCGTCATTAATTTCTCCTATAATTCCATCTCCCGGGCTCAAGATTTCATGATGGCATCGTTTTTTTCTCATCAAAGACTTTGGATAAATCAATTGGGGTAATACTGGATTATTTGCTCATATTATTCATTCTCAGGGGCTGATGACTTAAAGATGGCATCCTTTTATTCTCATTTCACAATTTGGATTAATCTTTGGAATACAATACCATGAGCTCCCGTGATTCTTTCGAGACGCTGACGAGGAATAAAAATAGCTTTATTTTTCTCATCACAGTTTGGATAAATCATCAGATAATATCATTGCTCACTGATGTTTTCTCAGGGGTCTATGGCTTAAAGATGGGATTCATTGTTTCCTCGTCACAAAGAAGCTTAGCAACATCATGGTGTTAATATCTTTTAAGAGCAAGAAGGGCATTCACCCTCTTAAAAAATAAAGTTAATATCTTTCTAGCTGTAAAGAAGAGCGGTATAGTGCCTCATTTCCTCAGTATAGTTTGTTGTGCTCTGTTAAAGTACTCGTAAAGGTGATACCCCAATCATTAACATATGAGACATGGCCTACACAGTTTTGCACTTCAGTCAGTTTATGAAACCGATAACAATCATATCAATTTGAACTTAAAAGGGAATTATAGGCCCCAATCTCGCTGCAATAACATCATCAAATATATGATATCAGGATAAAAACAATAACAAGTCCACCTAAAAATAAAACAATTTGAGATGCCCGGAACAAACAGAATAGTATTATTATGTTTCATTTAACTCCATTCCTTCTAAATACATCCTGATTGGAATAATTGTTTCCTTTCATTTGAGACATAATAAACTCCTCCTGGAATCAATAAGGGATTGATCTACTCTAATACCATCAACTGCATGCAAGAAGGCTATAAGGGCTACGTATTGTCAATGGCAGCCGATAATATTCCCTATCTGTTTGTTGCTAGGCTCTTGCATCCTCTCCATCTTTGATTGCCAGATTTGGTCCTGGTTGTGATGAGGGATGATGAATTGAAGATGATGCCCCGGTAGCCCATTTGGAGGATGCAGTCATACTGAGGAGCACAGAATGTCGCGTTTCATTAGGACTTGATTGGGCATAGTCGCAGCGATAGAGTGCACATGGCAGATCGAGATGTACAGAGGAAAAGGTAGAGGAGAGAGGGATAGGCAAAGAAACAGAGGGAGAGAGAGGGGGTAGAGAGATGGAGAGAGACAGAGGGGGATGGAGAGAGGGGGATGGAGAGAGACAGAGAGAGAGAAAGAGAGAGAGAGAGAGAGAGAGAGAGACAGGGAAGAGACAGGCAGACAGAGGGAAACAAGACATACACAGAGACAGAAAGAAAGAGAGGGAAGGATAGGGATAAATTGGGCAGAGGGAGAAATTGCTGAAGAGAGAGAGAGAGAAAAAAAGAGGCGGAGACAGACGTAGGGGGATGGGGAGGGAAAGAGAGACAGAAGAGAGAGAGAGAGAGAGAGGGGGGGAGGGAGAGAGAGAGAGAGGGAGAGAGGGAGAGAGAGAAAGAGAGAGAGAGAGAGAGAGAGAGAGAGAGAGAGGGAGAGAGGCAGACACAGAGAGAGAAAGTAACCTCAAAAAGAGACATTACAAGAACAAATTCAAAAAAATTAGGGCACATTTCAGATTGGAATATGGAGTGGACAGAGCAGAGAACGAAGTGGCAGAAGTAAGAGAGGGAGAAAGAGAGAGAGAGAGATAGAGAGAGAGAGGGGGGGGGGGGGAGGGGAACATGAGAGGGAGAGATGACATGAAGGATTAGAAATACAGAGACAGACAGACAGGGAGATGGAGATAATGAAAGAGAAAGAGGAAAGAGAGTTTAAGAGGTAAGGCAGCAAGGAAAAAGCGTTCCTCCATGGTATCAAATTCTAGAAACCTGCATGAATGCCCCACAGAAATGATGCAGCATCCATCGTATACAGACATTTTGAAGCGCATGCATTCATCATACTCAAATGCTAGACGTCAATATGCATTCACCCAAAGGTTGTCACAAATCAATATACATTCCTGTCAATAGCTACTTGAACAGCAAAACAAACATTTCAAGAAAATAATTGACAATAAATTACACAAAATTGGTGCTGATACATGAATTGTCTGATTAACTCTCTATCAAGAATTCCCAGATAATTATATTTAAAGTGATGATTACAATGAAAATAATCTTATACTAATACATTTGGAGCCAGAAGGGCAATATAACGCTCATACTTTAACACAGTTACTACCTTTTTGGCTCCAACCAGGCGATTCTGATTCTGATTCCAATTCAAATGGATTACACTCAACAACAAAAATTGTTTAATTTATGCACAAATGCACAGTAAAATGACAAAAATTTCACTCAAGTTTAAGTTTCTGTACTTGACATAGTTCCCAGATATTATCATTGACACCGAAATTAAACTATGAGTTTACCCGGGGAGTCAACAACCCTGATAATATGTGTGAGAAAAATAATACATTATTCAAGAAATACTAATAATGATCATGCTATATCACTCTTCACCACCGTGGCCTGCAATACATTTTCCTAAACAATATTGTAGCTTTCACACATAGCATTATTCCTTAATGAATTTGCCTGCAAGCATTCAACATCACAAATATTAATTTTTGTGCGGGGATGTTTTAATCAAAATTGGAAATTAAGCCTGAGCGCCTCCGAGGATATCAGCCAGATCCAACTCTAGTAGTCTACATTAAGCAGACTGACTTGGTTTGATAGTTCACATAGCATAACTTGTATCAAGGAAGAGAGTGAGAATGAGACTATCATGAAAACAAAATGGCTGAATACTAGGTTAAATCGACAAATTATTGTATGCCGGTAGTAGGGTGATAGCAGGGGCATTCCTAGCAGGAATTTTCGTAGAAGGATCTACTTGCTTCCTACAGACATAATCAAAAGATGAAATTACATCCAAGACCCATGTATAATTCAAGAAAACTGGTAATTAAAGGTAAAGACCAGTTATGGTCATTCGATTGCATTGTGAAAGAAACGTTGTGGAATCAATCAGAAAAGGTTGATCATCTAGCATCTAGCATCTGCAAGGTTCTGGAATCATCAAAATGATAAGAAATTTTGCCCATTCTTCGTAAAGTTACAAGCACTATACACAGAAAGATGTATATGGGACTACCCTATATCTCTCACAGACCATGAGAGAAACAAATTTACCAAATATATGAATTAGTAGGCAAATTTTTATCATCATGTATTAGTCAAAACATATTCTTTCACATGATTGGTAATGAGAGCTTCCATTTCATTTTTTGAAATTGGGGCGTTTCCAATACTGGTCTTTACCTTTAACCCATTTACTCAAATTCAAGACTGCACAGCCTTCTGTTTATTCACAAGGTATTTCTCAACTTTTACCAATTTGTCCTATTTTTCGAAAGAAGTTAGTTATATCAATAATTTCATGTCAGAGTAGATGTACCTGTTTTCATGGAAGCAAATGAAAATAGTTGTTCCATTGAAGAATAAAAAAATATTAATCATAGCCATTTGCATAAATGATTAGCTGATATACAATAATCTAAATGAAATATGGATGTGGAGTTTACAAGCATTGTCAACACCAATAAGCAATTAGCTATATAATACCTTAACCATAATTATCTAATATTAAAAGCTGTCTGTATTTTAAGTCTACCTAATTTTATTGAACAAACAAAGCTTACTATTAATGGATAGGTTATCTAGAGATATTATACACAGAGAATGTGTGTAAGGAAAAACTTAATTAGAAATGGGATACGAGAGAAAAGCTAAAGGGAGAGTTTAAGTTCTATGGTCGGTTTGTCGGTCGTTCCATAGCTTTAGGTAGCAGACAGTCAAAAGGTATTTATTACCTCTGAACAGCTTCAACACTTCATAGCCTACATTTAATGCGAGGTTAAATTTCCAGCTTCAAGAAAATGCACAGATCAAGTGTTTGAATTACTTTTGGATGTGATACGCTTGCACCAATTTTGAGAATGGTCCAGATTTGGTTGATGCTGCAAAAAGTTGTAGCACAACGATACATTTGTAGACTTAATAAAATTCTTTTGCTGTGAAAATATGTGATTTCTTATTAACAATTTTGAATTTGTATGAGCTTACACCCTTCAAGCTTTCACAACTGAGATGATATATAGATTTATAAAATAATACTAATTAACAACAAAATACTAATGTCAGGAGTAGATTGAGAATCACAGCATGGTCTGTTTAGAGTCATAAGGGTGTTAACACTCTTAAAATGATATGATTGTGAGTTAATGCCATTCTGGCTCCAAACACACAATAGCTGTATTCACACTGCAGCAAAAATCATACATTTTCCTCACTTTCTGGTGTCTCGTCTGTAGTTGCTACCGGAACACAACGTGACAAAACCGAAATCAGAAAATCTACCTCTGGAGTTAGGTTTTTGAAACTCATGCAGAAATTTCATAATTTTGTTCAGTGTAAATTACTGCTCTCGAATCATCGGTGAATGATTCCGGTTTTTCTTCTCACGTGACTCTCCTTGCTTCCATGCGATTGCATGCAGAGCAGTGACAAGTTGCGCATGCGCACTACTTGCCACCAAAAAATTGAAATGAGCAAACTTTATGAGTTTTTGCAGTAGTGTAAATTGCACTACCAAAAATCGATGATTTTTTTCAAAATGGTGTTTGGGGCTGTCTAAATGGGCTTATTGTCTGAATCCTCCTAATATTGAGTTTGAAGTGAGCTGGAACAGTTTATATTTTGATAGCAAACATATCACTAGCACCACCTGTCACCATTTATTGATTCTAGTGTAAGCATGTGATAAACATGCATATTAGAAAGTGAAGGGAGGATATGGACACTGTTTCAAAAAGAGTTCACAGAATAAACTTGTGATTTTTAAACAAAAGAAATCAATCAGCTACCTCTATAATATTTTGAAATACTAGCATGTTATAAACCTCCAGAAGAGCTACATGTATGAAATCAATAGATATCCAACTTATATGAGAATTCAATTTGACTCATCTATTCTGTACTGAATGATATGGCAAATCCGATGACTGGGGTAATAATATATCTGTAAAGCGCTTAGGCACATCGTTGGATCGATGTATTGGGCGCTATATAAAAGCTGAATATTATTATTATTATTATTAAAGAAAGTAAAGTACTTGACGGTGGCAAGTTCTGTATTCAACAAAGAAAATGTATATTCTACCACTCTTTGTTTGCAGACTCATAGTTGTTAAAAAGTCTTTTGAATAAAAATTAATGAACGGAAAATAAGATTTTTTAAGTAGTATTGAACCTCCTGCACAAACTCATATTGGTGGAATAGTTTCAATTTTTCAAAATTGTCTGTGAGAGCATTCCCCCTACCAAGAATCCTTTAGTACTAATGTACCTTCTCCTCAGCAAGATTGAATTTGGCAGCCATGAAAAACTAGCCTTTTCTCCTGATAATCATTTCCTGAATATGCCATTAATAGCAAATCTTGATATATGGAAAATATATGAAGACCCTTGCACCTACACTTTAAAAATTAAGAAACGAAATGGAATGGATGGGATATGCTTGTTACAGTATGATATCACCATCATGGAAACATTTTTATCTGTTTTTAGAACGAGGGACATCTTCCGAGACATGTTTTGTAAGAAAACAATATTACTTTCTGAGAGTCACTTGTATATCATCAGGTCGTCCTCTGGATATATATCGACTGCTAAGCCCCAGACAGGTGTGAAGTCACATGGGAAGAATACATAAAAACATAATAGAATGAGATGAATACAATGGAATTGAGAAAAGAATGTCTTATGCTTCATACTGTGAGAGAGAGATAGAGAGAGAGAGAGAGAGAGAGAGAGAGAGAGAGAGAGAGAGGAGGGGGAGGGAGGGAGGGAGAGAGAGAGAGAGAGAGGGGGGGGGGGGGGGGGGAGAGTGAGAGAAAGAGACCACACTGGGCGTTCCCTTTTGATATCAGAATAGATTAGAAAGTCATAGCACTATGAGCAACTAATTTGACAATATACCTTCTATAAATACACAATGCTTGTATGTATCTTTTAATCATGCAAGGCAATTATCACAAAACCCTGAATATGGAACCATTCTTTCATAGGGTCTGTACTGAATGAATGAATGAATTAGGAGCCAGAAAGGCGTCAACACGTGCACTATAGCGGCCAGAGTTAACACCCTTCTGGCTCTCAGCATACTTTATGGTTTGTTGTTGTGCAGAAGGGCATTAAACAAAGTAACTTTATATGTAATTGATAAGAATTGTAAACAATATCTCATAGAAAATGTACATAATATTATTATATTATCATAAGAATAGCATATCAGCATAAGATGTGAACTTACTCCGATGTCGCTGTCTCCATAACCCTACCCTCATATTCAAATTAGGTTAGGTTTTAACGGCCCAATAGAGTAAATGGGAAATAAGACAGTCCTTTATCACATTGTGGTTGGGAATTGGGATTAGGATAAGGATAAGGTGTAGGGTCTAAATGTATGGTAGTACAATCTCAGGATAAGTACATCCTTGAAAACAATGCTTTTGATTTCCAACATACAATTCCAGCTTTGTGGTGAATCGGCTTATTTTAAAAAAACATTCAGAGTCTAGCTGTAGACATGAAGTAATTGACTTCCTTCAAGAAGGCTGTTACTACCATTGACAATACATAACTCTAAGGGCCTTCTTGCTGACAGTTGACAACATTCTCCTTTAGTCAAAATGTGTCAATACAGCGACAGTTGGCCAAGGAATTAGCAATGAATAAAAGAGCCTTCAACTTCATGTATATCATTAATGTTGAAACAAATGGCACTTCATGCCTTTTACATTGAGTTGTTTGATTGTTCTGTGCCCTTTTGAAATATGCCTTCATTGGCAGCACATTAATTTAGCTCCTTTTTGACGAGCAAATTAACATAGAAATTGAATTCACACATTAAATGTGAAAATGAATTCCATGCTAGCCATAGTCATAAATAAATAATTTTCACTGCCACAAAGTATAATACACTTCATAGACAGAGCGTCCATGCCGCCCATACAGTTTGTACTGTACAACCGAAATTTAATATAATGGTCTAGTTCCCCGACTCCAGCCCCCGCATTACAATCGGCTAAAACAGATTAATGTATATTTATAGACTTGGCAATTGCATTTACACCATTACCGTGAACATGAAATTCCATCCCACCCAACATACTTTGCACAGACAATTTACCTCAGAATGAGCCATGAATAAATCATCTTTACCCAGTCATTAAAAAAATACCAACATGGCGGGTAGGATGTGGGAGGCGGGCAGGCATGTATCCATGTCTCGCGTGAGCGCCCATCGATTTTCTTTGGATTGTTACACGGCGGTATGCTTGGCTTGTGAGAGTAATACTAAATAGATATGAGAAGCCTCTTATCACACCCCAGGGTATTGTAAATTAGCTTGGTGAGATGATGACGGGCTAAACGAGGCTCCTCCGAAAAGGGTGGGCATCGGGGTGTAGATTGAGATGCGCTGGTAGGATAGACACCAAGGGGGCAAGGGAAGGGGGGATATAGTCACTATTTGCGTCTCTTGTGGAAAGGTATACTAGGTGAAGATTGATATGCGCTGGTAGGATAGACACCAAAGGGACAAGAGAAGGGAAGGGTATAAATGTAGTCAATAAACAAGGCTCTTCAGGTGGGGTAAGCACTAGAAGTAGATTGAGATGCACCCAAAGGATAGCCACGAAAGGAATAAGAGAAGGGAGAGATGTAGTCACTATTTGCGGCTCTGGTGGAGAGGTATATTAGGTGTAGATTGAGATGCGCTGGTGGGATAGACACCAAAGAGGCAAGGGAAGGGAGGGATGCAGTTACTAAACGAGGCTCCTCTTGAGGAGTAAGCACTAGAAGTAGATTGAGATGCACCCAAAGGATAGTCACCAAAGAAGTTAGAGAAGGGTTGGATGCAGTCGCTATTCGTGTCTCCTGCATAGAGGTATACTAGGTGTAGATTGAGATATGCTGGTAGGATAGACACCAAGGGAGCAGAGGGATATAAATTTAGTCACTAAATGAGGCTCCTCTGGAAGGGGTAAGCGCTTGGAGGATATTAAAATGTGCTCTGAAGATAGACACCAAGGGGTGCACTAGGAGAAATTAGAGAAGGGAGGGATATAGTCGCTATTTGCGGCTCTTGTGGAGAGGTATACTAGGTGTAGATTGATATGCGCTGGTAGGATAGACACCAAAGGGGCAAGAGAAGGAAGGAATATAAATGTAGTCACTAAACGAGGCTCCTCAGGAGGGGTAAGCACTAGAAGTAGATTGAGATGCAATTGATAGATAGTCACCAAACGGTCAGAGAAATAAGGCCTGTACCGGTAGTCACTATTCGCGGCTCCTACGGAGAAGTATACTAGTTGTGGATTGAGACGCACTGCGCGGTAGGATAGACACCAAAGGAGTTGGAAAAGGGAGGGATATAGGCACTAAACAAGGCTCCTGCATAGCATACCTGCCAACCTGAGACAAGAGAAATTAGGAGTAAATTTTTCTGGATGGACTACGAGGTCGCGAACCACCGAAGGATTGGGGTAGTAGCCCGTAGATTGGGGGGGGGGGCAGAGATGCCAACCCTATAGGATGGCTGTCAGTAACATTTACCATATTTGTCCGTAACAAATGGGGGTCTTTCCGTAACGCAAGACACCGCAGCATAATTTCGCGCAAAACGTACACAAACACCCAATCACTCTTACTGCATTTCGAACCTACCATATTAAGTCCAAAATAAAGATGTGCATAAAAACGTTTTTAAAAATCTGTTTCCAGTCAAAGGATCTCCTTCTCGGGTACTCGCTCTTTTGAGTGAATCCATGATAATATTCAGGAAGAAAACACCTTGTTCAAGCGTCCAATGGCAAATTCGAATCCACAGTCAAATGGCAGAACTCGTATTCTACACACGCACACGTACACTCACCAGTCCCACAGACACACCAGCCCAGGCCGCTAGGCCCGGCGTTCATGAACAACAACACACCGTATACCGCACTGCACTTGCAATGCGCCCGCTGAATCACC
The DNA here is from genome assembly GCF_000002235.5 of Strongylocentrotus purpuratus. Lineage (NCBI taxonomy): Eukaryota > Metazoa > Echinodermata > Echinoidea > Camarodonta > Strongylocentrotidae > Strongylocentrotus > Strongylocentrotus purpuratus. The sequence goes on along the minus strand of NW_022145614.1, from coordinate 30,455,084 downwards.
GAAGTCTTCGCTACTATATTGCGGGCGCCATGCACACGATCATCTACCCCCATGCTCCCCTCAAAAGGCACGAACGCACGTAGCATACGTAGCTGCCGTGTTGTTTTGGAATTAAACAAGATGGCGGCGGACGGACCATGTGCGCGAAAGTGCCTATCCAGTGTAGTCAAATTCAGTGAAGCTATGAGTGAATGCGTGCGACATGCAGCGCTGTGTGCGGAGGCTATGTGATAAGGCGGCATTCGCTAGTGTTATGCTTAAGTCTTATGCAACAGTCGTTTGTTTTAAAAATATTTTAAAATTAAAAAAAATCAGAGTTTTGAGGCATGCAATCGGAATTCGGAGTGGGTATGAAAAAAGCGGAGTAACTCCGCCTAAATCGGAGTGGTTGGCAGGTATGGCATAGAGGTATACTAGGTGTAGATTCAGGTGGACTGGTAGGATAGAAACAAACAATGTTGAGAGAAAGGAGGGATGTAGTCACTAAATGAGTCTCTGTCGGGAGTGGTAAGCACTAGAGAAATAGATTGAGATGCATCCGAAAGATAGTCACGAAAGGGAAGGATGTAGTCACTAATCACCAATTCTGTGGAGGGTACTCTAGGTGTAGATTGAGATTGCACTGGTAGGATAGACACCAATGGAGCAAGGAAAGGGAATGATATAAATGTAGTCAATAAACAAGGCTCCTCTGCAGAGGCTAGTATTGGTAGTAAATTGAGATGCACTGGTAGGATACTCAGAGAAGATGATGCGTAGGAAAGGACCTAGTCACTGAGTATCAGTTTAAATACCAATGAGATATCATAGAAGTCTGATGACACGCTATGGTAGACACAATAAGCTAGGAGTGCTGATTGAGATTCAGACCAACTGCACATGGAAAAGGGGGTCTACGAGGGCTACCACAACATGAGATGGACTCTCATTTCGTCCGGTAGAATTTTTCTTCACATTCCAATTTTTCTTTCACTGACTTTTCATACCGTTTGCATAGCAAATGTCTACCACATACGTGGTGAACTAATAGCATGTCTTATGGAATTGCTTATAGGGTCCAATGGTGTATCCAAAATCCATTAACAAGAGGGAGGGGGATCTCTCAGCAGCCCCACTTGCCGTAGACCTATACTGCGTTATAATATTGATTTTCCTGGGCTTTCTAAATGTAGGGGAAGGTACATGCTGCCTCGAGCCTGTGGTGTATACGCAAGTAGGGTAAAAGCATGAGGCTTCATTACAGTAAAGAGAAATCAAACTTCTTGTCACTTTATTATATTGTCCAATAGCCATTTACGAGTCTTTGAATACCAGAGAGATATGGATTTGAATCACTATTCTACAAATTATAAAATGTTCATGAAAAATAGCTAATAATCTAAAGTGAAGGAACATATCTACAGTTGAAAATATACATATGTAGAAAAACACACACAAATCATAAAATGGACTTAATTCAAGTCACCTCTTTAACTCCCTAGGGAGGGAAGACACTTAATTTGTTCAACATTTGAACTGGATACAATAAAAACAAAAAATTTACAATGGTTACAAGAAAACCTGTATCGATATTGCAAAGAAAAAAATAACTCCTGGACATTCACGTTACAATTCCTGACAATCTAGAGAGAAAAAAGAAATCAATTTGGGGCATCTCTCGAACAATTTCCGCATAGAGTAAACATGGTCCAGATCACTCACAGTGCTAGCCCCAGGGAAAGAATGAATGTTATGGAGAAGGGAGAAAAACAGCTCCGTTATTAAATTCTGGTACGCACACATGGCAACTTTTCTTTTTGTCCCGCGGAAATGTATCGGTGAGATGTTTAGTGAGATGTTGTTCATGAGATATCTTTGTGTTCAGTTTAAATTTGCTGTAGTAATGATTTCAACAAAGCAGCTAATTCATTTATCCATTACCTTAATCAGAATATGAAATTATAACGATTGATCTTTTATTAAGTTTATTAATCAATTAACAATCAGTCAGTCAGCTTACCTATCAATGCATACAGAGTATCTTTTTGTCTAAAATTAAATGTTATCTCAGATCAAAGATGGATCTTCTACCAATGCCGTTCTACAAGAAACTTCAAATACTGGTACGTCATCTGTTTGGAGCCAGAAGGGCATTAATTCACAAATATAAATATTTTACCAGAGTTAATGCCCTTTTGGCTTTGATTGAGCAGACAATACAAGCTTCAAATGTTACTTCATCCTCACAGCATCCTTGCATGGAATCTTGAAAAGGAACCATGTTTCGTATCGTATGCTTAAGAGCTAGAAGGGCATAAACTGAAATATTGCTTGGCAATGTCATGTGATCAACACACTCCAGAGCTCTCACTAAAAAATAAAATTCAAATCTGAAAGGAATAGAAGACTGACACACGACCTCTCGATTCTCTCCCATCATGCCACAAAATAGAAAGACAAAGAATCTTAACCAAAAACTTTGAATGGAATCATGTTTCGTATCATATGCTTTAGCCTTGAAAGCCAGAAGGGTGTATTAACTTATTTTACTTGACAATGATTGACAAACTCCAGACTCTCAACAAATGATATAAAGCTATCAAATTAAAACCTGAAAGGAATTGAAGACTTACACATGACCTCCCCCCCCCCCCCCCATCATGTCACAAAATAGGAAGACAAAGAGATCATCTAGGCCCAATTTCACAAAAATTGTCATTGGTGACAAAATGACAGTTGTATTATAAGCTAGTGAAATCCTTGCTTCTGATTGGTTATCAGCAGATTTGTCACTGATTTTTTTTTAGGTCATTTGTCATTGAGAAAAGGATTTGTGAAACGGGTCCCTGATGTGTTACTTCATCCTTAATTGAAAACTTTAAATGGAATCATGTTTCGTATCATATGCTCGAGAATAAGAAGGGTGTCAACTTATGTAACTTGACAACAATCAGCACACTCTGATCTCTCACCATATGATATGAAAGCTATCAAGAAGAAAATTAAACCTTTCAGAAAACTTAAACCTGAAACATGAACCCTCAATACTCCCCCATCATATTATGTCACAAAAGAGGAAGACAAGAAGGTCATCTGAAATGCTACTTCATCCTTGACTGAAGCCTTGTAAAGGAATCATGTTTCGTATCACATGCTTGAGAGCAGAAAGGGTGTTAACTTGCCATACAATTCGACACCTAGCTCTCACCAAACAATATGAAGCTATCAAAGAACAAAAATCAAACCTTCTAGAAAATCAAAGCCTTGAAAATGACCTTTCAATAAATCAATTTAAATGTTCTTTCCATCCTAACAGCACCAAGGCATAAATCCTTGGACACGAAGGAAGTTTTCTATCAACTGTTGAGAGCTAACAGGGCATAAAATATGTGAGATATCACCCTTCATGACCTTGGAAAAAGTGAAGCTTTTGAGATGAAAGTTAAACCTTAGAGAAAACTAAACCCTTGAACATGATGCCTCAATACTCTCGCAAGATCCTTAAAGTAAGGAGCAAGGAGATCGTTACACAGGTTACTTTCACCCTCACTGCATCCTAACTCAAAGCCTTCAAAAAGGAATCATGTTTCATACGAGGCTATCAAGAAGAAGATTTTAATCATGAGCATCTTTTGAAGATGATCCCGATAGACTACCTCTACTCAACTGAGAGAATGGTGCGTGTTCCTAGATACTGGTGACATTCACATCATATCTTATCATATCATGTTGCATGCCTGTCGAGGGATACCAGTCTCTCAGTCTCGGCTATCATGGAGACGAGTAGATCATCATCATGCTTGGAATTGATACATTCAATGATCCTTGTACTTTCATTAACTCATACTAAGTAGATCAATGTACATAATCTACATATTCTCTGGAGGAAAAGTTGTTACTGAAGAAAACCTTAGAAAAACACAAGCAAAGAACTGATCATGGTTATCATTATCAGATATCGTTGCTTTTATTGATAAAATTTTACACCCAATACTTCTGGGAATATGCATTTCACCATTTTACAGCAGTAAGAAATGACGAAAACTCACGAAAGTAAAATTGATTGTAAGACTTTCATTTCCAATTCACTAAAATAAAACAATGCCGGAGGATTGGGTACGACATCAATCTCTCTACATTGAGCTAAAATTGAAGAGCTTAATTCCAAAAGGAGCTAAATCCACTTTTGATGAAAATTGAGTTATTGTTATAAATCAGAACATTGTTCACTAAGTACACGACTTTCAACAAAATTATGTACCTAAATTTTGGGAGCAATTGTGAAAAAATGCACCTTCTAATATCACTTTTCCATAAAGGCCTATACAAAATATGGTCAACAATTTCTTTTTTCTCTGAAGTTACAAAAATTGATTTAGCTCCTTTTGGAATTTAACTCTTCAATTATAAGCCAAACATTACATGGTACAAAACTTACCTGCTGAAGGACAATTTCATGTTCTTGCTGTGTTTTTGTTACTGTAAAAGTGGTTCAATCTATCTGAACACTGCTCATAGAACTAGGCTAAACGATGAAGCTGACAATAATGATTAATAGAAGAGCCAATTATAAGCCACTTAATGGTAAAGTGTTCTTGAATGCAATCACAGCTACCATCTAATGCTTCCTGCAATTACTATATAACCTTCTCAAGGATGCACTTTTAAAGATACTCTCATTACCCTCCTACCAACGTGAGCTCAGAAGGTCATCCCTACAAACATGCAATGGATCGCAGATGCATGTTCACACTGGCAAGGTTAGATGTTTTCACACATGATCGTGAAGCATACTGATACTTTGTACATTCACACAATCTTATATACTAAAGATACTATCATTACTCTTCTACCAGCGTGAGCTATTATAAGGTCATCCCTACATTCAATGGATTGCAGAGGCATATCCATACTGACACTTTGTACATTCAAACATCTGACCATACAGAAATCTATGATTATGAAAGAGTTTTTATCAGGATGGTTGTTATTGATTTCAAAGTTCTTGTATCACATCCAAAAGGAAAATTGACCTGTACCAGGTTTGACATCTAAAATCGGCAGACTGAAGTAAGCCGCTAATTTAATGATCGCCAGTGATTGTCGTTTTGGCGATTATATGTAAGACAGCTGATATGCAGCTTAGTTCAGTCTGCCAAAGCCAATCTGCGTCTGTGGAAGATGTCTGAACTCTAGACATCATAACTGTTACAGGTAAATTTTCCCTTTGGATGTGAATCATGTGATACAAGAACTTTCAAATCAGAAATCTGTGACATCTCCCATAATACTGCTACAGAAAATCAAAATATTGAACACAATCCCCTAGTTTGGATATGATTTGTTGGTGTCATCATGCATTTAGCATTAAAAAAATAATTATACAAATACCTTTTATTTGTTTGCCAGGGTATATCCTGAGACCACGAAATACTCAAACAGCATATTTCAGCATTACAAAGGTGAAATGGATGCCATTAACTCGCCCAACAATCACACATGTTTGGCATTCGTGTTTGAAATATGGCCACAAGGAATGATGCATATGCCTGGTACAATCTTAACGGTATCTTAATGGGACAGTAGTCATGGGGATGCATTCCCATTTATTATCCATGCCATCTTGGTCTAAACCTCAGACATCGTAACTCTTTGCCGGACATGCTGGATACGGGGTAAGATACAGGTTTTTGTAAAAGAAGGGGAGAAAACAATTCCAAAAGAATCTTAACAAGCATATTATTCAGGAGCGTTTTGGAGATTAAACATTTGAAAGGGAGGGAGGAAGGGAAGGGGGAGGGAGGGAGGTGGGGGCGGAGGCAATTGTTTTTTCATGTACATAAGGTAATAATAATAATGTCAACTTATAAAGCGCACATATCCACGCTAAAAGACTGCTCAAGGCGCGCTGTACAGTACCAAAATAATTATACTGCATTGGTTTAAAAAACAAGGGGGTCCTAGATCGGTTGTACTCCACTAAATCTACCAGTGTGTGGATGATCATGGAGATAACCTTCACCGATTGTTATCATCAGTGAGTTGTGAATAAGAAGTCATTGATGACAAATTATAAGCAAGTGATTTTTCATTCCATCTTTGAACATGTTCAACAACACAGAGTAGAAAGAAGAAACAAATAGGTACAGCCTCTCCACAAGCAAAGTCATGAGTGATAGGAAGTTCACCCTGGGGATATACTGCAGTATTTCTTTAAAAATAAACTGTTTCTTACCATTTTCATTACAGAACAAGTCTGTGGGGTTAAACATTACAGGAACATCTATCTAAATCATTAAGAAGAAGACAAGACATGATTGAAAGCCAAGACTCGGGATAAACACGTCTAAGAGGTCTGGCATTTCTGCCATTTAGTCTCTTGATTGCAGTTTGATAGAAGGATGGCTACACATCCCTAGACTATACTCAACTCCTGGGGGCCGTAAACTGGCTGGTTGCCAGCAGCAAATGATAATGATTAGGATGCATTCAAGCCATGCTGACTACACACATGTAACATTCTGATAACATCTCCATCCCTCCTCCTCCTCCACCTCCTCTCTCACTATTTGCACATACAACATACATGAGCATCTCGTCATGTATGTGTGTGCCATCATGGACCTGCCACACAATCTCACACCCAGGAATGCAACCAAGGCAAGTATTGCCTGATGATATCTACTGTAACATTAAAGGTTATAGCAAATTCTGTATAGATTATCACTCATCTTCCTCGATTATTACTTGACATTTTGAAACTGTTTATCAAGGCTTAAAGGAACGTGAGAGATAATAACAGTAATAATATACAGGAAATATTCAGAATTCTTTTAAATACATTAATTGCTTTCAAATTAAATGATGCTCAATCCACAGAGAAACTAGTAAGAAAGAAGTAAACACTGACTGCTAGTATGTGAGTTAATTGTTAATGATTTAAATAACAACAAAAAATTTAAGAAAATAAAAATAAATCCAATACAAGTGTATTTCCCAAAGGATTAATGCATGATTCAACCACCAAAGAAAAATGACAAATTTATGTTACCTTTAAAATACATAAAAATTGTGCAAATACATCAACATACATGCACTTTACAAGCTAAACGCTTGTTTTTCACAAATATGATGCAATCTTACAACATCGCAGGTCTATTAATAGCTCTCTCATTATCAACCACTTGATGGCATTTCCTTCTGTATCGCTATGGCAACCAGGGATAAAAGACAAACAAGATGTTTTCTTGCTTGAATACAAGGAGCGCGTTTCCATGGGAACTCCAGAGAAAACCCATTGAAACGTTATTGTAGCATGGGATCAGGTTTAGAAGTCACTTTCCATTAAGACTGCGTGACTAGGAATACTGGATTGTGTGTTAAGACTGCTAGGTCTGTCCATGAATTGGACTGATCTTTAACCAAGCGAGGGAAATCACGTCTGGAATTACTGATCAGTAAGGAAGCCACTGTTGGAGGTACAGACATCAGTAAAGACATCAGTGCAATACCATGTCGATGAATAATGAGATAAATCTCTCTAAAACGAAATTGATTTGTCATTCGGTAGTGCCAGTTTTTTGCATCATTTTGCACATGTATAATGTGTTTAACCCAAAACATACAAGAAAATGTGATAGCATATTCTACTAAACAATAATCATTATACATTATAGAATACATTTCTAAGAAATCAAACTAACGGTTCATGAAGATCATGATTCATCCAGTGAACTAAATTAAACTACACTAAAAGAATAAACTGTCTCAAATATTGCATACTACCCATATTTCTAGTAGATTAAATTGTATTCACTAAATGTACTCTACATAATTATATACAAGAGATAATGAAATCTGGTAGTACTTCCTTAATCTATTGGTACAGACTTCTGAACAATAAAAAGCACCTTAATCTAGGACCTTGAGGGAAATCTGCGAATTTCGTCCAAGTTAAATTTTCACAGAATATCATTTTAAATCAATTTCAATTTTCAATTTCAATTTATTTGCTCATAAAAATCCAGAAAACACATGCGAACATTCATAAATCAACATAATACAAAGGGTAAAATTCACAAGAAAAATTAATAACAAAGTATACGTTGGATTAAGTATGAGAGGGAAAGCAAGAAAGGAACAAGCCTTGTGATTAGCTGAACCTGTAACATAATATATTAAAGACGCTACAAAAATAACAAATCACTTACTACAACATGAAGGGGGGGGGGGGTATGCCTATACATTTAAACAAACAAACTTGGTGAATACCTGTCTAAAATAAAGTGCCTAGATTTTGACTTAAAAATGACCATAAATATGTATCAGATAGTCCTGGTGAATACCACTACCCAACTAGAGTACTATTACAGGAATCTGCATGTATCTTACGCAAGAAAATATGTAAACAACCAATCTTTTATTTTTGCTGATATCTCCCTTTAAAGAGGCTGCATCAAAAGATACCATAAACATTTACCCAGCATTTGCAGCTTTCTCCTGGCGAGATCAAGCTATGATGAATGACATACACACACAACACTAAACCCAGTGCATACATTGGGCTCTGTTCACTTTGACAGCTCTTTTCCTATACTCAAACACATGATAGAGTGTTTCGGAAGTACACATGCATTATGCTATTGTATGTGTGTGTGTGTGTGTGTACGCTCAATTCATTAATTGTCACATGTTCATACTGATGATATATCTTATCATGGAATGATGATTAAATGTGCATAATGCTCAATTTAATAAATAAAATATTACAGGAGAAAACAAACATTCTAAAAATACTAATTGGTACAGAGGGATCAAAGAATGAAGTATATGTTTAAAAATCTAACATTCTATTTTGCAAACATTAAATTTATTCATTTGTGAAGAAAAAAAAGGCACTATATCTAATCAACAGGAATAAATGAAGTTGAATAATACACGACTATACAAAGGCCTTTGTGCAGTATACTGACTACTGTAGATGTGAAGTTACTACTATGAGATCATAGAGATGTATAAAGCCTATCACACACACCTTACTGCAAAACAATGCATCTTTGGACGATCATGTAAGCATTCAGATCAAAATTTTAAAAACATGAACCAACTTCACAATTTCACATACACTTAAACAGAAAGCTTGCTACAGTAGATATGAAACCACTAGGAAATTAAAACTGATGAAATACCCTATGACAAGAGGTCCCCCCCCCCCCCCCCAAGGGGGTGTGGAGATATTTATGGTCTATAACTTATAAGCATTAGATAAATTGAATAATAAATGTGAGAAACGCTTACAACCATCTGGTAGGAATGGGGTACTTTCTGGTCGTCACTCATCATTAGATGTTGAGTGATAAATGGTTCTGTTGAAAGTGCATCAGACATGCAAATGTTGATGAGCCATGTAATACTGCTGTGTCCTCATTATTCAGAAGGTAGAATTTTATTCAAACAAAAGCGCCAAGTTGACATATTAAATATAAAAAACCAAACTATATTTTCACATCCACTATGAAATGAGATACTTGTAATGTCTGAATGAAATGATTTGATAAAAGAGGCTGCCTCGTGGTATTACATTCACACACACAGTGTAGGTACCTACATAACCCATATTTCATCACTGATTGAAAAAGTATTATGCTTTAAATCATCAGTTTATAGTCTTATCTCAAATTCAAATGACATTGAATGTCATCAAACCAGGGTACATTTATGCTGAGCCAGTTTACCGTTGAATAAGAATACTCCTTCTGAAAAGCTTCATGAAATCTAAAGAACACATGGTTTGATTGCTGTAGAAGATGTAAACACATTATCAATACCCATTTTCAAATTAAAAATTGACAGGAAAACATCCAGGTGCAATTATACAAGGCACATGACGGTTTCAAGTTAATATTGTTTCTAAATCTACTAATCAATGTAAATAATAAAAGGTTCATAAGTTCAAAGGTCAAAGGTCAACTAGACTGAGAAATACAGTCTCATGAATTTACTATCTAGGGGGAGGAATGTACGTGGTATTCAGTCTCATGAACCTTTGGTCTCCTAAAACTGTCAACTAGTTGTCAGAGGATTTACTGGATCAAATTTATTAGTCTCATGAATGTTTGGTCTATATATGGACCTTTTGCCTTGTTTACCACTGCGGGATCCAAGGGGGAGGGGGATATTCCAAGTCCCCCCCCCCACCTCTCTCTCCTCTTTGTTGTTGCTCGTCTCAGAGATTAGAGTAAATTTGGATGGGAAACAAATGTGATAACTTTTAAAAAATATTTTTTTAGAGAATACTAGACAGAACAGGTACACCAAAATAAGATGCATCCCTTACTTGCATGTACATTTTTCCTTTAAAATTCGAACCCCCAACCCCCCCCCCCCCCTCCCCCTCCCCAACGTCATAAAATCATGGATCTGCCCCTGTGAACCACTGGTCTTGCAGACCTTCAGTAAACCAGGATACTCCCACTCCTTTCCCTAAAATACATTACCACCATGTTTATTACTACCAGGGCAATATGATTACAGGCGATTACAGGTGATACATGTACATGTCCTTCTACCTAATCTAGTCAACTAGGTGTGGCAGGACGGGGTGAAAAGGACAACACCATTAACAAGGTGTCTGGGTTGAGCGCACTATTTGTTAATACTCATTAAAAATGTTGAGAGAGAGGCGATGGATCCATAAATAATAAAGGTCTATTGTTTGTAAACATGATGAAGCCTAGTCACTTATCTTCTTGTCCATCTTCTTGTCCGATGTATCTCATTTGTCATTTTGTATTCATGTTTGATTTAGTAAACCAATTATCGTATGAACTATGAAATGCATTCAATGGAGATTCCAAACAATAACATACAAAGCAGAGTGAACAGTGTACCATAGAGGAGTGGAAAGATTAACTGGTTTTAATTCAGTAGCTAATTTTGATGTCCAAAATCCACATGCCGTTGGCAAAAAAATATATATAAATAAAAATAAAGAAATCTTGGAGCATATATCACTAATTGTCCAGTATGGTAGACACAATGTCTAGCAAAACAGAATCTGATACTGGCATTTAGATTCATCAGCAATAACATATATATCAGATTCTCACCAGTTTTGTATCTATTTAATGCCCCTCGCTAGTACAATGTAGGGCATGCAAGTCTTCACTGCACATTTGTGTAGTATACTCCATTCCATGCCAGCTTTTCTTTTCATTTACTGTATCTTCAAACTTCAATTTTCTGAGTGTGCTAGATGGTTTTATTCCTATATCATCTGATGAAGAAATCATACAATTTATAATGCTCTAGCTCCTGAGTTTGTGGTTCTTGATTTCATTTCAAACAGGGTAGCCCTTTCAACATTACAATTTAATCTCTCCATCGGGGAAACAAAAGGAGAAAAACAACATCAAAGAACATGATGACTGATAACAACATTTCATCTGTCTGCTTGGAGCTGGAAGGGTGTTATCTCTGTGTAAAATGATGTGAGTTAATGCCCTTCTGGCTCCAAACAGACAACTTGAGAGTTTACTGACAACCATTATTTTTTTTCCTTCAAATTTGGGTAGAATGAGGTATGTTTGTTTATAATAGGGTAACTCTTTCAATACGATACTCATGCCTATTTAATATCTTGAAGATATCAATGTCTATATTGAGTTTTTTTCTGAAAGACTGCCTGTGAATATTTTTGTAATCACTTGAACCTTACCTAAGCTGATACTATGTCTATCACTGGGTATAGTGAAAGTACATGTATAAGAAGTGTTTTCTTTATTTTAAAGAGGGCAACTGACTTTTAAACTGAGATATACGTAAAAACACAAACATGTTACATAAAGACGGTGAGGTGTAGGAAAACAAGCATTTACTTGCTCATAAATTGAATAAAGAAATTATTGCATGGCATTGAGTTACCGGTATGTAATTAGTAAATGTACCCAGTAAAAAAAAGGCAAAGTATCATTAATATGACTATATTTTCCTCTTCTTCATTTTTGTCCTATTCTCTTTTGTATGTGTCTTTATCAACAACAGAAATTGGCAACAAATATGGCTTAAAGATAGCAATTAGAGGACATTCTCGGGAAGGGAAGAGGAGAGGAAAGGATGAGCAATAAGCTTAGAATGTATAGATGAGGCTGAGATTGTCAAGGTGATCTTGTTTTTGTGAATTCTCACTCTGCGGTAACAGAGATCGCTCAAGTAGTTTGAAACCACACACAGACACGGCAGTAGTTTGACAGATACAAGAGTTGTTTGCTCCATGTTTCTGTGTGGGACAGCATCTGATGAAGATAGGGAGTGATAAACAGACTGACATGGATGGTTTGACTGCCACACCATTGACCTCCACAACCTCATGAATATGTCCACACATTAACCCGTAGAATACTGCACAAAGATATCTCCACACCGGCTGGAGACTACACGATCCGACTGTGGTCCAATTTTGGAAGAATTCACAACAGAATATTAAATGAAAGTTCAAACATGTAAAGTATTAATGATTGAGGATCTGATTGGTCATGGGATTATTCAAATCTAAGTTTTAGGGGATTTCAAGCTTCCTTGAAGGAAGAAAAGCTAAATCGGTTCAGAATCGTAGTGAAGTCAGACCAGGAGTACGATTAACTACAATTTGAGGCCAATTCAGAATTTTTTCTGACAAGAAGACTTAAAGGTAAAGACCAGTATTGGAAACGCCCCAATTTCAAAAAATGAAATGGAAGCTCTTATTACCAATCATGTGAAGGAATATGTTTTGACTAATACATGATGATAAAACTTTTGCCGGGAAACCGCCTACTAATTGATATATTTGGTAAATTAGTTTATCTATTGATGTGTGAGAGATAAACGCACGTGTCGTGCACGTGTGCATAGTCCCATATACATCTTTCTGTGTACAGTGCTTGTAACTTTACAATGACTGGGCCAAATTTCTTATCATTTTGATGATTCCAGAACCTTGCAGTACACACCAATACTTATATGCTAGATGATCAACCTTTTCTGATCGATTCCACAATGTTTCTTTCACAATGCAATCGCATGACCATAACTGGTCTTTATCTTTAAAGACACTCACATACTCTCAAAGTCCAAGAACAGATAAGACAAATTGGACACCAGACATCCCTGCAGGTTGAAACATTTATCTCATCATCCAAGAAATAAAAAATTTACGCAAATCAAACCAACATCCCTCCTCCTCTCAGGGAGTACCCTACAATGCTCTCCAGCCCCTCTCAAAAGTATGATGCCCCTGATAATATTGATATTGAAATCATAAAGTATTCATCAGTCCCTGATGTCTAGGAGGTCAGCAAGCGGACTTAATCAGTTTAATCTGGCGACCCTCGGGGCCTCGCCTCCCTGTAAAAGTGAATCTAATGCGCAGGTGATATTCTTGCATCACCAAGAGGATACAAAGCAATGATACGACTTTCACCTTCCACTGACCAGCATTGTACTGATCGCTCTAACGAAAGCTGGAAAGTTGGTTAATAGAGGAGAAAGGGTATCTCCTGCAGGAAGGTAGAGAGAGAAGAGAGGGAGAGAGAAGAGGGGGAGGGAAATAGATAGAGAGACAAACAGACGATTTAGAAATCTCTAAACTTTCATCGGGCCTTCCATACAAATTTGACATGAAATATATGTATTGAAACAGAATATTGCAACAATCATCACTCACTTTCTTTTGCCCTGTTATATTTTAATTTATTTTTATATCAGACCTAAAAAAAAAGAAGAAAAAAAACAGGGCATGATTTGCCACAGAAGATCCAACTACAGACACAATTTTTTTGGTATTATTATTATTATTTATTTTTTTGTGGGGGGGGGGTAGGGCTTAGGGGTAGGGGGTGCTTCGTGCAGAGAGTTTTTAAAGTGATGTAACTTACCTAGTGGCAAGAAGTGAGTTGCTTTGGAAAGGTTTACCCCATTCTTCTCTTGTGAAGGGCACACTGTCGTACATCAGATAATCCTTATCTGTGATTGCTACAAACACTGGTTTCCACGCCGAGAGGTCTGCTTCTGTATGACACTATAGCACAAGAAAAGAACATGTATAATGTTAGTCTACAAGTTCAAGTGTAAATTTTTATCATAAATATTTATTTGTTTACTTCAAAGCATGTGGTATTCTGGCCCAGCAAAGAAAAATAGGGTAAAAATACACCGAGGTTGTCTAAATAGTTGACCTCAACATTCAACATAACTAAGAAAAATATACAGTGAAGTAAAATATTATCTAATTAGAACCTAATGAATGTTTGCAAATTATGTACATATAGGTACCATATTTTTTGTAGATAAATATGTGTTGGAGATCAAACTATACCATGAGGAATAAACACCTACAGTTTTTATTCCTAATAAAAACCTTGCTTTTGAGAGTGATACCATCATTTAAATCAATTCATGATGAATCAACCCTGTCCCCTCCTTTATACGAGTGAAGGTAGATTTGATGGAAATAATAATAAAAACTTGACAGAAGCTGTCAGAGAAACAATGATGAAACTGAAACTTTGTAATCAAGCCCTGTGACCATATTTTCTATCATCATTGTTTGATAACCCTGATTCTTCTAAAGGGAGGGATAGGGTTACTAGTTTTGTTTGACTCTAAAAAGTGGTTGATTTGTAGACTGAGAATAAAATTACTTTAGCATCAAACTAAGTCTGACAGATCATAAATCATTTTACATTCTTGCACCATAATTTATCAAATTCTATGAGTTTGTCTTCTACAGATAGGTTTGGAATGTTAGTTTTCCCTTTGATTTAATGATAATTTACATTATGAGAACAAACAAAAAGAACCTTCAAAGTTTCATTCGGAGGGTAAACAGGCAATAGAGTTACAGAGGAGCAAGCATTCATTATTTTAATATCTACTTCACATGATTTCCGGAATAATTTATAAGCTTAAGGCAGGCTTCATTTGTTTTCCAATTAATTTCTTTTAAATTGCTTGAAGGCCGGCACACATAGAGAATATGTTAAACGTGTATGTCTCTTTTGTGAAATCACATGTACAGATTTGTTGAGCCACCGGAACCAATTTGTTATATTTCTTAATGATTTGATAACTGATGGAATAAAACAGCTAAAGTTGCTCCTCGTCTGAAATAAAATGCAAGTAAAAACATGAAAAAAACATTTAAGGCCATGCCGTTCTACAAATTTAGACAGTGATTGCTTAATTTGTCTGTTCGTTTCATAAATTATATCCCTTTCAAAAGTTCATTAGCACTGTATCCTATGACACTGACCTAATGGTATTAGTATTCTACACACTACAAAATATCTGCAAAAACAAGAGAACAAATTAAACCTAACTTTTGGGTGATTCGCAAGTAACTGTTGTTCAAATAGGCAATTCATCCATTTCATTAGAGAAAAAATAATCTCTTAATATAACATTAAATTATTATTATAATTTTTTTTTTTTTTTTTTTTTTAGGGGGGGGGGGGGGGGAGAGGGGGCAAACTACCGTAAGTCAATGATGGTAATGTAAAAATGTTTTTCATTATTTGTGAAAAGTCACTGGTCCTACTGGAAACAGTGCAAAGAATCACCACTTCATTCACAATACTACTGAATCAAATGCATATATGAGTTGTAAGTGCACTGTTTTTCAGTATTGATACAAGTATTTGTTTTGATTTCTCACCTGTTCACACAACCAGCCCATGTGCTTGACCTCTCTGCTTCCTGGCGTCGACCTGAGAATATCGTTCGCTTCGCACACCGCCTGAATCGCTAATAACGACACGTTCGCGTGTAATGCACTGAACCACTCGTTCGCTGACGTCACATCCGTACACCGCACTATACACGAGCTCCTCCCGTCGGGCGAGTGGAGCTCCACAGTTCTCTGGTCGGTGTCGTTTATTGTGAGGTTTCGTGTCACGTAGCACAGTTTGAGAGGTATGACTTTCATTTCAGTCCAATGGTTGCGGGTAACCTGAGCGTTTGCACCGGGTTCTTTGATGATGTAAGGCGACGGTGTGTCCCAGCCCACCTCACCTATGATGGTGCTCCGTCTGAAGTATGGCGTCACTTCCCTCAGATATTTCACTGCAATGACAAGAAAATATAAATCGTTTTAGTCAAAAACTTATTAAAAGTAGAATAATGAGAATTTGTTTCAGTGTGCAAATTTATAAATAATAACACTGCTTTTCAGAGTCTGTGTAAAAGTATAGGTGTGGGCATCCCTAAATTAAAAAAAAAATAACAAAGGGCTCATGCATAAAGACCCTATTTTAATCTGGACCCTTTGAGAATTTTTTGTGTGTATTAACCTGTATATTGTATAGCACAGGATTGATAATGCAAATGGGGGGGGGGGGGGGGGGGGCTCAGGCCAACTGTGCTACCCCTGACGAGGCCAGTGATAATACTACCCTCTTTGCATTTCTTATCTCTAAGCATTAATGGCATTATTTCTCTTCTTTCTTATCAATTAAACAAACAACCAGGCATCACTCAAGACATAATATAGCACATCAGCAAAGCTATAAAACAGTATTACTCTGACTATAAAATGAATTTATTGACTTTACCAGTGAAACACAACATTTGTATTTGTATGAAACTATTTGCATTTATACAATTAATACATTTATATAGATATGAAAAGAAGATTATTAAGTGTAAAGGTAAAGGCCACACATAACTGAAATAATGGTGAAAGCGCATTTTCAACGTAGGAAAATATGTTAAAATTGTCATTTCCTACATCTATCTCACACCATCAAAATTTCTGTTTAATGTGCTAATTTCACTTTCATATAGGCAGAAACTCCCCATATCATATTTCAATAATCGGAAGAGCTATCACTTTCATCAAGAAAATTTGGTTGAGAACATCACTCAAAAGCAACTGCTACATTCCCCATGCTTTTCACAGCAGATTTGAGAATTGCAACAAAATTCCTGAAATCGTGATAAACCTCATATTTCAAGTATTGGTGTCTTCCCAAGAGCTTTCATTACAAGGTACATGAGAAAATCACCAGATAGCTCCCTAAAGGCAGATCTGTCTGACACTAAATTTCAAATCCACAGAAAGCTTCCCCCCCCCCCTTCAATGTTCTCATTGCTCCCTCAAATTCTGATAATCTGTGTCTCAAGATGACATTTAAGTCATGTCTCATACATTCTCATACATGCCAACACCTAAACGTCCTTTTAACGCTCATGAGGGGGTAAACCAAGAGGTAATAAGGCAGCAAGGTATGACAGCCACCACAAGCAGAGATGAATCATCGAAGGACAAGGGGGTCTTCATAAATTTTGATGATCTCTCTGACCAGCTAGGGGACATGAATTACGGAGGTGATGGTAATATGGCACAGGTTATAACCAGTGCAGTGGAGGCAGCAATTAAAACTGCAATACCAGCCATTGTTCAAGCAGTGAGAGATGCTTTTATGGTCAATGTAAAAGAATCTGTCAATCCTGTGATCCTGCGGTCACAATTTCGCATGGATGAGATGGAGCAGGAAACAAAAAGAGAAAATCTGCGCATTAGCGGCTTAGCAGAAAATGGTGAAGAAGAAGAAGGCGAAGAGTCTGAAGATGACCTAATAAGAAAGGTCATTGGATTGGCAAAAGCAGTGGATGTTGAAATTCAACCATCTGACATCTCGTCCTGTTATCGTATAGGGAAGTGGTCACCAGATAAGGAGAAGATTCGTCAGTCTGTTGTGCGCTTCACAACAAGGAGGAGGAGGGATGCCCTGTACCAGGCACGTTTTGGTCTGAAAGACAAGGACAACTTCACGAGGGTGTATGTGAATGAGGACCTAACCAGGCTGAGGTACTCGGTGATGATGGCGGCCAAAAAGATAGATGGAGTCAAGAGTGTGGCGACAAGGTCAGGAACAATTGTCTGCAAGATGGATGATGGCGATTTTAAAACAATTCGCAACCCTGATGACCTTTTTGATCTTGGACTTGATGATATGGATTACGCTCGCTTCAAGCTATTTGTCATTGCTTGATTTTCTTTTTATCTGAGTAATTTTAAGTCATTAATAGAAAAATGACTTTAAAATGGAGGACAATGAACTCAATCTGTGTCTTAGTTCACACAAATTAACTCCTGTTAATTTTGATGATGTTCTGCAAACCAAAACTGAAAATGCATTTTCTCTTACACATGTCAATATCAGATCTTTGAATAGAAATATAGAAAACCTAAAACTGTTATACGAATGTAGTATCAAATCAAAATTTGATATAATATGTTTATCTGAAGTGTGGAGCGTACCAGACACATCCATCTTGGGCATACAAGGCTATACTTTAGAGGTGAAATGCCGCAATCATACTTTAAGAGGTGGAGGTGTTGGTGCATACATTCACTCTTCCCTTAAATACAGGCTTTTGGGAAATTTTGAAGTAGCACATGCTGAATCACTTTGGTTGGAAGTAGTAATTAATGAAAAGAAGATCATTATTGGTGTCATCTATCGCAAGCCAAATACAGATATTCATGAGTTTCAGGATAGTCTGTTAAGTATTGTACATGATCTGAAATTAGACAAAAGTCAATGTGTGCTAACTGGAGACTTCAATATCAATCTTCTAGGCGATGAAATGGCAGCTGATAACTTTCTCACCTCCATGCAATGTATCGGCATGCATCAATTGATTAATTTTCCTACTAGAGTAACGCAACATGGCTTCTCTTTGATTGATCATATATATACCAATATGAATGTTCCCAGTATTCATGCAGGAATAATTGAATCTGACGTTACAGACCACTTTCCGATCTTTACCATTTTTAAGTCTAATATACAATTTAAGAAAAAGTCTTGCCGAGGAAAATTAATGTCTCGTTCTTACAAGAACTATGATGTTACAAAATTCCATGCTGAGCTTGCCAATATAACATGGGAATCAGTTTATGCAGCGGATGATGCTGATCTCGCATACTCCCGTTTTTGTGAAATCATGACAAAAGTGTGTGATGAGCATGCACCAGTTGTAGCTCAACACGGTAAAAGGAGAAAGAACGAACCTAAGAAACCTTGGATTACAAAAGCTATAATGAATTCCATAAAAAAGAAACATACAATGTATT
This sequence comes from Strongylocentrotus purpuratus, assembly GCF_000002235.5. Classification (NCBI taxonomy): domain Eukaryota; kingdom Metazoa; phylum Echinodermata; class Echinoidea; order Camarodonta; family Strongylocentrotidae; genus Strongylocentrotus; species Strongylocentrotus purpuratus. The sequence continues at coordinate 30,435,988 of NW_022145614.1, read as the reverse complement.
CACAGGTTCTTGCCACCAACCACAATCCTGTCTATTTAACAACATACAAGAAGTACAGGAATATGTTAACTACAATAATCAGAAACTCAAAGAGAAATTACTATAGTAGGATATTCCTTGAAAATAAGGGTGATACTAGCAAAACATGGAAGACTGTAAACGAGATTTTAAGTGGTGGAAACAATTCGTTTAAGCCAACAGTGGTGGATAAATTGTGTGTGAATGATACTGGTACTAATGAAACCCTGTGTAATGAACAAGATATTGCAAATGCATTTAATGACTTCTTTGTTAATGTTGGTCCAAATTTGGCGAATGCCATACCAAACACAAATCGTAATACAGAGAAAGTTTTAGACGATGGTGTAGACAAATCTTTCTTCTGGAAACCAGTTACTGAGACTGAGGTTAGCAACCATTTAATAGCCTTGAATGTAAAGAAAGCTAGTGGGTATGATAATATGCCAATCAAGCTGATAAAAGATGCTGTGCACTATGTAACTTCTCCCCTTACATTTATTTTCAATAGGGGCAGTTACACTGTCATCCAAACACGCCAAAAAATGCCAAACCGGAGCCTGGCCGCGATGTTACCAAGGGCAACTACGCTTTACCGGCAGACATGCCAAGCCCCAAACATTCCAAAACGAAGTGTGATCTTTTGGCGTGTTTTGGCGTGTTTTGGCGTGTTTGGCAAGTATAACCGCTCGCAGTTGTAACATCGCGATGTTAGGCACGTGACTTCCGGCACTTCCGGATCGTTACCCGCGCTCTTTTAAACCACGTTCTTCCCGTGTGATATTTATAGCATTTCCATCGTCGCGCGTGTTATCCGTTCATTCAGCTCCGTTTGTTCCAATTCCGTTAACTCATCCTTTATTCAATCTTCGTTATTCCCGTCTGGCCATATCTGTCTAGTAGTAGTATTTGAGTGTTTTGTTAGATTAATTAATATTGAAGTGAACAATTCCCATTGGACTGATGATGAGATGAAGTTCTTGATTTCGATGTGGAGGCAGGGAGAGCTCCTCCACCAGACTTCCAAGCGTCCCTGCAAACGTGGGGAAAAGGGCTTCAGAGAAATGAGTGAAAGCATGAAATTAACAATTAACAACGATGATTTTCTTAACCTTCCCATATCGTTTTTACTACTAGATTTCGATTGAATTTGGGAAAACTGAATCAGCAGCCGTAGTCCGTACTTCGTAACTTATCCACTCTTGCCTCAAATACTACACGCGAGATAAACAAAACATATCGCATGCATGCGCATGGGATGTATCGCTATTTAGCTAGCTATAGCGCTAGCTGGAAATTGCGCGCGCTAAAAATCTTATAGCAGGCCGGGGTCAAAGGTCGGGAAGACTGCACATGCGCATTACCAACCGAAACACGCCAAAACATCGCTGAACAGCTCCGTCGGTGATGTTTCAGCACAAGTGTAACCGGGTGCACGAAACATCGCGACTTTTCAAAATGAGGTATTTGACAGTATAAATGCGCCTAATCTGTCTTTCACCTCTGGTAAATTCCCAGATGCCTTTAAAATAGCAAAAGTGACACCTGTTTATAAGAAAGGACCTAAAGAAGAAGCAGGAAATTATAGACCTATTTCAGTATTACCTGTTCTTGGGAAGGTTTTTGAAAAAATTGTAAATAATAGGCTTCTTGACTTTCTTGAAAAAAATCATGTATTATATGAGCACCAGTATGGCTTCCGTAAAAAATACAGTACAAAATTGTCAATGATAAATTTAGTTAACACTTTGAGGAATTCAATGGATGAGGGAAGAATCACACTTGGGATATTTGTAGACTTTAAGAAAGCATTTGATACAATTAATCATGATATTTTATACAGCAAACTTTCACACTATGGAATACGAGGAATAGCATTACAGTGGTTTAAGGACTATTTTTATAGAAGATTTCAATTTGTACAGTACGGAAATGTAACATCTCCCATGCTGCCTTTAACATGTGGTGTACCGCAAGGCTCTGTCCTAGGCCCAACGCTTTTCCTACTTTATATTAATGATATGCCATTTGCTACACGTTACTTTAACTTTCGACTCTTTGCGGATGACTCAAACTTATTCCATACATTTCCTGAAGGGCAAAAAGAAATTGATATGACTGAAGTGAACACAAATCTTCAAATTGTTTCAGACTGGTGTAATGCTAATAAACTGACAATTAATTTACAAAAGACGAGTTATATGCTAATAAGAAACCAGAGACGGCAGATTAATGTTCAAGGGCAACTGGCTATATCAGAAGCTGAAATAATAGAAGTTGATTCTTCGCTCTTTGTTGGGATAAAGATTGATAATCACTTGACTTGGAAACCCCACATACAAATGGTTAATAAATGCATCAGACAAAAAGTAGGAATCCTCTTCCGCTTACGGCATTTTGTGCCTAGAAATATCCTAGTGTTGTTGTATAAAACCTTTATTCAACCTCATATATCATACGGAATTGAAGTGTGGGGGAGCACTTACAAGTCTCACTTAAATTGCATACTGTATACACAGAAGATGGCCATACGGACAATCACATTTAGCCATTTTATGAGTCGTTCAGCACCATTGTTTTACGAATTGAAAATCTTAGATATTAACAAGTTCTATGAGTTGTCTCTATATACATTTATGTATGACCTAGTACATAATAATTTACCTCACTGTTTGACGGATTATTGTGATAAAATTGAGCATAGATACAATACAAGAAAAAGAGAAAAGGGCCATCTACGTATACCACTGTATAAAACAACACAAGGCAAATTTTCAGTAACTTGTGTAGGAACCCGATTATGGAATGAACTTCCCGATGAAATAAAAAACAAAGGGTCTAGAAACACTTTTCGTAAACATCTCAACGATTACTTGATGAATAAGTGATTGAATTATGCAAGTACACATGTATATATTGTAAATAATCTCCATATTACATTTTTGTTGTTGTTTTTTTGTCAAAAAAATGCAATTTTTTGTATAAATAATCTGTAGATACATGTATCTATGACTTTTTAACCTGGTATATCCTCTTCATAATTATATTTGGAGTGTAGAAATTGTGCTACGGTATTACTCAACATGTATACTTCTACTGTCAAGTTTTATTTTTTGATAATGATATATTTATTTTTGCCAAGTGTGTGCTAAGAACAGGGGCCAGACTCGACTAGCACATGTGCTATTATTTGGCTCCTTTTCATCACCTTCTATATTCTATGAGAAAAGACATATGTCTAGCATATCAATACTTTGTTAGGTTTTTCTTTAATATGATCTATAATATTCATTTATGAACATGTACCATTCACGATGTATTCAAATGTTTAATCACTGATGTTATTGATGATGAATAAATAAAATCAAATCAAATCAAAAATTCACAAGCCCTTTATTGAAATGTTAAGAAAAAAAGATTCCTCAAAGGGATTCTTCGTTTATAATATAATTAATATTAGCATTAAATAGGATAATGTACTATTAATAAACAACTTCATGGTATAAGTGGATCCAATGGTGATACAGAGTTATAACAAATAAAAAGCAATATGCACCAGGAAAGTGTTTTGAATATGTATAACCCCAAAATGTACGTTCTTCAACTGTATGTCTTCAGTCACTTTGTGACCCATGAAAATAAGGATATCGGTACTCGTTGGCTGCCCACAAGAAACTAATAACCGCTTTTGGCAATTATCTGGGTCAGCATCACTGCGGACAGTCAAACTCGCAAACTGTGACTTTTCACACCAAAGTGAGAGGCTATATATATCCAGCCCATAAAGCAGTGATTTCATCTCTTCAGAACCAAAAGGGCATTAATTCTGAATCAAAGTTCATGAGTTAACACCCTTCTGGCTCCAAACAGACTATTTCACACACCATAAACGGGTCAATTGCTCACTGATGGTGGTTTACAGCTCTGTCGCACCAGATTAACTGTCATAAAAAACAATGTAGATAGAAGTCTGGGCCTCTAATGTGCTGCTCGAAGACGGGATGATATATGACCTAGTCAACTCTAAGCTTTCCTACAATTCGTTTTGCTACAGCTTCTTTTCACAGTAAAACAAATATTGAGAAATGGGCTGAACATGGGACTTTCCCCAAACTCTGAAAGTAGCCCCTAATGACAGTTACATTCTCTAGATCGTTTGGCATGCTCATAAATCTTTAGCGAAGCTAGGTTGTTTCAAATTGGCCAAGTTTAATTTGTTTTACACTTTTAATTCCTAAAAATGCTCAAGGGATGTAACGACAGCCGTGCCAAAGCCAGGGTAATACCAAAAATGTAGTGCCAGGAGTGGCAATGTGCCAGACATGAGCACTTAACAAGACTGAACTATCCTTATTGTTATTATCATTACCATTATTTTTATTATTATTACTATTTTAAATAAATTATCATCATCATCATCATCATCACCATCACCATCACCATCACCATTACCATCACCATCACCATCACCATCATCACCATCATCACCATCATCAGCGTTAACATTAATATCATCGTTATTATCATTACTATTATTATCACTATCAGGTACAACTTTGCAGATCATACTGATTACAACAGATATAATGGGATCCATGAGCCATATTCCACTACAGTACACATACTACTCAACAGGACCTCTCAAGATTTTGTTTCAAGACTGGACATCAGCGAGCCAGTACATGGTCATACCCACATATCTCTTTTTATTAAAAAATATACATGTCATCAACTGTTTGAATTTCAGAGGTCAAAATGCTAGAAATAACCCTAACAAATATACTGATCCCTTTCATCACTGACCAGTGTCTATCAACGCAGACATTGATCTGCCGAACCAGTATTGATATGACCTACATTATATACAAGCAGGGAAGTAGACACCGTGGAGGCCTGAACTGCCATTTATAATTAATTACACAATGAAGTAATTACACAATAAATATGATTGATTCCGTTTGATGTTATTAGTTTGTATGAGAAAATGCAAAAAACACAATCAATATCATTCATTTATTTGACTTCCCGGTGTAGTGGGTAATGGATGAATTAAGAGACAAAATAAGTGGCCAACTATTAAGGCACAGGCAAGTACCAGTATGCAATATGATGAATTATGAAGGCAAAGAATGGTTTTAATAGTTTCTCAAGTATTCTTAAAGATACCAAGACAAATTTAAGTACACAACTTTCGTAACTAGAAGCATTGGCTTAAAAATTTCAAGCAGAAGATTAAGAAAAAGAAGAAACACAAAATTAATGACGGAATAAAGAGAGAGAGAGGAGGGGGCTGGGGAGAGGGGGGAGAGAAGAGGGAGATGCATAAAGTGATTACAAAAAAAAGTATTACAGGATAAAGAAAATGGCAGAGAGCTAAGAGAGAGAGAGAGAGAGAGAGAGAGAGAGAGAGAGAGAGAAAAAGAGAGACAGAGAAAGAAGGAGGACAAAAAAAGAAGTTGAGAGAAGGAAAGTTTAAAGATAAACTTGAGTTCTGGTAATGCGATTGCATTGTGAAAGAAAAGGTGTGGAAAGGATCAGAAAAGTTGATCATATAGAATATAAGTAATGGTGTGTAATGCAAGGTTCTGGAGTCATCAAAATCATCATAATTTTGGCAGAGTCTTGGTAAAGTAACAATCACTTACACAGAAAGACGTATATGGGACAACACACATGGTGTCGGGGCTAGTCCTACCCTGATTTCCTTATCTTTCTATGCTCATTACTCAGCCAGTATAAATTTTCTTCCAAAATTGTTTGGCACACGACATTTATTTGTAATCTTGAACATTCAGTGTATAGTTTCGTTAGATTCTGTGAGAATTCATTTTCTTTTTTTACCAGAACTCAAGTTTATCTTTAATGTATGGAAACATCTAAACTGAAAAGGGGCTGAAGATTTATAGGACAGTGAATAATGGTGAGGAGATAAGAAAGATAATGAACATTACAGGAATCAACATGCTAATTATAGCTACAAACTCAAGCATTCATCCCAGATTCCATGACAGTATGATTTATCAAACGAGCGTAGATAGCTCTGGAGTCATACCATGCGTGGTTGTCAGGTGAGAGAGACAGAAACCACTAAAGTAATCCAATCATCTCACGAGGGATGAACATTCAATCCCATAATCCATCACAAGAGGCTTTCCTCTTGTAATTATCTACATACAGATGTACATTGAGACGTCTTGAGTCAATAAATTCACCTTCAGAGAGCATGGGATTCGGTGCTGATATCTAGACATAACCACTGCAATCTGAAATATTTCACTGATAAAATAACATTTCGATTGATAAAGAGTCGAGTTTACATTATATTTCTGTAAAAAGAATGAGCCTAATCTCCACAACATGGCGTATTATGGAGAAGAAAAAAGCAGAAGGATTTTAGATTGCTGTGCATGCATTTCTTTAGGGGTAAATTGTGACATTGTCATGAGGGTCATTTTGAACTTTCTATTAATTTGTGTTAGAAAAGAATTTTTTTTAAATTCTGAGTTAAAAAAAAAATTTGTCTTCTTTAGTAATACAAATAATAAAGTAGGTTGAGTTTTCAATAATAAGAAATATATTTGTACTACAGTACATGTGAATTATGAAATTAAGAAATCAAATCTGTCACCCAACTCATAATATCTTGCTTCCCATAATAGACCCCTATGAAAAACAGCACGCCTGCTTATCAAGGTGTTCCATCATCCCACAAGTGATAAATAAATAAACAAACAAATAAATGAAAAAAAATAATCCTTTGGACAGATTTTCAATATCCGCTGTAGTAATTTAAAACTTAACTTTCATCATATGCTGAAGATCTCTATTTATGGTACTGAACACCTTGCCTTAGATGTATTTGAATGTTAACCAAATCTAGGGGTACTCATTTCAAGGGGAAATAAGTCCTTTAACATGAAATAACCTAGACAATGATCTTAACCTCTGTTGACATCAAGTACTCACAATTGCTTTTAGTTCGACACACTCATAAATTTACAATTGATGCACTTTTGAGAACATTACTGCTGAACAGCCGTCCATGAAAACAGATCCCCTAGAAACACTCACATCCTAATCTCTGCAATTCACTGCGGATTCAAATTTCATCTTGACTTGGCAGGATACACAAATCATGGAAGGTATAAATTTAATTCGATTCCAGCCAGTGTCCAATTCCAAATCAGACATAAACAATCACAAATCATGTTAATCCACACTTGCCTAGCTGGTAATGTTTCTAAAGTGCATGAACCTCCATAGAGTATCATTCTAGATGGGATTAAGTTGAGATAGTAGCTGCATTTACAATGCAAACAAAATCATAGATTTTTCTCACATTCTGGTGTTTTGCAAGTACTAAATAAAAGTATTTGCAAATTTTATTTACCTTTTCCATAATGAATTTACTGATAAAATGGTTCCCTTTTCTTATTAATTGCTGAAGTACAACTACAAATTAAAGAATTAAGGAATTTCTGCAGTTACATTTTGCAGCGTACTTTGAGTTGTAAAAGTAGAAATATTTGCGGTACATACATTATTTCGCGCTAAGAGCGGCAAGCGGGAATTTTAGAACTCGCGAAAATTTAAGCATGTCTTTTTATGCATGTTTTGAACGGGCTGAATTGCTTGCAAGGCGAATTTAAGAACCAGCGAATATGTTTTGGAGTCGCTCAGTGCGAAAAATTAATTACGCAAAAATAACAGTATATCTTTAAAGAAGAAGAAAACGTTTTAGTTTTGCAAAATTTATCACAATAATCAGGCTATAATAAACAAAGCATAAATCAAACTCATTCATAACTGAATGAAAAAAAACTTTTAAAAAGACAAGATGGTGTCGTCTGTAGTCACGGAGTGTGAATATTATATTCTAGTACGGATACTTTTAAATAAATCGAAAGAGGCGTGCCATAACGTCTCCAACCGAGCTCATCTTCTGTCACTCTGGCCTATGTATACATTACAATCTAGATACACACATCCTTGTTGATTCAATTACTCTGACCATGCACATATTTACTTTCATCTTATGGGACCAATGCCGCTCATACAATGACAGCGTATCCTCGGCGCAAAGCCATGAAATTATAATTTCGCTTTTTCAACGCTTGCCCGGCAAAGTGACATTGATACCGATGCACAATATTCTCACTCTAGAATGTTGTTTCATATCTTCTTGTAACATGATCCTTAAAGGTAAAGACCAGTATTGGAAACGCCCCAATTTCAAAAAATAAAATGGAAGCTCTTATTACCAATCATGTGAAAGAATATGTTTTGACTAATACATGATGATAACAATTTTGCCAGGAAACCGCCTACTAATTGATATATTTGGTAAATTAGTTTATCTATTGGACTGTGAGAGATAAACCCACGTGTCGCGCACTTGTGTGTAGTTCCATGTACATCTTTCTGTGTACAGTGCTTGTAACTTTACGAAGACTGGGCCAAATTTCTTATCATTTTGATTATTCCAGAACCTTGCAGTACACACCAATACTTATATGCTAGATGATCAACCTTTTCTGATCGATTTCACAACGTTTCTTTCACAATGCAATCGCATGACCATAACTGATCTTTATCTTTAAGACTTCAAAAAATCAACCTCAGGCAATTTCAATAGCCTTGTCCATTACCAACTGAATTGCACAAACATTACAATGACATACTGCATCATCCAAACAAACTTTCTATATGGGATGTGCACAAGTGTCTTTGAGTTGGATTTCTTGAAAGTCTCTGGGACCATCATCATCATGGTTTATATGAAGAATGTCATATATTGGCATTTAAAAATAATGGATAAAATGTAGGTTACTGAGTTCATTATAGCTAAGGTGTATACTCTCTTGAATTTATCAAAATAATGAATACAAGAAGAATTTTAAAAAGCAGGATTCTGAAGCAAAAAAAAAAATTCAAAAGAGTTTCGCTATTTCTTTATCAATTTGATTCTATGAAAAAACGATATCACTGGGAATGAAAACACACATCTAAAAATTATTAGTTTGAGGTTTTATGTAACAAAACATAGCCTGAAGTATACAAATCTATTCTGAATTGATGAGGAAATAAGTATTTTTTTCTTTTTCATATATACTGTAAATGCAACTCGTTCATGAAGCCTGATACCCATTCAGGTTTTCATCTAAAAACAACACAACAGTTTTGCACGAGGCTGAAAATTGTCAATGTAATATCAAAATGACTTTGAGTTGATGTTAATATCTGAGAATGGGAGGAAGGATCGTTCGTAATTGCTTCTCGGGAAGCAATCATATTGACACAACCGAGCAATGACCCTGTTTGCAATGCAACGTGATCGATACCACCATGACTGAGTAAATTGATTCCCTTTTCTCAATTTCTACTTTATATGTATGAGTCATCTTTCAATGTAGCAGGATCTATTTGTAAAGAAAACTAATCATTTCACATTTTCACCAGAATGTAGACAATTAAGTTGAGCTATGATATTTAGGGACGAGTATTACACATGTGTATGCATAGACATCTCATACCTAATTATGCAGGGTTCCACACTACCTATTAACAAAAAAAAAAGGGGTCTGGATTTAACTTTTTTGAGTCTGTATGCATATGGGGGTGGGGGGGGGGTCTAGACCTTGATTTTGTGCGCCCATGTCTCCCAGGCGCCTGTTAGTGTCTAGCCCTGATTTATGGAAGCATCATTCATGTGTTATTAAGATACAGCTGAGAACTAATTACTTCTAGCTATTTGGTTCTTCCTAGAACTTCATAAATACATGATGAGTTGTCTGTAAAATCTAGTTTATACAGGGTTGTTTTTCAATATTACTACAGTTCCTTAATTGTTTTTAACGAAAAATGGCATCACAAAAGGTTTCCTTCCATATATTTTTCTTCTTTGGGGAGGGGGGGGGGGGGGTTATCTGCCTTTTTTGGAGGGGGGGGGGCAGCTGAAATATATTAATTATGCAATCTACAGAAGCAAACAAATAGTATAATCAATGTTACATATTCTTATTTTCTTATTTCTTCAGAATTGTCCACATTATAAAACATATAGTGTAGGCCCTATACAGCCTAGTACTAAAAGCATAACCATCTTAAAGTAGATATTCATTGACTTAAAAACTAAATTTATTTTCATTATTGCAAAGTTGAAGCTTTGATTCGACAAGGTTATCGAAATTTATTGCTTGGAAACATTCGAAGTAATGATTATTATGAATTAAAAAACACTTAAATAAAGCCCCGGCATAGCACCTGAAGAGCTCTCTGAACGCTGCTGAGATGTGTGAGATCACAGTATGGACATGACTTGCACAAGCAGACGATGTCCCATGACATCTCACACATTTTCAGTGCCTATGTTTTCATCTTCTCTTGAGTTCTTTCTCTTACTTCACTACTGTCAGGTTAAATGTATAATCTATTGCCTCACTCTAAACCCCGCGCATGGTTTTATTTTGATGACAAATGCAGCGATACAAAAATAAAGGAATCTGTCGTTTGTAAACAAAATAAGACGCCATTGTATATTCAGCTGTACACACCGCGGTATGTTCGGCGTTTCAAGAGGGAACAAATGCCGTCCTTAATATCATGCCGGGGCTTTTCAATTTGAAAGTCTGGTTTCTTTGAATGTTAATTAACCCCTATCCTGTGTATTTACAAGCAAAAGATTTTAGTTATCAGAATCGGGTTATATCCCCTTTTGAATGGTTTGACATGCCATTACATTTATATACACTAAACTCATTATAATTTGAGAAATAATAGCTTTGCAATTATGTTCATTCTCTATGGGATGTCGTCTGCTTGGGCAGTGTTAGTCCATATAGTGACGTCATTAAAACATCATTATTTTTCCGGCGAATCTCTCGTATATCCCAGCTGCTATGGAGGTGGTTGTATTTGTATTTGTATAAATCACCTGATATGTAGTTGACCTAAAACTTGTTCGATGGCCATCTGTTAGCTTACCAGTTTCTAGTGATACATTAGTTGACATATTTGTGATCTTCTTTTAATTTCACCTTTAAATAATAGCTCTGTCATTGCATCAGTACAAATATAGAACCTAACAAGTCACAAATCCTTCAGTTTCTACATTGCTTCCCAATTATCTACCAAAAAATATTCCCTTGCGAGCATCAGAGTACATGTACTACTAAACTCCGCTTCAATCCTTAATTTGATAAGAATCAATTGCGCAGTGATGTCATCACTAATATCTCGTTCCCATGGCAACAGCACCTCCGATTACTCCCTGTACAATGGTTATGTATTTTTTATACGGTTTGAATGTATTCCAAGTGGAGATGAAATTTGATTATAGATTTAAATTACCAGTAAAAACCTGTAAAATGATATGGATGTTCTAAAATGCAGGACGCAGTGGTTATCTTTCTAATCGTATCTCTTCTAATTTGAATACAATTGCATACAATGTAAGGAGATTGATTTGTAGACGAGCATTATCGTTGAAGAGAAAGAACAAAGTACATTTACATTTACATTGTCAACATGGAGAGGTGTATGGTTGCACGATTACATAATGAGTATGTTTTCAGATAAACATGGATTCTGATAAAATTGTGAGATACATGTATCTCTTCATAGAAGTAGATAACTATTATTCAAGGATCAACATGAAGGAATAAACACAATGTCAGCAACATTGTCACAGTATGAAATTATATCATCTTATGAATTTTAGAAACAATTAGATAGCATGAGAAATATCAAGTAAAAGTAATGATACTGACAAAAACAACAACAATAATCATCATCAGCATCATAATAATAACAATATTCTTGCATGAATATTGAATGAAACATGTTTTGTAAAGGATAAATAAATTGTTACATACTGTAGTACCAGTAAAAGAAAATATATGCAATGATTTTTTTTTTTATCGTTGAATGCTTCGTAGCTCCTGTATACGCGCTTGTGCCCTTTACCCATGACCAGCTGCGTGCATTATGACGCATCTTCAAACACTTGAAGCTTGCAGTCAAACACCTCCTGCATAATACCCTCAAAAGCCGACAAGCGAAGGAAATTCCTAAATCAATAACCCTGTTTGGCGAGGAAGATTCGAGGAGGATTCAAGGACGGTGTTCGGACTTCTACGCCAGGCAGAGAAAGTATTCCTATCCCGCGAAAAGTCGAGGGGAGTTGGGGAGAAAACGGCCGGGATTTGGGTCCCGCACGGAGGGAACGGGAGATGCTGGGGAGGTAGAATGGATGCGTGGAAGGCAGCGATGGGAATATTGACATTTAGTCAGGTGGTGTCTTCGTTGGGTTGCTGGCGGGGGTGGATCGATGAGGAAGAACCCCCATGGGCATGTGTTGTTGACATTACAATGCGCATCTACACATTAAGAACACCGTGTACCAAATATAGACGGCGTGAATAATAAGAGTGGGAGTGCGAGAGAGTGAGAGAGAAAGATGAAAATCTAAACGGTTAAAGGGAAGAAGAAAAAAAGAAAGAGTGGGAGAAAAAAAGGGTGGAATAAGATAGAAAGAGGAAAGGAATTTAAAAAAATGTTCAAAAGACAGAGAATCATCAAACAGCAGTGACAAAATTACATACAAGCTGAGTGTGACTTTGCACCTAACTAGAAGAGCTGTGGCAAAAATTGAATTGTAAATAAATGTCAAACTATTAAAGATACAAAACATTACTTGATTCAAAGCCGAGAGAAAATCCAATAAGAGCCCCACAGAAAGACAAGAGAAAGAGAGAAAGAGAGAGGGGAGAGAGAGGGAGAGAGGGGAGAGAGAGGGAGAGAGGGGAGAGAGAGGGAGAGAGAGGGAGAGAGAAAGAGAGAGAGAGAGAGAGAGAGAGATAGAGAAGGAGGAGAGAGAGACAGAGACCATTCCGTACTGAACCTATTATTTCTCTATTAGCTAATGCACGTAGCTGTTTGTGATGATCCTGTGTGTGTGTATCGTAGTGCAAATGAGATGCGTAGATCATTGGGAAACAGGTCATGTTACAAAGCGCACAAACCTGTGCTTGAGAAGGCACGATGAGAGAGAGAGGGTGGAAACAAGAGAACATTGAGGAGAAAGATGTGTGTATATACTCTATAGGACATATTGATTGTGAGGATTAGGCACTAAACAAAAACAAAGCAAGAATGATGATAAAATACAAACCTAAATAATTATAAAGCTAAATCAGTTATCAATATTAAGCAAAATACAGGAAGAATGATAAAATGATATCCTAAATAACTTAAATTTGGCAAAGAATGCTCTGAATGCAATCCATACTAAGGTTCTCAAAAAGTACAAACGTTGATTTACAGAAGACACAGTATGACAAGTCAAAGGAACTAAATGAAAACATGCCTAAAATCAAGGCTTAGAAAATATAATTGAGCATCAAATGTTATTAAAAGGCTCAATTATGACATTTAATATGGAAAGGATTAGCATGCCATACAAAATAGTAAAGTATTATTTTGGAAAATGAACAACATTGAAAAAAATAACAGTTATTTTGTAATTCAATTCCTGTTTGATATGTCAAAAGAAGATATATCTGGACGACCACAACTAAAAGGCAATCACAAATCACCCACAGCATCTGGTATTCTCATGGGAGACATGTTTGTGTTTTGGGGTTGGTCTAGACAAACAATTACCGAGGTGATCCATAAAGATGCCGTCACATGCACCTAGAACACGAGCTAAGTAAATAGATTGGGGACAAAATACTGGGAGAAAATATCACCCCGTAATAGGTTTAAAAGCCAACCGTGAAATCGCAATTATCCCTGCCACACATCGTTATTGCATTACGATGGCTAGTCCAGCAACAAATGTGTGGCGATGCGAGCATATTTTGATACGACCGTGAAATTAATTATGCGCTACACAACGCCCCTCCTGTCAGGTGTAGCTTGTCTTAGCTACGGATCGTATTAATAGGTTATCATATTAGAGCACGGCAGGTGTGTTTTTTGAAGCAGTGGTATGTGAGGGGAATATAATATTCATGATGGGCAAGTGTTAGAGGTCAGGTGTTAATACTGTTGTCTGATAAATGAAGGAATACTCAATTACATATTTTTTTAATTAAAAAAATACACTCTAATAATAATGTATTGCATGACATCCATGTACACAGGAGCATGGCAGCATGAGGAATAAGGCATAAATAATCTCATTAAACAAGCATCATAAGCATGTATCAGGTATACTACACCTATATAAAACAATATAATATATGTATAGGCCTGCCCAGTAGTCAATTACATTTTCGTTTATGGTAACCAAGGGGAAATCTACATCCATTGTTGAGTATTGGTCTGAAGGTAACATCTTGGATCAAGACACAGAATATCAAACACAATTGAAATCAAAAGTTCCAAATACCTTTAATACTTGGAATTGGGTCAGCATTTAAAAGGTATTACCATTCTATCCTTTCCTGTTCCCGCTCTCTTATTATAAATGAACCCTGAGCCTCCTGGAACATGGTTTGGCCTGTATTAAGCCAATGGGAATGAAGGAATTCAGTAGTCAACAGGTTAAATAGGAAATCAGAGCAAGTGTATCCTTATCTATTGTGTGATTGTAATCCATTTGATGCATCATATGAAAGAATTGATTCATTACACAGGTCCACTCTCCAATTTAATGAAATGAAAATTATAACAGAAAGTGTTCTCTTCATTTCAAGCGGGATGAAACTCGCGGAATGGAACTCTCGTAAAATTTCAACCACTCATTAAATTCACAAATATTTCATGCAGGTGAAAGTTTCTGGTTTGAGTTTGACACAGCACTTTTCATAAATCTTTAACTTTTGAGGTACGGTACACAGATTATTCACTAAATCATTATCTAAATTATTCATACCACTTGTGATTTTTATGTTTTTATGTTTTTTGTAACTCAAGAATGAAACTTATGAAAGGTGGACTAGCTAAATTACAAAAATTGGTAAGGGAATGAATAAGTTACAGGTGTACATGTATGTTTTAACTCTACCTCATATTAGTACTACAGAGTCAAGTACTGGCAAACGACACTAGATCACAGCAATAAGCTTTAACTTTAAAGATAAACTTTAGTACTGTACTACTGGTAATGCGATTGCATTGTGAAAGAAAAGGTGTGGAAAGGATCAGAAACAGTTGATCATGTAGCATGTAAGTATTGGTGTGCACTGCAAGGTTCTGGAGTCATCAAAATCATAATAAATTTGACCGAGTCTTGGTAAAGTAACAAGCACTCACATAGAAAGCTATATATGGGACAACACACATGGTGTCGGGGCTAGTACTACCTTGATTTCCTTGTCTTTCTATGCTCATTACTCAGCCAGTATACATTTTCTTCCAAAATTGTTTGGCACATGTCATTTATTTGTAATCTTGAACATTCAGTGTAAGTTTCGTTTGATTCTGTGAGAACTATTTTTTTTTTTTTTACCAGTACTGGAGTTTATCTTTAACATTTCTGTGATCATTCTGATTCCAAAAATAAACCGACCCCTCTCCCAGAAGGGGAAGAATATGATCTGAGTGATGGAATGTAGATAATGTGACCCTGATGGTAAGACCTGGGGCTAATTTCTCAGACTGTACAGGTTACAGCTCATTCTATTTAATAAATACACGTAGTGAGTCTATTTTGGAGCTCGTAATGCTACAGACCATTTGAAAGTTGTTTACATTTCCCATACCAATGCCATAACAACAATAATGATAACAAAATTGGTAATACATATCTATATTATTGCGCACGTACATGTATCCATCAAGAGGATGCTCAAGCTGCCTACAAGGAATGATATTCGGGCTTTAGCCAGGCAAGCGCGCCTTAGATTTAAAGGTAATGCAGAGTTTTGGGAAATTTTGAAAATTGGATGGATAGTAATTCTTTAAAATTTTGATATATATGCCCATGTGGATGTATTTAGCCCCTAAAACACTTCTGCTTTCAAGAAATTAAATAATCAAATTTACAAGTGCCCCTGAAATTTTTTAATATTTCAAATAGCACATAAAAAGGCCATTCCAGGTAGCTGCGACCATGTATATCTCATAATATGCAGTTCTAAATTATAATTTCCAAACAGCAATACTAAATTGGTCATTTAACACAACTGGGTTAAAAGTGGCAAGTTATGTATATTAATGTCTTGCAAAGAATGAAAGTGCCACGGCTGGAACTTGAACATGAATTATTTGATTCAAATTCTGGTTACATTGGAACACTAGACCAAGAGTCTAGACGCTGACAGCTAGTACCTAACAGCATACTGCACATACACATGTTCATCCAGTGGCAGTAAAACAAAAAGGACAGGGGTGGTGAATAATTTAGCTCTATAAAGCACCAAAAGAGCTCTAAAACATCAAAATAATTCAGATAATGGTAATGGAAGAAGAAAAAAAGAAAACAAAAAATTTAATTTTTGGAAATGACAAAATCTCTCTTTCATTATGTTTTTTTTTTTAACTGTTCCAAAAATATATGGCACACAAGACCATAAGTTGAATCAGAGACATGACATTCGACTCTGGTATGATCAAACAAGAGAATATGCATACTTCTAGTTTGGAGTGACACTCCTTTTCTCCATTAAAGGAAAAAACTGAGCCATCCATGTCATAGAAACCATATAAACACTTGTGAATCAATAGCATACAAATATACACTTGATTCCACATGACTTGGACCATTGATTGATCTCAATGTAGAAATGTCAAAGTCAGTTACAGGGCACCAATAATCTAGACCACAAACTTGATTGACAGGTCACCCAAGTGTCAAAGCCTTTCCAGTTGATGATGATGATGATTCACAGCATTTGTATGGCACCATACATGTATATCTGTTTCGAAACTATGCAGATCACAGGAAAATTGGTTGTAATTAGTACATGTACAAGGGACTAATTGAAGATGATATGGACTCGATAATGGATATCATAAAAAAATTAAATAATATAATAAAATAATATATATGATTCCTAATGAAACTTTCAAACATTGATCTCATGAATTATGGGTAGTCTTGTACAGCTCTCTAAATTATCTGTTGAAAGTGTGTAATGGTGCATATGTGTTTAACGTTACATCTGTTTCACTACCATATAGTTTTGGTAAGCCCTTCAAAAACTTTCCCTCAAATTTCTTTGATTTCTGTTGATACAGAGTAAGATTCATACTAGCAATTCTAAGAGAATGAAAAGTAAAAATAATGTATAGCCTTGGCCAGGATTTCAATTCCAACATGCCTTGTGTGTTTTGTGTTCTCTGTATGACTGTATGTTGTAAAGTGTAAAAATTAAAAGCCGAAACAAGTTACCTATTTGATGGTTTTTCAATTTATGTGACTTGTTTCTCTTTGTGTCCTAAACCTTCAAATGTCATTGAAGTCAAAAATAGGGCAGCTTTGTGACAATAAAAATATTATTGTTTAAAGTTGATACTCTAAGCAAATAAATGTCCCTTAATTTGTTACCTACGGCAAGTATATGTTATTTTTAAGTTTTTCAATTACTTAGTATATCACAAAAAAATTCTGTCTACTCGAAATCCTCAATTGAAATGTCTAAAATATCCGCCTCTCTTTGCATAGAAAATCAGTCACGGCGCTGGTCTACTATTTATGACCTCACGTCCGGGAGACAGTATATTCACGTACCCGGATGTTCCATAGCAAACATGTGCAGAGTGATACGATTTTCTGCATATTTTTGTTTCAAAGGCTGAAAAGTCTAATAAATCATAATTCTATGTACAATTCTTTACCTTCCCCTACTACTTCATAGTATTAATATCAATTCCCCTTTTAAAAATTATGACATATACATGCCAACGATGTGCTATTAGTCGATATTTTCACCATGTAATTTTTGTTTTGGTGTTGAAATCGGCCCATGCAGGCACGGAGTGAACAGTAGCTGTCTACCCATGCACAGTTCATCACACTACAGCGATCTCCCGATGGTTTCTTCTTCCTTTTTCCCATATCTTTCGCCTTCCTTGGCCCTGAACATCCTTCATCTACCAATTCTGACACCGGTAGTCAGGAGCAAGTCTTTGTTAGTTGTTTTTCTTAGCTGGCAACGTCGCTTTCATTCTCTTGCAATTGCCGATAAACATATAACTAGCGCACGTACGTTCCATCACAAGCAAGCAGCGCCTAGAGCAGCGGCTTGGTCTTACCTCCCGATTCTGCTCGCTTCACGAACGTTCATGCAAGAGCCGCATCACTCGCCAAAATATTATAGAGGAAGCGCGCTTGCATGATCTCGTTCAAGTTTGATGTTTTACAACATAAAATGTTTAACTGGTACTGTATCCTTTTTTGAGGCAGTCACACACATCTATGATAAGTACTATCATAGTTCTAGACCTATTCGTTTTACAAAACTGCTCATGTACATCTGATGACAATATAATGCATCCGCCTATTCATAAGTGCACGATTTAACTTTAATTCCTAAGCAGTAAACTCGTCTTAAATCTCTACCAAATAGGTGAATATGAGGATATAAAAAGAAATCTGCGACTGGAAAATGTTGCTTCGTTATTCTTCATTCAAATGAAAACAGAAAATCCATCAAATATACTCCTTAACAACAACAAATCTAAGCTCTGACAGGATAGCATT
Organism: Strongylocentrotus purpuratus; assembly: GCF_000002235.5. Classification (NCBI taxonomy): domain Eukaryota; kingdom Metazoa; phylum Echinodermata; class Echinoidea; order Camarodonta; family Strongylocentrotidae; genus Strongylocentrotus; species Strongylocentrotus purpuratus. The sequence continues at coordinate 30,417,318 of NW_022145614.1, read as the reverse complement.
TACGTAGGGATATCACTGCCATTCACTCTCACTGAGCCCATGACTCCCGTTCGTGACGTCACGGATAGAGGCCTGACTCTACGTGCACTTCCGGGTTTCAGACTTAGATATTTTGGTAGAGTTTACTCAAATAAATTCATTATTCTAAACTTGTTTTGTCGGGTGGACACCATTTGGTGTTATTATGGGGGTTAAAAGCTTTCTATTTATGTAATTATCTCAGTATTTGGGATTGTCTTAGAGTATCAGCTTTAAAGCTTATCTGCCATAGTTTACAGGAGGGATTAGAGTGCCCTGCAAGGTCACTGGACAGGTGGCTTTCTCATCAACTCAGCTCTCAGTTAACATAAGAAAAAGAGGATCATGGGGGACCAATGGTCACCGATTAGGCATTGTTTGTTATATAGAGGGTGCAAGTAGCTACAAGTAGTGCAATGGGCCTTTAAAAGGTATATCATGGCACTCATCCCAAGCAGAGTTATTCCAATTCACAGAAGAGTTGGTATTTAGAACATGTGACCCTGACACCACCAGCCAGGGGTCTGCCCCCCCCCCCCCCCCCCTCCTGGGGGATTCCCCTGCTGGGGATGACAGCTGTCTTTCATTCCTACCACGGTCATATGCCTGGTGATGACAAGTAAATGAAGCTAACTAGATCCCTTTGACACATAGGCCTGTTTGCTAATGAATCACTTTGCACACAGTTGCATGTACGGGCACCACACCCTCCCCCCCCCCCCCTTCCCACCGTCACATTGTCTGCTAAAGCATATTGTTTGTGTGCAAAGTGAGTGAGGGAAGTCATGTATGGAAAGGAAAGGTAGAGACATTGATCATTACTTTGTACATTTATTCATATCCTCATCTATCACAAGTGAAAAATAATTCAAGAATTATTCAAAGCAATATTACTAATAAACTTAACTGTATTTATAAGTCATGAAAGAAAATGTAATCTATTGCACATACGTTATCAATATCATTATTCATGCATTTGTCCTTATATTTCTATTTTCTCTTTCTGGACAAAACAAAGCTGGAAATTTATTTCGTGTAAACGTAAACTTGAAAAGTGAATTCCCCTGCATTTACAATTCAATTACTCATGTGTCATTGCATAGACGTAGTCCTTTGCATTCTTAAACTGTTTGCAAAGTTTCCATCCAAATTGATAATTTATGTACATACTGCATACCAGTATGTCAAAACACAAGTCTGAAAAAATAAAGCTTTGAATTTGACCTTTGTAGTCTAGATACTATATCTCCCTTCTTGGATACTTTTTTTCAAAAATCAAGTATGTTACAAAATCAGCACAGAGAAAGGAGAAAATAGAGACAGCCAGACAGATACAAGTCATTACCAACACCCCCTCCCCATCTCCCCATCCTTCCATCAGAAAGGTTGTGTCGCCTTCATTTTCGTGGAATAGGGATTCGTTGTCAAAACCACTAAAATCTAATATAGCTTGATTGCACATCAGCTTTAATGTGTGATCGATCGCCCATACTCTCTGATTGCCAATTTATCCTCGGATTCACGATGATCAAAACACACTTTTCGTTCGATGCTTTTGCCATTTCCAGCCTTTTAATGTGCACCGTTCTGCTTCAGTATGGCAGTGTACATTAAACATGTATGAAGGCCTATCCTACAAGTCAGCATGCAATCCACATTTCATATTGGTACACATATCATTTATTTGGAATCAGAAGTGCATTAACTCATATATTTTAACACAGATTAAACACCCTTTTAGCTCTAAATAGACGATGTGTCACTATGAACACGACGAACAAAGAAAGCGGACAAAATATACAGTTCCTCAGGTAGACAAAGGAACATCCCTTCACTGCTATTATGTAAAAAGGTGAATATGCATGTGACACCTGTTCTACACATTTATACATAATAGCAGTGAAGGGATGTTCCTTTGTCTACCTGAGGAACTGTATATTTTGTCCGCTTTCTTTGTCAGTCATGTTCATAGTGTATACTGACACTTTGAAATACAACAGGAATGCATTTAACATGCAGAACAAGGTAGAGCAGTGGTATCACAACAGGAAGGTTGTAGGTTCAAACCCATGTTGATGCACTAGCCAAGGAAAAAAATACATGGGGGCTCGAGGCAAATTAGCCCCTGAAATGTCATAAAAGAGCCCCCAAAAATTTGTATACACTTCAATGCAAAACAAATTAAAGAGTGTTAATTTCATGCAAGCAAGCTTGAAAACTAGCCCCAAAAATGTTTTAAGTATTTTTTTCCCTGGCACTAGCACCCTTTGGTAAGGCATTACTCCTCAACTATTCCACAGATAAGACTACACTGTATACAGGCTATATGCCCCCCCCCTCCGTAATTATATACAGGCTTACTTGCCTTCTCTGCAGTCCAGTAAAATTATTAAAAAATATATATATATTTCAAGATATGATTTCTATTTCACTAAAGATACTTTGGAAAATTGGTGTACTGGAAATATGCTAGATGGTTATACACAAGAAAATAAGAGTGTATAATGCGATTACAAGAAAGAGTTTTATAGGAGGACGAGTGTTGTCACAAATATATTCACTGGATGACTTCTGGGTGCAGCCATGGATGAAAATAAAACATTTTCCAATTACGGAGATGACCCTACGATGATTTACGGTTGGTTGGCTGGCTACACACATACATGACATTAATGATTCAAGTCTTCTCAACTGTATACCAAAGAGGACTAAAGCACTCAAGTGATTGTTTCCATTGATATCCCTTTGTGACTGGCGACTAGTGCAATACAACAGCAGCAGATCAGGAAAGAATATGTTTGATTTGCATAGAGAAAACATTTCAAGCCGAATCCAGTCTCAGATACCCTTCTCATCATAATGATAACATACAGTATGTGTTTATCAGAAACTGATTTTCCTTACTCTAGATTGAACACTCTGAACCAGTATGATTACTTTAAAAATAAAAAGAGACTTGCTTCATTCATGAACAGCCATGATGTAAATACGTCAGATTTAGTCGATGCACAACTGAAACAATTTTTTTGAGCAGCTGGAGGAAAAATTTATTTAAAATATACAGGCCTAGTGCCTAATGGGTACAAGATTTTATTCATTGTAAATTTGTAACGTAATGAAGCGTAAGCTTTTGGTTATCAAAAGACTGGACCAATAAAACCCCTGATTTGACAAAAGTTGTTTTTCTTCAACAAGACTGCCTGTTTGGCTTTCTTTTGTTCAGTTCTTAATTATATTTCATTATTTAGAAGATGTCTCAGGATAGAAACCAAGCTTGAAAGAAAGCGATGGGTGGTAAGAGATAAAGAGAGAGAGGGACCAAGGAGGGGCTGGGGGAAGGCAGAAGGGGGGGGGGGGTGATCTACCTCTAGGCCTACAAAGGATGAGGAGGTTTATTGGATTAGAGAAGAGTTCTTGTAAAAGATGAAGTAAGAAAGAGATCATCAAGAAAAGGGGAAAGTAGGACGATGAGGTACAGGATGGTAGAGGGGGGGGGGGGGGGGAGGGACAAGAGAAAGGGGTAAATCATAAGAAGATGAAAATTTAAGCTGTTCGTTCGTGTCTCCTTAGATCAAGATTAAAGTATCTTTAAAGTAAAATTGAAGCAAGTAACATTAACAAAGATGCGAATCATGCGATCCGAGTGCCCATTCCACAATCACAAGAATAAACAAAACTTCAGATATCTCCCATGAATTCATGCTCAGATCCGAATCCCTGCTTACGTGCGACTAAAAACAAACTCCATTTTTCCCTCCAAATAAAGGCAACCATGCTGACATCGACCAAGATGAGACGACAATTGGCATTGCAACCCTATACCCTCATAGGGTAATAGCCCTAGCACCCCGCTAAACGTGACGAGGGTGCCAAACATCGGTTCCACCGTGCATCCTATGCAGCGCCTGCATAATTGCAAGTGACACGATCGAGAAAACGTTTTTCTCCGGCCTGCATCACATTCCAGCCATGATTGCTGCAGTAGGGATTGCTCAGAACCTCCATTGTGGAAAGTATGTGTTAGGGCTATAAAGCATCGTCAACATGTTTGGAGATGAAATGGGCATAACGGGCCATAAAAATATGACATGGAGCAGAATCAATGAATTCATATCTCTTCTTATATCATTGATATTGATCAACCGGAAAAAGGAAATGGTGAAAACCATATTTTTGAATATAACTCTTTATACAAAAATGCATTACATTTACCCTGTACAAATCTAACTTGCTACAGAACATGGGATGGGATAGGTTTTTGGGGGTAATTTATTCCTAGCTTGATGACTGGAAATTTGCACAGAGTGATTTTGACAGACATCTATGTTATATCTTTTAATTGAAATGAAAAATAGATTTCTGAAATATCATGGCTTGCCAATCTTAATCCACATTCTAATACTAAATATCAGACACATGCAGTTATATTATTGCCACTCCTGCCACATTTTGCACGGGTGGTTTAACTTTTCATAAAAAAGAATATACCAGGGTAAGATTTTTCACACATTTATTGTTAGAACATTATTTTAAAGATATATTTGCTGACCCAAGTTATTTAAATCCCATTTTTTCTCTCACCTTATCCCAATTTCTAATTTTAAATCGATAAAAACTAATTATTGAGGTGAGACACTCGATACTTACAAAATATTATCTTTGCATACTCGGAGTCAAGGTTTTATATGTACACTTTCCCTGCCTCTATATCTATATTCCACCTCGGGCAGAATTGTAAAGGGCAGAATAAAAGGGCCTCTAAAATTGAAATAAAGAGGGATACGATGAATTAAATCAATATCACTGATCATCTTGACCTAGTAGGTCTATCATAATATCAACACCTCAGGGAAAGTGACCTGAAAAGTTTCTCAAAAGGCCCGTTTTCATCAGACCAAAGTTGCAAAATAACGCGCCAATTTTAACTAGCCCTATCTCAAATTAGCCAGCTAATTTGCATCTTCATCAGCCCGCAGTTGCAATTAGCGGGCTATTCGGTCGAGAAAATATTCAGAGAAATCTTGGTCTTGTTTCCGAAATGGCCCACTATTTGGGGGAAGTAGCAAGCTAATTGGCGCCGTCCGAGCTACTTTGTGATGAGCGTATGGGTCAGGTGAAGATGCAATTTCGAGCTTCGGGAAAATATCCCGAGTCTGAAAATAGGGTTATTTTGAAACTTCAGTCTGATGAAAATTCAGTCTGATGAGGACAGGCCTATTTGGTATTGAGAAATAGGTCATACTGAATTGGAAAGCTATCTAATCATTTTAACACTTCAGAGCAGGTTCTTGAATAGGTAGTAGGTACATTGAAATTATGTAAGAATTAGCAATTTCATAATCTAGATTCAGTCACTGCTAGACACAGAGAAAACAAAAAATGTAAAATTTATTATTATTTTAATCTAAAAAAGTTTTTCTAATAATTTCCCTTTTCAAAACACTTCACTATACATTTCAGTCTCTGTCTCTGGGATATCCTTTTCATTTCTCTTTTTATCTGTATATCTCTCAAAAGTGTGACATTTCCATTACAGTCTTTACCTGTCTCTTGTTTTCTTCCCTTTTTGTCTCTCTCTCTCTCTCTCTCTCTCTCTCTCTCTCTCTCTCTCAGAATTTTTCTTCCCCCTTTCCAAATCTCTTTTCTAAGCTTATCTCCTGACAGCCTCTTCAACTCATCTTTCCAGCTCATCTGACTATCAAACTATCTGCATCACCCCCCCCCCACCTTCTCCTTCCAATCTTCCTTTCTCATCCTTGATCCAGAGTCATCAATAACCCTGCTTCTTTTTAGTACTAGTCCACTTAGCTTGCACCAAGGCATGGCAATGCTGACACGTTGACACATAGAAATACAATTTGAATGGGTGATCCTTTAGATTTGGACGTCTTCTGATGTCTGGACTCATTTAAATTCTACCAAATAAAACAATGTAAAGGAAATCTGACCAAAATTGTGGAAGGATAGAGCCCGGACTTCATGACACATTACTGGGTCTCGGGCTATGTAATATTTTAGAAAATGGCAGAAAGTATAACAGCATTATGAACAAAAATGTTTTAAAAAAGAATCAATATATATATATATATATATATATATATATATATATATATATATATATATATATATATATATATGTATTACCATTTTGATACAAATTTGACTATTATATAACACAACTTTGATTCTTTACAAAGAGTTCAAGCAGTTGTGCCTCTTTAAACGTTAGAATCCTTAGATGAGAATCACTTTCCGTCTTGGATTGCAGAAAATTGCACCAAGAGATTTGAAGAATCAACTGGAATATGAGAAGCTTGGAGCCGGCCAGCTATAAGAGCCCAGACTGAGCAAATAATTTCCAGTGCTTTGAAACCGATATACATGTACATGTGGTAATGACCATGTCATGGATGCATAATATTAATAACTGGTCAAATTACTTGTACTAAAAAATGCCTTGAATTTGTCTAAAGGTCTGTCCGAAACAAAACTACATGTACATGTACATGTACATGTAGAGCTGGGCAATATATCACTAGCTGCAATAATGCCATAATCTTTTTTCAAAATCAGTGCATTTTTTAAAACCAATTAAAGGTGAAAGTGAAAACAACAATAACAATTATTAGAAAGTACAATCAGCTAATAGCTTCTAGAGAGTGGCGAGCAAATAAGCAACATACTTCACAGCATATATTGGTTTATTTTGATAACAGCCACATGTAGTTTGTTCTATACTTCTAGTTGTTCCGAAATATACATGTGAGCCAACTTTCCCATCTTTAAATACACAGAAAACATATAAACAATTAATTGTTTCCCATAAGCCTGTATAGCTTTCTTTTAAATAGTTCCACTTTATAAGCTCCAGACAACAGTTGTTAGGTTTGCAGCGGAAGAAGTGCGGATGTTGCAACAATGCCCGGTTTGCAGGAGCTGAACAAATTTGTAATGCTTTGTATAGAGTCTTGAAGTGTTTATATTGTGCATCTTGGCATAGTTTAGAAGCTTTCCCTGCTGAATGTAGCACTTTCTAGTCCAGCATCCTTAGTCCTACACAATTTTAATGAGGACAGGATTCGGCCTACATAATGGGTATCTCCTTGTATTCAATGCCTCCTTGAGGGTAATAATGATGATGATCCACATCTGTTTCAAACATTTATTCATTAGTAATCATAGGTTCTGCAAATTAAATAAGTAAAATTTCAGATTAAAACCAAACTTCAGCTGAACATGCAATAGTACTATTAAATAGCAAAGTAATGAGGAAACAAATATATTTTTTTTATCTGATTTTTTTTTTTTGGGGGGGGGGGGGATTTTTTTTTTTTATAGCTGTCCCTCACAACCGCATTTCTCAGGTACAACTCTTTGGTTATAGTCAATGTGATTTTCCAGCAAATTTTCATTTAGTTTGATTATGACATCGAAATGGTCAAACCAACCCATTTCAGAAATATATTAGGCCTATCATGCAGGCTATCATGCAGGCTATCATGCCCATGTCTCTGAAAATATCATTTTACTACCGGTACTAGGAATTAAAATGAGCTAATTCAGAATGAGCCTGTTCCAGTATACGTTTGGCACATGGACTGGACAAATTCAAAGCTAATGCTATGGTCACATTACCCAAAGATACCCTGCTCGGCGGCCGAGCGGCGAGTTTTTTTAACCAGTTCTGCCCGGCGGCTGGCCAGCCACCGAGCGGCGGCCGCCCAGGCACCGCTCGTTTTTAGGGCATCGCTCGGTCGCCGCTGAAGTTTTAGCGCGGAGTTAAAACTTGGGCGGCGCCTGCTCACTTTTCACTCGCCGCCCAAAATACGCTCGGTGCCTGGGCGGTCGCCGCCCGGGCATTGACCTAATCGCTGGGCGATGCCTAAATTTCAGCAGCGACCGAGCAGGCTACTGATCGGTCGGCCGCTGCTCTGATTTGTGACCATAGCTTAACATGATGAAACTTTGAAATCTTCATAAAAAACATCATGGGTGCAAGAATACCCAATGTTTTAATAGTGGGAAGGAGAAAATGGAACACTATTACGTGATCTTCATAATATCCTAGCTGGTTCTCATTTAAACATGGACATTGTACATGTATACAGCATACAGCATATCTCAGTATATTCCAGTATACATGTATGCCCCAGCTAGCTTTAGGGCATTATACAGACAGTACTTGCAAATTCAAAGCTATCAAGAGTAAGACCTTGAAATCTTCTGTAAAAAATCAAGGTGCCAGAATATGCAATGTTTAGTGGGCAGTAGAAGATGCAGAAACACAATTACACTGCCAGCATGGATTCCCTGCGGCCTAAGCGTACTGCCGTCTGATTTGATTCACAAGATAGCCACGTCAATTGGACAGCGGGTAATCGCTCACGGGCTCCCCGCAGACATCTCCTTTCATCAGGGGCCAGCGGATGGCAATTGGATGAGCCGCTTGGATTCCATCTTCTGTCCTCCTCCTCCAACATTTCAGGCAGAATCGGCGATCTCCATAATAAAGCCCCATTTAGACATGATGCGTTAAACTGCCTGAAGACAGTGACAGCAAAACTTTGCATGTGAATGAATGGCAAGAAGCAAACAATTATTATTTTTTTTATTGGGGGGGGGGGGTAGGGGGGATTAAGAAAACGTTGCCACACTGTCCCTGGCCTATGTGTACTCACTGATCAATATGTCAAAGGATAATAAATATTTACACAAATTAATTTTGCTGCAACAGTTCTTTTTTAAATTCAAGTCACACCAACGAGACCGACACCACGCCGACAACAGACCAAATTACACCATGTAACTAATACAGCCAGGAATCATCGGTTTACAGTCAGTTTGGGGGTTATGTGGCAGTGTGACTGGGGTATTGAGCGGTTTACCAGCTCGGGTCTGAATGAACCCATGCATACATGTACATGCAAGATAGAAGATAGCAGCAGATTCTGTATCATGCACACTGGTCACGGGCATCAAACAGTTGGGGTGGTAATGCCCCATGAAGTTCAATGTTGGTTTGTAGCCCCCCTGGCATGAAACCAACTCTGAAAGATGCTTCATCCCCAGTGTGATGTCCGAGGAGGTTTGAAGAGGGGGTATTCCAAATACCAAAATGACCCCAGGACACTTAGCTATATTTATTCATGGTTATATACATTTATGGAGATATATTTATTCAGCTGTTCAGGCCTATAGAGGCCTAAATGTGGGCCTTAAAATTCCTGATACTTGGTTTGCATGCAAGTGTAGAGGTATACAAATTGTTTCTTCTGTCCATGTTTATGCATGAAATAGAATACCAAGATACAATATAATATAAAATACAATACATTTAAAACATGTGCCTACATGAAATAACAAAGAATGTGTCGAAATTATCAGAGAGACATACAAAAAATAAAAATAAATGAAAGCTTTGATTTACATCAAAAGTCTGTATTTTAGAAAGCATTTTTAATTGCTCACATTCAGATTTTAAGATCCTATTTGTACCACATTCTATCTCCTGTCATTTAATCCTTAAGATCCATATGAGGTGACGGTGACGTATTGCTTCAACATACTAATCACAATGAGCTTCCAAATATAGAATGCGTGAGTGCATTGAAAACTGCATGTCCATTTGGGGTATATACAGACTTAGGTTCACACGAGTGTGAAAAATGACACTAAGCAATAGTTACAACACATGAATTGGCGCTCCATGACATTACAAAAAAAAAATTCTTGACTATGGTTGCCTGGAAGGCTCTTTCTACTCTCACAACTACACCCTAATATAACCTCCCATATTCCTTTTCCTCCATACATCTCTCCCATCTCTATCAGTATCACTGTCAGTTCCTCTCTCTCTCTCTCTCTCTATCTTTTTCTGTCTGTCTCTGTTTGTCTTTCTTTCTGTCTGTCTGTCTTTCTCTCTGTATGTCTGTCTTTCTCTCTGTATGTATGTCTCTCTCTCTCTCTCTTTGCCTCTCTCTCGCTCTCTCTCTCTATCTGTATCTGTCTGTCTCTCTGTCTCTCTCTCTGTCTCTCTCTCTCTCTCTCTCTCTCTCTCTCTCTCTCCCTCTGTATCTCTCTTTCTCCTGCCCTCTTTCTTTTCTTCTCCTGATTCTATTTCTCAGCTCAGATTCCACCCACACTTATATTTTACAAAATCAGGGGCCAGAGATATTCATAATTTGTTTTTATTTGTTTAGTCTTTTGTTTTTGTGTGTATAAACATTGTCATTGTCCCTTTTCTCATGTGATTCACTCACAACAATGGGATGTCATGAACAAAGTATGCCTACTTCATTCAAATTATGAAGGTCATTGTTAAATATTTCTGAATTTTCTGTACAAACCACATGTAAATGTTATTGAGGTTATTTTTTTGTAATGTTGTCTTCTTTTGTATAAGCTAGCCTACATGGATTTGCTGAAAACATCCTTGCGACTGAAAGTAGGTTTTTGATCACCGAATTGAAAATAAACTAGACATATAATACTTGTTTGGAACAAGTATAGGTGGGCTGGTCAACTTAAATTTGAGACAAAATAGAGCAAAAATAAGCGAGATACTGCTTAAAAAATTTTTTTTTTAAATATCATGTAGTTTCATGACGTGAACGAAATTCACCTTCTATAGGGATAAGGCAAATTATGAAGGCCTTTTGACATGAGGCCTTTAATCGAGATTTTCACTATGATGACGTCATCAAAATGAAAAATGGTTATTTTAAAGCTTGTAGAGAATTGTCTTAGCTACAACATATCGAAATTTTGAAGAAAATTGATCAATATTTACAGAGATACAATCAATTTTCCATAAATATGCTGACGTCATAATATGCAAATTCGTATTTTGATTTCCAAGGCCATTGTGATGATGTCACGATACACTTAATGATGGACATGAAATCATATCTCCGACTCATACTCTATCTAAATATGAAAAAAAATTGAGGATCCCGGTGCATTCCAAAGAGCTATAATGGATTTTGTATAGGCATGTTTTTGCCCATATATGCTATGCATTATAAGAGCTCACGCGCACGGACATTTATCTTGATTGGACGCTCATCTTAAAATTAATGGTCATAAAGAGATGAACATAGTATCAAATTGTTTGGAAAAATATGGGAATTATCATGAAATAAAAAAAAGGCGATTCTACGTTGTGTAATGGTGTTACGCGCGAAAACGCGCGCGCATGCGCGTGTGCGCAATTTTTTATAAAATGCTTAAAATGACCTGAAACGTATGCAAAATAAATTTAAGACGATTTTGAGCATTTCAAAATTTTGCGCGCGCACTGACGCGCGGACGTACGCGCACGCGCGCGTTTTTTTACCTGAAATTGACCGGACTGATATTGACCTTGATCATGATAAATATGAATGTGAAATTACTATTAGTTATGAAGATATGATCATGAGTTGATTTTCAGAAAATTTCACAAAATGGCGCCTAGATGACGTCATCATTCAAGGTCAAGGTTGAAAAATTTGCTGTGTTTTGTGCATATGCCTATACATATGTGTGCCAAATTTCAAGGTATTTGATTGAGCCATTTTCATATTATCTTGCACACAAAAAAGTGGGTCGAAATAAGAAAAATAAATAATAAACTAGACATATAATACTTGTTTGGAACAAGTATACATGTAGGTGGGCTGGTCAACTTAAAGATGAAGTTGAGTTCTGGTCATGCGATTGCATTGTTAAAAAAACGCTGTGAAATCGACCAGAAAAGGTTGATCATCTAGTATATAAGAATTTGTGTGTATTTGCAAGGTTCTGGAATCATCAAAATGATAAGAAATTTGGCCAAGTCTTGGTAAAGTTACAAACACTGTACACAGGAAGATGTTTATGGGACTACACAAACATGTGGCGTAAAAAACCTACCCCCCGAGTTTTACGAGTTACATGACATATTTAGAATATAAAGGCATTTGAAGAGCCATGCTTTTCAGGGAACATGTCTTATCTGATGTTCTTCCACACTTGCATAATAAGAATGATAACGCTCACAAATTATTTTTCACCTCTTCCCAGAACTCAACCTTCTCTTTAAAGGTAATACAAAGTTTTGGTATTGGGTCATGAATTTGGTTCAAATGAACATATTGAAAGCATATACGATCCTACAATATTCAGTAATCGTTGTCGCGGTCGAAATCGACTCTAAAGTTATGAAATTTTAAATAATAAACACTTTATGTTGAATAGCTCCCTCTCAAGGTCAAGATATTAATTAAGTTATAAAACAATGTTTATTGACTAAAATCGACCGATAAGCTATTCTCGTTCGGAAATTATATATCACAACTACACACTTTGAGATTTTCATGGTCGTAGCTACCATTGTACGGCCGTAGGAGCTATTTGAAATTTATCAAAATTTACCGGGAGCACCGGTAAATCTTTATATTCGATTTTTCTCGAAAGCAGAAACGTTTTAGGGGCTAAAATTTCTGGTGTTTTTAATTCATCCACATGGGCATCCAAATATATCAAAATTGTAAAGAATCACTTTCCACCCATTTTTCAAAATTTCCCAAAACTTTGTAATACCTTTAAATTTGAGACAAAATAGAGCAAAAATAACTGAAGCGAGATACTGCTTAAAAATGCTTAAAAATTCTTAAAAAACAATATCATGTAGTTTCATGACGTGAACGAAATTCACCTACTATAGGGATAACGGAAATTATGAAATGTTTGACATGAGGCCTTTAATCGAGATTTTCACTATGATGACGTCATCAAAATAAAAAATAATTATTACTGCGCTTGTAGAGAATTGTCTTAGCTACAACATATCGAAATTTTGAAGAAAATTGATCAATATTTACAGAGATACAATCAATTTTACATATTGCTGACGTAATAATATGCAAATTCGTATTTTGAGTTCCAAGGCCATTGTGATGATGTCACGATACACTTAATGGCCAAATGAGACATGAAATCATATCTCCGACTCATACTCTATCAGAATATGAAAAAAAATTGAGGATCTCGGTGCATTTCAATGAGCTATAATGGATTTTGTATAGGCATGTTTTTGCCCATATATGCTATGTATTATAAGAGCTCGCGCGCACGGACATTTATCTTGAATGGACGCTCATCTTAATATTAATAGTCATAAAGAGATGAACATAGTATTAAATTGTTTAAACAAATATGGAATTTATCATGAAAGAAAAAAAATGGCGATTCTGCGTTGTGTAATGGTGTTACGCGCGAAAACGCGCACGCATGCGCGTGTGCGCGATTTTTTTATAAAATGCTTAAAATGACCTGAAACGTATGCAAAATAAATTAAAGACGATTTTGAGCATTTTAAAATTTTGCGCGCGCACTGACGCGCGGACGTACGCGCACGCGCGCGTTTTTTGTCCTGAAATTGTCCGGACTGATATTGACCTTGATCATGATAAATATGAATGAGAAATGACGTACCGTTATGAAAAGATGATCATGAGTAAATTTTCAGAAAATTTCACAAAATGGCGCCTAGATGACGTCATCAGTCAAGGTCAAGGTTGAAAAGTTTGCTGTGTTTTGTTCATATGCCTATACATATGTGTGTCAAATTTCAAGGTATTTGATTGAACCATTTTCAAATTATCTTGAACACAAAAAAGTGGGTAGAAATAAGAAAAATAAACTAGACATATAATACTTGTTTGGAACAAGTATAGGTGGGCTGGTCAACTTAAATTTGAGACAAAATAGAGCAAAAATAAGCGAGATACTGCTTAAATATTCTTGAAAAACAATATCATGTAGTTTCATGACGTGAACGAAATTCACCTTCTATAGGGATAACGCAAATTATAAAGGCCTTTTGACATGAGGCCTTTAATCGAGATTTTCACTATGATGACGTCATCAAAATGAAAAATGGTTATTACTGAGCTGATAGAGAATTGTCTTAGCTACAACATATCGAAATTTTGAAGAAAATCGATCAATATTTACAGAGATACAATCAATTTTCCATAAATATGCTGACGTCATAATATGCAAATTCGTATTTTGAGTTCCAAGGCCATTATGATGTTGTCACGATACACCTAATGGCCAAATGAGACATGGAATCATATCTCCCACTCATACTCTATCTAAATATGAAAAAAAATTGAAGGTCACGGTTCATTCCAAAGAGCTATAATGAATTTTGTATAGGCATGTTTTTGCCCATATATGCTATGTATTAAAAGAGCTCGCGCGCACTGACATTTATCTTGAATTGACGCTCATCTTGTTATTAATGGTCATAAAGAGATAAACATGGTATCAAATTCCTTGAAAAAATATAATAAATATCATGAAGAAAAACAAATGGCGATTTTATGTTTTGTAATGGTGTTACGCGCGAAAACGCGCGCGCATGCGCTTACGCGCGATTTTTTATAAAATGCTTTAAATGACCTGAAACGTATGCAAAACAAATTTGAGACGATTTTGAGCATTTAAACATTTTGCGCGCGCACTGACGCGCGGACGTACGCGGACGCGCGCGTTTTTTGACCTGAAATTGACCGGACACACATTGACCTTGATCGTGATAAATATGAATGAGAAATGAATTACCGTTATGAAAATATGATCATGAGTAAATTTTCAGAAAATTTCACAAAATGGCGCCTAGATGACGTCATCAATCAAGGTCAAGGTTGAAAACTTTGCTGTGCCTTGTTCATATGCCTATACATATGTGTACCAAATTTTAAGATATTTGATTGAGCCATTTTCAAATTATCTTGCACACAAAAAAGTGGGTCGAAATAAGAAAAATAAATAATAAAGAATAATAATAATAACTAGACATATAATACTTGTTTGGAACAAGTATAGGTGGGCTGGTCAACTAAAATTCGAGACAAAATAGAACAAAAAGAAGCGAGATACTGCTTAAAAATTCTTAAAAAGCAATATCATGTAGTTTCCTGACGTGAACGAAATTCACCTTCTATAGGGATAACACGCAAATTATGAAATTTCTGACATGAGGCCTTTAATCGAAATTTTCACTATGATGACGTCATCAAAATGAAAAATGGTGTTGACTGAGCTTGTAGAGAATTGTCTTAGCTACATCATATTGAAATTTGGAAGAAAATCGATCAATATTTACAGAGATACAATCAATGTTACATAAATATGCTGACGTCATTATATGCAAATTCGTATTTTGAGTTCCAAGGCCATTATGATGATGTCACGATATACTTAATGGCCAAATGAGACATGGAATCATATTTCCGACTCCTACTCTATCTAAATATGAAAAAACATTGAAGGTCACGGTTCATTCCAAAGAGCTATAATGGATTTTGTATAGGCATGTTTTTGCCCATATATGCTATGTAATAAAAGAGCTCGCGCGCACGGTCATTTATCTTGACTTGACGCTCATCTTGTTATTAATGGTCATAAAGAGATAAACATGGTATCAAATTCCTCGAAAAAATTTGAGAAATATCATGAAAGAAAAAAGAATGGCGATTCTATGTTGTGTAATGGTGTTATGCGCGAAAACGCGCGCGCATGCTCGTACGCGCGATTTTTTATAAAATGCTTAAGATGACCTGAAACGTATGCAAAATAAATTTGAGACGATTTTGAGCATTTAAATTTTTTGCGCGCGCACTGACGCGCGGACGTACGCGCACGCGCGCGCTTTTTGACCTGAATTTGACCGGACTGATATTGACCTTGATCATGATTAATATGAATGAGAAATTACTTTTGGTTATGAAGATATGATCATAAGTTGATTTTCAAAATTTTTCACAAAATGGCGCCTAGATAACGTCATCAGTCAAGGTCAAGGTCGAAAAATTTGCTGTGTTTTGTGAATATGCCTATACATATGTGTTTTAAATTTTAAGATATTTGATTGAGCCATTTTCAAATTATCTTGAACACAAAAAAGTGGGTCGAAATAAGAAAAATAAATAATAAATAAATAATAATAATAACTAGACATATAATACTTGTTTGGAACAAGTATAGGTGGGCTAGTCAACTTAAATTTGAGACAAAATAGAGCGAAAATAAGCGAGATACTGCTTAAAAATTCTTAAAAAACATTATCATGTAGTTTCATGACGTGAACGTAATTCACCTTCTACAGGGATCAGGCAAATTATGAAGGCCTTTTGACATGAGGCCTTTAATCGAGATTTTCACTATGATGACGTCATCAAAATGAAAAATGGTTATTTTAAAGCTTGTAGACAATTGTCTTAGCTACAACATATCGAAATTTTGAAGAAAATTGATCAATATTTACAGAGATGCAATCAATTTTCCATAAATATGCTGACGTCATAATATGCAAATTCGTATTTTGAGTTCCAAGGCCATTGTGATGATGTCACGATACACTTAATGGCCAAATGAGACATGAAATCATGTCTCCGACTCATACTCTATCTAAATAGGAAAAAAATTAAGGATCCCGGTGCATTCCAAAGAGCTATAATGGATTTTGTATAGGCATGTTTTTGCCCATATATGCTATGTATTATAAGAGCTCGCGCGCACTGACATTTATCTTGAATGGACGCTCATCTTAAAATAATGGTCATAAAGAGATGAACATAGTATCAAATTGTTTGACAAAATATGGGAATTATCAAGAAAGAAAAAAATTGGCGATTCTACGTTGTGTAATGGTGTTACGCGCGAAAACGCGCGCGCATGCGCGTGTGCGCGATTTTTTATAAAATGCTTAAAATGACCTGAAACGTATGCAAAAAAAATTTGAGACGATTTTGAGCATTTAAAATTTTTGCGCGCGTATTGACGCGCAGACGTACGCGCATGCGCGCGTTTTTTGACCTTAATTTGACCGGACTGATATTGAACTTGATCATGATAAATATGAATGAGAAATTACTTTTGGTTATGAAGATATGATCAAGAGTTGATTTTCAAAAAAATTCACAAAATGGCACCTAGATGACGTCATCAGTCAAGGTC
Organism: Strongylocentrotus purpuratus; assembly: GCF_000002235.5. Taxonomy (NCBI): domain Eukaryota; kingdom Metazoa; phylum Echinodermata; class Echinoidea; order Camarodonta; family Strongylocentrotidae; genus Strongylocentrotus; species Strongylocentrotus purpuratus. The sequence continues at coordinate 30,400,311 of NW_022145614.1, read as the reverse complement.
AAGGTCGAAAAATTTGCTGTGTTTTGTGAATATGCCTATACATATGTGTGTTAAATTTTAAGATATTTGATTGAGCCATTTTCAAATTATCTTGCACACAAAAAAGTGGGTCGAAATAAGAAAAATAAATAATAAACTAGACATATAATACTTGTTTGGAACAAGTATAGGTGGGCTGGTCAAACTGAACTTTGAGACAAAATAGAGCAAAAATAAGCGAGATACTGCTAAAAAAAACAATGTCATGTAGATTAAAGATGTACGAAATTCACCTTCAATAGGCATAACACGCTACTTAAGACATTTCTGATATGTGCCCTTTAATCGTAATTTTCACTATGATGACGTCATCAAAATGAAAAATGGTGATGACTAAGCTTGTAGAAAATTGTCTAAGCTACATCATATCGAAATTTGGAAGAAAATCGATAAATATTTCCAGAGATACAATCAATTTTACATAAATATGCTGACTTCATAATATGCAAATTCCTATTTTGAGATCCAAGGCCATTATGATGATGTCACGATACACTTAATGGCCAAATGAGACATGGAATCATATCTTCGACTCATACTCTATCTAAATATGAAAAAAATTGAAGGTCACGGTTCATTCCAAAGAGCTATAATGGATTTTGTATAGGCATGTTTTTGCCCATATATGCTATGTATTAAAAGAGCTCGCGCGCACGGGCATTTTTCTTGAATTGACGCTCATCTTGTTGTTAATGGACATAAAGAGATAAACATGGTATCAAATTCCTCGAAAAAATATGAGAAATATCATGAAAGAAAAAAAAATGGCGATTCTATGTTGTGTAATGGTGTAACGCGCGAAAACGCGCGCGCATGCTCGTGCGCGCGATTTTTTTATAAAATGCTTAAAATGACCTGAAACGTATGCAAAAAAAATTTAAGACGATTTCGAGCATTTAAAATTTTTGCGCGCGTAATGACGCGCGGACGTACGCGCACGCGCGCGTTTTTTGACCTGAATTTGACCGGACTGATATTGACCTTGATCATGATAAATATGAATGAGATATTACTTTTGGTTATGAAGATATGATCATAAGTTGATTTTCAAAATTTTTCACAAAATGGCGCCTAGATGACGTCATCAGTCAAGGTCAAGGTCGAAAAATTTGCTGTGTTTTGTGAATATGCCTATACATATGTGTGTTAAATTTTAAGATATTTGATTGAGCCATTTTCAAATTATCTTGAACACAAAAAAGTGGGTCGAAATAAGAAAAATAAATAATAAATAATAATAATAATAATAAAGGCAATTTTAACAAAATTATAAGGTGGTCTGTATTAGATACAGCCCACCTAATAAAGGCAATTTTAACAAAATTATAAGGTGGTCTGTATTAGATACAGCCCACCTAATAAATAAATAAATAAATAATAAATAAAGGCGATTTTAACAAAAATATAAGGTGGTCTGTATTAGATACAGCCCACCTGATAAAACAAACAAACAAACATGTACATGTACAGTACGTGTTATACAGTAACTACTAAATAGTGATGAGCATTTGTATGAAGCATTTAACTGTAAGAATGTTTTTCCTTGTAGAAACATGCTGAGCCTGAACAAGCATGTACTGTACAAGCCCTGTAGGGCACTGCATTTTAGAGTGCTCAAACAAAATACGATACATCAAATACACCAGTAAGAAACTTGAAGGAATTTATGCAAATATTGTACAAGTTATGCAATGTGTATCATTACTGACGCTAATAATGCAATGTATCAACACCCTGTAGTTTGTTTTACGCACAAGTTTGTTGATTTTGACTAGAGAGTAAATAGGAACAATCTGAAGTTCAATAGCTTTAGAGTTAGATGCTAAATATATGAGAAGAAAGTCAAGGAGGAAGCCAATATCATGAGCCAGATCTCACTTTGCTGTTGTTCTTTAAGTTTAATAGCAACAGTCCTTTTAGCTCACTAGCTGACTGACTGTCTTCAGGTCAATACATTTTCACAAAAAGTCAGTTTTCAGTCAACAAATTTTGTAGAAGTTCTATGATATTTGAATTACATTGTATTTATGCAACTTGGTAAAAGGATACAAAACCAAGTCAAAAGCTTTAACACTACATTGTATGTCCATTAATATTGCATGCCAGTAATTCATCTCAGAGATTAGCTCGGTATAAATATAAGTTCATTTGAAATCCTGAGTATACGTGTAGTTCCATTGATGTACAGCCATATATTTAGTTCCCCAGCCCACCCCCCCCCCCCCACGTGTAAGTGATAAAACTGTCCAAATCAAGATAATTTATGGAAGACTGCTTGAATGCCTAGAGTTCAAAACCTTTTAAAAAACAATCACTCATTGCTAAACAAGAGCTACATTTACACTGCAACCACAAATTATGAATTTTTACGTTGCTCAAACATGCGTTTCGCAATACAATGATTCGTTATAAAGCATTCAGACTTCAAAAATACAATTATTCATCATATAGCTATACGTGACTTGTATACAATAGGCCTGTCTTCACCAGCTCGAGATTGCCAAATATCCCGCTATTTGAACTATCGCAATCGCAAACTATCCAGCTAATTTGCGTCTTTATCAGCCCGAAGTTGCAATTAGCGAGATAGTTTGCAAAATATCCAGCTATTTGTCCGGTGCGTCTTCACCAGACCGAAGACTCACACTATGCGCGAATGCTGAGCAATTTCTTAAGGTCAAGTTTCAAGTTTCGAGGTCGAATCTCGAGCTGATGAAGATGCGATTAGTTCAAAACACGGTTGCATCCTTTCTCAATTTTGTAGAATCACGAAAAACGGCGATCACAATCGCGGATCGTAAACTCACTTGTAAAGGTGCGTTTAAGATCGGCGATGCTGCAAAATCTGCGATTCTGGGAAGCATAAGCGCACAATCATTTGTAAACGTGTTTAAATGGGGTCAACGCACTGACCTCTAGTGGGTCTACGTAGCATGCGCAGTGCAGGTTTGCAAATCCAGCTGCAAGGATACCCAGCCAGATTTACCTGGAGGAGCCAGATAAGTGAACATAAACAGTACACCGTGGAACTGCGATTACGATGAGCGTTTCAGATCGCTCATTCTACCTTCAAAATCAAGCATAAACGCACCCCAAGACCATCCTGGCAAGACCATGATTTGTTTCTTGAAGAAGGCATCTTGATCGTGATATGGAAGGAGCAGAGATCACAGACAAAATGTGTAAACAAAGAGAATTTTGTCTCGTACAGGCAGCAAGAATTTAGTATTTATGATAAGAGGACTGTGATAAATTTTATCTTGCATAGAATTCTGAGTTGTTTGGTTTGAACTAGAGATGGAAAATTATTATAAACATGTCAAAATAATGGTATGTAGCCTATTTGTTCTACAGTCATGGTGGGTGGTTAAAGGGGGTTTAATTTGAATTCATTCTACAGAAAATAGTAATTTTGCACTGAAACTATTTTGTTGAAAGCGAAATCTTTTTTCTTTCTTTTGCGGGAGCTTTTGACAACAGCCTTTTGTTAATGTTTACTTCCAATATGCATGATTTCCTGAAGGCAGTTTTCATATTTCTGCAAGTACATCCTTTGTCTGACTTTCAGAGCTCATGCAATCCCAGCTCCCCTCCCATATGCAAGTCCCCCCCCCCCCCCCCATTTGACTGGTACACATGCAGATTGTACATGCTTGCATTACAATGGGGCCAAAATGACATCAAGGGCCTACATGTATTCATGACCTAATTTTTACATTTAGGTGTCCAGAATTAAGATTTGGTGGTCATTTATATCAGACTCATTGAACTTAGATCTGATTCAGTAATCAAAGTGGTCATCACTGTCAAAATATACTTCCAGCATGTTTCATCTCTCATATATAGGCCTATATATACTGGTATGTAGTTTTTAAAACTTACAAAGTTGTCCCAGAAATTAAAATAGGTTCTCTACTCACAAAAAGTGTACATACATACAGTAGATCTTTAATGGCCCGGTCCCACTGGCCAATGGACACACAACGTATGCATAAAGGACGCAGCGGACAAGCGAAATTTCGGGGGTGGCTCCATCCGTTTTCATCCGCTCCAGAAATGGACAAAATTTGCGAAAATTTGCGAAAACAGAACGGAAAATAACGGACGTGGGTAGTATGTAGCGGGGATGTTAAACGGATGTTCCTCGGAAGCCTAGCGGGTGAAAGCGGATGGAAGTGGATGACAGCTTTGAATACTTTATATACGAGATGCATACGCTTACATCCTTTCTATTTCCGTGCTACTAACGATGTATAGACGTTTCATGTACCTTATCTTTCCTCCCTCTTTCCGTCTTCAGCTGCAGCGGATGTGAGTTGCGAGGATGCCCAGAGGATGCAGAGAGGATACAGCGGACGTTTAACGGATGATAACGGACATAGAACGTTTGTTACTCGTATTTGTCGCGGATTTACATCGTACACGGCGGAAGTTCATCCGTTCTAAAAGTTTTGTGCAGCTCAAAACTTTTTGCGCGGATGAAATCACAGTGGACGGATGCTCGATGGATAGAGCGTATGAAACACGTATGCAATGAGTACACAACGGATGCATAGCGTTTTCCAACGGATGGCAAGATTTTTTTACGTTTTACATCCTCTTTGCATCCGTAATTGCAGTGGGACCGGGCCTTAATATAGCTACATGGAGGCCTCCTGATACACTTATCCCTGATCACAAAGATTCTTGCATTTACAGAGTCACTAATAGTAATAGGAAATGAAAACAGGGACTTATATTACTCCTTGATAAAACTGTATTTCAAGCAGGGCCTCCAATTCAAGAAATTCTACAAAGAAAAGTGATTCACGGCCTCCATAGAAATTTGTTCTCCTCTGCACCACAGAGATTGTTACAGTATTAGCGTAATCCATCAATTATATGCAGATTGAATACAGGGAGGGTTGACAATTTTCTCCTTTGATTAAATACCTGTTAAATAGTAGCTAGGTTCACACAAAAGTCCTTAAACTTTAAGTTAAACTTTTGGTTTTAAACTTTGAGGTTATCTTGTAGTGAAGGACTGTGTAGACACACTCATCATTTCAGGAACTCAAAGTGTACTCTAAATTTTAAACCGTAAGAGATCTTTTGGTTACTATAAGCTCCAAAGTTTCTCGCTTGATGTTATGCGCCTTGCGGGACACAATTTACTTTGAGGTTTCAACATTAATGACTGTTTGCTTGGCTTGTAATTTAAAACCTTGAGCAGTCACTGTTTCAGTGCCATGAGAACCTGCATTGTTTTAAACTTCATGATTTCTTTAACTTAAAGTTTAAAACGGACAATGCCATGTGAACATAAATGGTATCTGGAAAAAGAAGTTATTCACACTTTTATATTCTGCTATCTCTTATACGAAACAAAGAACACTTCAGGAGTTCAGGTACAGTGTGATAAACAGTTCTAAACAATTTTATTTACCCAGCTAAAAATACTCTGCTATAATACAATGCTGTATATTCATGCATACTGAATACTTTATGAAGTGTGACTAATTAATAACAACTAATTAGTTTTCAAACCATAGCTTTGAAACAAGATCTGTATGTTATTCTGAACCCTTTCATTTTGTTTTGGCTGATTAATCAAGTCTTGATTTTAATTGTTTATTGCTTAAACATGTTGTTTGTTTGTTTGTTGTTAATTTGGTTGCAATAACAAATATACACTTCTGTATTATGTAAATAAATATATATAACCTAAAAGGAGTAGCAGTTATTGAAATAACTTTTCCATCAGCATAAAAGCATGATTTATCTTTACTTTGCTATTATGAAATTCAAATGAATTTTGTCTGGGTTCTTTTACCTGACTGGCAACAGTCTCAGTGAAAGTCTGTTTAAAATCAAAAGGTAGAAACTCTTGAATCAACCATACATGTATATTGCAGATAAAGAAACATTATCAAGAGCAGTAGTAGTGGTAGTGGTGGTTATTTTACCTGACTGCTAAGAAAGCATAAATGCTTGTTAGTAAGCTAGCAGTGAAATAGAGCATTGAAATTGGTACCCTAACCAGAATCTTTCACAGTAACTTGCCCACTCAAAATCCAAATCCAAATTTAAGCGGAATATCTGACTAGACACATCATGTCTTGCAAACTACTACAGATACAGATTGATGAAAATGAGACATGTTACCAAGTGCAGTTTAATAGACAGTGACATTTTACGAGGCAGGTTTGGAGTCTATAAGGTCACTGACTGTTTGACAGACTAAACTGATTGATGGCTGTATTGTGACTGGTAATTCAATTAACACCTTCCCTCTCTGATACCAAAAGGCTAATGGTGCACAGGCAAGGAACCATCAGGTAAATGGTCCCCTGAGAGCTGACAGGTTAATGAAATTTCAACTGGAACTAATTACTACATGTAATATCGTATGTTTTGTCTGCATGTTATTGTTGAAATTTTCATCCAATATACCTTTTTTTAATGTGGTTTTTTTTCAAAGAATAATGTCTTTTACAATTACTTTTTATATCATTTTCATTGTTATTTTCTATTCTATACATGTAATGTATATTATTGCATAGAGGTCTTGCTTAAAAGCAGCTCTCAGCTGATGGCAGGCTTTTTACTGTGTATACATAAACTATAACTCACACGCATAGCTGTCACAATTCAATCAAGAATAGCAGGGGAAAAAATTATTTACAAAATTTCGGGGGCTACTTTTCAACCTTGCTTGCATGAAAATAACACTCTTTAATTTGTTTTGCATTGAACTCTATGCAAATTTTTGTGGGCTCTTTTATGACTTTCTGGGGCTTTTTTTGGCATTTCGGGGGCCAATTCGCGCGGAGCCCCCATGTATTTTTTTCACTGAAGAATAGATACAATTAAACCTATGCATTTAAATACAGATTAAAGAAAAAAGGCTAGTCATCGATGGTAAATTGGCAAAAGATATTCATAAAACAACATAGTAAATCAGTTTAAAGATTCGTACCCTCTATGATCTAGTTTTAGTGTAGGCCTTCTCTTGTTACCACATTATGAAATAAAGGGGGTTTAAATTCATCTAACATACAACATGTTACAGAACATATTGGAAAGTTTCCAGTAAATAGATGTACATATCTTATCTATAGTCAATGCTTTCCAAGAGAAAATTAAATGATATTTCTTTGTCTTCTGCATGTACATACATACCTTTGACAGATAAACATTCTAACAACAAAAACGGACACAAATTATCTGCAAACCTAATCATTTAAATTGTCAAGCTTTCTATTTCTTCATCTGTCCATTTCACTTTGGCTTCATTTATTGACAAAGCTCTCTGCTACCCAAATAGACCAGTTTACTACAGATCACTTGGATGGGCTTTGATGTCAACAAATGAGTAAAAAGGTTCCATGTAGACAGGAGTGATCAAGGAGGCATGACTCCCTCCTATATGTAGTTTAAGTAAAAGAGTGGGTGTCCATTACTTCATTTCCAATCAGTGGGCACACAGACTGAAGGTTTCATTATTTTTACATTGAACCCTGCTTTCAGGCTACTTCAGGCTACCAGGAATCAATGTATAACTATATGGCAATTGTTTACGATAAGTACTTAATTTTTCTCTAGTGTGAAGTCTGAACGTCGTATAGCAAAAACCTTGTTTGAGCATTGTTTCGAACCAAAACTTGATAAACAATCAGCACTTAACTCTAGTCTGAGCGTCTTATTGTTCGAATATTGTATCAACTGGGCGGGGCTTATCATGAGCCTCAACTTTGATTGCCGAGCTGTTGTGTCAATTGACCTCTTCAAGATTAGTTTCTTTATACGAAATGCTTTAAACCACGTTCCTTTTTTAACAATATTGTTTTCTAGTCTGTACACTCCTAATTTCGCTACACGATGATTCTTTAAGCATCGTTTCTTTACATGTACGAGAAACGTATAAATTTCATCTCATCTGAACAGGCATTCAGTGACCGACCCCAAGCATTTGAGCAGAGACATGCTATGATTAGAGGCAGACAGTGGTGGACCATGGACGAGTGATTTTGAACTCATGTAATATGAATGTGCGAATACATAATGCATCAGACCCATGCCCAGCAAATCCCTAATACATGTAGTCATACAGATGGTACGTATGTACATGGATTTTGGACACTGCTCAATAAACCATGGACTGATGGAGATGCCATTTCCATCATTTCGTCCGCTGGGATTTAGAGCCAGGAGGGTGTTAATTGTTAAACCATGTCATTTCAAAATGAGGTAATGCCCTTCTGGCTTTCAACAGACAATTTCCTTATTTATAAACTATGACATCACACAATTATGTATTTGTAAGGTAAGTTGGAAGATGCCACAGACTATACAGTATAGGCCCTGTATCAGGGCGCGACAAACCCGCTTGCC